>NC_044031.1:154658328-154977808 GCF_901765095.1 Microcaecilia unicolor
GCCTTAAAATGGGTCGTGGCTGGGTCTTCCAGCACGACAATGACCCAAAACATACAGCCAAGGCAACAAAGGAGTGGCTCAGGAAGAAGCACATTAGGGTCATGGAGTGGCCTAGCCAGTCACCAGACCTTAATCCCATTGAAAACTTATGGAGGGAGCTGAAGATGCGAGTTGCCAAGCGACAGCCCAGAACTCTTAATGATTTAGAGATGATCTGCAAAGAGGAGTGGACCAAAATTCCTCCTGACATGTGTGCAAACCTCATCATCAACTACAGAAGACGTCTGACCGCTGTGCTTGCCAACAAGGGTTTTGCCACCAAGTATTAGGTCTTGTTTGCCAGAGGGATTAAATACTTATTTCCCTCTGCAGAATGCAAATAAATTCATATACTTTCCACAATGTGATTTTCCGGATTTAATTTGTGATGTGCTATCTCTCACTGTTACCAATAACCTACCCTTCAATTATGGGCTGCTCATGTCTTTGTCAGTGGGCAAACTTACAAAATCAGCAAGGGATCAAATACTTATTTCCCCCACTGTATATGCATATTATGTGCCTTTCCTGCCAAGGAACTCTATCCTAAAATTACCTATACATCTATTAAGCATGTGGAGGGTGATTCTATATGGGGCTGCCTAGTTTTAGGTGCAAAGAAATTATTTAAAGCCTATTCTATTAAAAAAAAAGGCATCTATATTTAAGGCATAAACATACCAGCTAGAGATCTGGAGTAAATGCTTGCACCTAGATTGCAAAAGAACATACTTGGATTATAAAATGTTATAATCTACATACGTAAAAACTTCCATGCTCCTTCCAAAATCCATTCATTTGAATGCCCACTCACCCATAAAGTACATGCCATTTTATTTATGTACATACAGAATACCTGAAGAAATGCTGAGACAGGACCTGCTGAGGGAAGAAAAATTTCAACTTGTATTTATGAGTCTGGCTGCGGTATTCTGGGATGTTTGAAGTTTCTTAACAGTCTGCTCTTTGCAGCCAGCATAGAGTGCATTGCAATAGTCCAGGTGACTTAGTACCATTGACAGTACTAGGTTGCAAAAGACGGATCTTGGGAAGAAAGGTTTTACTCTTTTGAGTTTCCACATGGAGTGAAACATCTTCTTAGTTGTATTCTTCACGTGGGTTTCGAGTGTGAGATTTCGATCAATGGTTACTCCAAGAATTTTCAGAGCGTTTGAGACGGGAAGGGAAACTTTTGGTGTGGTTATGGTGGTGAACTTGTATTATGTTGTGAGGTGAGTATGAGACATTGTGTTTTTTCTGCGTTAAGTTTTAGCTGAAATGCATCCGCCCAGGAGTGCATGATTTGGAAGCTTTGGTTGATATTGTTGGTAATTTCCTTTAGATCATGTTTGAACGGGATGTAAATCGTGACATCGTCTGCATATATGTATGGATTGAGGTTTTGATTGGCTAAGGGTATCATCATTAGGTTGAAGAGGGTTGGTGAGAGGGGGGATCCTTGGGGGACTCCACATTCAGGTGTCCATGGGGCTGATATAGCTGCGTTAGCTGTTACTTGGTATGATCTTGTGGTCAGGAATCCTCTAAACCAGTTAAGAATTTACCTCCTTAGCGTGCCCTGATGTTACATTTACCCAGTCAATATCGGGGTAATTGAAATCACCGATTATTATTGTATTGCCCAGTTGGGCAGACTTCTACAGTCTATGCCCTGATCGTGACTGAATAGATGGGGATGAGCTGGAGTGTAAATATTAAGGGGCTTCGATGTTAGCTTCAGAACTTAGTACAAGAACAGTACTGGGCAGACTTCCACGGTCTGTGCCCTGAGAAAGGAAAGGATAAATCAAACTCAGGTATACATATAAAGTAACACATACCATGTAAAATGAGTTTATCTTGTTAGGCAGACTGGATGGACCGTACAGGTCTTTATCTGCCGTCATTTACTATGTTACTATGTTTGCGTCCCTAATTTCCTTTAGCATTTCTGCATCCGTCTGTTCATCCTGGCCAGGCGGACGGTAGTACTCTCCTATCACTATCCTTTTCCCCTTTACACATGGAATTTCAGTCTATAGGGATTCCAAGAAGTGATTTGCTTCCTGCAGAATTTTCAATCTATTTGATTTAAGGCTCTCGTTAATATACAATGCTACCTCTAAACTAATTCGATCCACCCTATCACTACGATATAGTTTGTACCCCAGTATGACAGTGTCCCACTGGTTATCCTCCTTCCACCAGGTCTCAGAGATGCCTATTATATCTAATTTTTCATTTAGTGCAATATATTCTAACTCTCCCATCTTATTTCTTAGGCTCCTGGCATTCGCATATAGACATTTCAAACTATGTTTGTTGTTCCTATTTACATCATGCTTAGTACTTGACAGTATTAATTTGCAATCTTTTGTCTGTTTTTTATTTTTATTTAAGGACACCTGATCTACTACCGTCTTTTTCGCAACCTCACTATCAGGATACCCTATCTTCCCTGTTTTGGTGATATCTTTGAAAGATACCTTATCCCGAACCATGCGCTTTTGAGCAATTGTCGGCCTCCCCCCCGTTTCTAGTTTAAAAGCTACTCTATCTCCTTTTTAAATGTCAACGTGAGCAGCCTGGTCCCACCCTGGTTAAGGTGGAGCCCATCCTTTTGGAATAATTTCCCTCTTCCCCAGAATGTTGCCCAGTTCCTAACAAACCTAAAACCCTCCTCCCTGCACCATCGTCTCATCCACGCATTGAGACTCCAGAGCTCTGCCTGTCTCTTGGGCCCTGCGCGTGGAATGGGTAGCATTTCAGAAATGGTGTGATGTGGTAAGTTTTGTGTTCTACAGCAGTGTTTCCCAAGTTGGTCCTGAAGTACCCCCTTGCCAGTCAGGTTTTCATGATATCCACAATAAATATGCATGACATTGATTTGCATATACTGCCTCCATTACACGCAAATCTTTTTCATGCAGGTTCACTGTGGATAGCCTGAAAACCTGAATGGCAAGAGGGTACTCCAGGACCACCTACAGAAACACTTCTCTAGGTCCCACTGTAACATTTATAGCACTTTTTCATAGGTGGGTTAGGGCTGTTATGGTGTGGTAAGTTTTCAGTATAGGTTTTGGATGTCTATTTTCAGGGGTTTGTGTTATTTCACAAAGTGTCTAGCCCTATTTGAAAGTCCTTGTCACCCAAAATAAAAATGCTCAAGACTAGTGTTCTTCACATCCTGTAGGGTCACCACACAAACAAAAGCCCATCTGATTTAAACAAAGCGTCTAGCAGTGGAAGGAATGTGTGTGCTATTCCTGAGGTGATGGTCACGATTTGAATATTTTTTACTTTGTAGTTAAGAAGACAGGTTGCCTGCTCTGGCCAGTCCAGGGACCTCTTCTGCGCCCTGCCTCGTGATGTAACTTACTGTTTCCTTGTAGGCAGGATGCAACAGAGACAGCCTGTATTAATCATTGCCCGCCACAGCCCCTGAACAACAACACAGACACTGCTGTCTAGCTGACACCAACATGCGCCTATTTTATAGAAGTCTGCTCCCCCTGAGATCCAAACTGGTTACGCCTCTGCAACCTTCTATACTTAGGATGTATTGAGACTGTTTTCACCCACTTTACCATGCACATCATATGGAACAAGCATCCTCATTTATAATTAGACTCCACTAGCTCTTAAGTCTGCAATCAATGTTTTTTTCTAAATCTGTATCATTGGTTTTCAGATTATTATATGCACTGGTGCCTTGTTATATACCCAGGCCAGTTCTTTCTTCAAATATTCTTAGAACTTTACACAGTAATAACTCTATTTTGACATAAAATTATGTGAACATTTTTTTTTTTGCTGTATTTGATTATTTGAATAGTGGATACTATATTTTTCTGGTAAGCAGTGAAAGCGAATGCTACATACCTGTAGAAGGTATTCTCCGAGGACAGCAGGCTGATTGTTCTCACTGATGGGTGACGTCCACGGCAGCCCCTCCAATCGGAAACTTCACTAGCAAAGGCCTTTGCTAGTCCTCGCGCGCCCATGCGCACCGCGCATGCGCGGCCGTCTTCCCGCCCGAACCGGCTCGTGTTCGTCAGTCCCGTATGTAGCAAGACAAAGACAAGGGAAGACACAACTCCAAAGGGGAGGCGGGCGGGTTTGTGAGAACAATCAGCCTGCTGTCCTCAGAGAATACCTTCTACAGGTATGTAGCATTCGCTTTCTCCGAGGACAAGCAGGCTGCTTGTTCTCACTGATGGGGTATCCCTAGCCCCCAGGCTCACTCAAAACAACAACCATGGTCAATTGGGCCTCGCAACGGCGAGGACATAACTGAGATTGACCTAAAAAATTTACCAACTAACTGAGAGTGCAGCCTGGAACAGAACAAACAGGGCCCTCGGGGGGTGGAGTTGGATCCTAAAGCCCAAACAGGTTCTGAAGAACTGACTGCCCGAACCGACTGTCGCGTCGGGTATCCTGCTGCAGGCAGTAATGAGATGTGAATGTGTGGACAGATGACCACGTCGCAGCTTTGCAAATTTCTTCAATAGAGGCTGACTTCAAGTGGGCTACCGACGCTGCCATGGCTCTAACATTATGAGCCGTGACATGACCCTCAAGAGCCAGCCCAGCCTGGGCGTAAGTGAAGGAAATGCAATCTGCTAGCCAATTGGATATGGTGCGTTTCCCCACAGCCACTCCCCTCCTATTGGGATCAAAAGAAAAACAATTGGGCGGACTGTCTGTTGGGCTGTGTCCGCTCCAGATAGAAGGCCAATGCTCTCTTGCAGTCCAATGTGTGCAGCTGACGTTCAGCAGGGCAGGAATGAGGACGGGGAAAGAATGTTGGCAAGACAATTGACTGGTTCAGATGGAACTCCGACACAACCTTTGGCAAAAACTTAGGGTGAGTGCGGAGGACTACTCTGTTATGATGAAATTTGGTGTAAGAGGCCTGGGGCTACCAGGGCCTGAAGCTCACTGACTCTACGAGCTGAAGTAACTGCCACCAAGAAAATGACCTTCCAGGTCAAGTACTTCAGATGGCAGGAATTCAGTGGCTCAAAAGGAGGTTTCATCAGCTGGGTGAGAACGACATTGAGATCCCATGACACTGTAGGAGGCTAGACAGGGGGCTTTGACAAAAGCAAACCTCTCATGAAGCGAACAACTAAAGGCTGTTCCGAGATCGGCTTACCTTCCACACGGTAATGGTATGCACTGATTGCACTAAGGTGAACCCTTACAGAGTTGGTCTTGAGACCAGACTCAGACAAGTGCAGAAGGTATTCAAGCAGGGTCTATGTAGGACAAGAGCGAGGATCTAGGGCCTTGCTGTCACACCAGACGGCAAACCTCCTCCATAGAAAGAAGTAACTCCTCTTAGTGGAATCTTTCCTGGAAGCAAGCAAGATGCGGGAGACACCCTCTGACAGACCCAAAGAGGCAAAGTCTACGCTCTCAACATCCAGGCCGTGAGAGTCAGGGACCGGAGGTTGGGATGCAGAAGCGCTCCTTCGTCCTGCGTGATGAGGGTCGGAAAACACTCCAATCTCCACGGTTCTTCGAGGACAACTCCAGAAGAAGAGGGAACCAGATCTGACGCGGCCAAAAAGGAGCAATCAGAATCATGGTGCCTCGGTCTTGCTTGAGTTTCAACAAAGTCTTCCCCACCAGAGGTATGGGAGGATAAGCATACAGCAGACCCTCCCCCCAGTCCAGGAGGAAGGCATCCGATGCCAGTCTGCCGTGGGCCTGAAGCCTGGAACAGAACTGAGGGACTTTGTGGTTGGCTCGAGATGCGAAGAGATCTACCAAGGGGGTGCCCCACACCTGGAAGATCTGTCGCACTACACGGGAATTGAGCGACCACTCGTGAGGTTGCATAATCCTGCTCAACCTGTCGGCCAGATTGTTGTTTACGCCTGCCAGATATGTGGCTTGGAGCACCATGCCGTGATGGCGAGCCCAGAGCCACATGCTGACGGCTTCCTGACACAGGGGGCGAGATCCGGTGCCCCCCTGCTTGTTGACGTAGTACATGGCAACCTGGTTGTCTGTCTGAATTTGGATAATTTGGTGGGACAGCCGATCTCTGAAAGCCTTCAGAGCGTTCCAGATCGCTCGTAACTCCAGAAGATTGATCTGCAGATCGCGTTCCTGGAGGGACCAGCTTCCTTGGGTGTGAAGCCCCTCGACATGAGCTCCCCACCCCAGGAGAGACGCATCCGTGGTCAGCACTTTTTGTGGCTGAGGAATTTGGAAGGGACGTCCCAGAGTCAGATTGGACCAAATCGTCCACCAATACAGGGATTCGAGAAAACTCGTGGACAGGTGGATTACGTCTTCTAGATCCCCAGCAGCCTGAAACCACTGGGAAGCTAGGGTCCATTGAGCAGATCTCATGTGAAGGCGGGCCATGGGAGTCACATGAACTGTGGAGGCCATGTCGCCTAGCAATCTCAACATCTGCCGAGCTGTGATCTGCTGGGACGCTCGCACCCGCGAGACGAGGGACAACAAGTTGTTGGCTCTCGTCTCTGGGAGATAGGCGCGAGCCGTCCGAGAATCCAGCAAAGCTCCTATGAATTCGAGTCTCTGCACTGGGAGAAGATGGGACTTTGGATAATTTATCACAAACCCCAGTAGCTCCAGGAGGCGAATAGTCATCTGCATGGACTGCAGGGCTCCTGCCTCGGATGTGTTCTTCACCAGCCAATCGTCGAGATATGGGAACACGTGCACCCCCAGCCTGCGAAGTGCCGCTGCTACTACAGCCAAGCAGTTTGTGAACACCCTGGGCGCAGAGGCAAGCCCAAAGGGTAGCACACAGTACTGGAAGTCTGTGAGCTGGCAGTATCGGGATGTGAGTGTAGGCATCCTTCAAGTCCAGAGAGCATAGCCAATCGTTTTGCTGAATCATGGGGAGAAGGGTGCCCAGGGAAAGCATCCTGAACTTTTCTTTTTCGAGATACTTGTTCAGGGCCCTTAGGTCTAGGATGGGACGCATCCCCCCTGTTTTCTTTTCCACAAGGAAGTACCTGGAATAGAATCCCAGCCCTTCTTGCCCGGATGGCACGGGCTCGACCGCCTTGGCGCTGAGAAGGGCGGAGAGTTCCTCTGCAAGTACCTTCTTGTGCTGGAAGCTGTAAGACTGAGCTCCCGGTGGACAATTTGGAGGTTTTGAGGCCAAATTGAGGGTGTATCCTTGCCGGACTATTTGGAGAACCCACTGATCGGAGGTTATGAGAGGCCACCTTTGGTGAAAAGCTTTCAACCTCCCTCCGACTAGCAGGTCGCCCAGCACTGACACTTGGATGTCGGCTATGCTCTGCTGGAGCCAGTCAAAAGCTCGTCCCTTGCTTTTGCTGGGGAGCCGAGGGGCCTTGCTGAGGCGCACGCTGCTGACGAGAGCGAGCACGCTGGGGCTTAGCCTGGGCCGCAGGCTGTCGAGAAGGAGGATTGTACCTACGCTTGCCAGAAGAGTAGGGAACAGTCTTCCTTCCCCCAAAAAATCTTCTACCTGTAGAGGTTGAAGGCTGCCGGCGGGAGAACTTGTCGAATGCGGTGTCCCGCTGGTGGAGCTGCTCTACCACCTGTTCGACTTTCTCTCCAAAAATACTATCCGCACGGCAAGGCGAGTCCGCAATCCGCTGCTGGATTCTATTTTCCAGGTCGGAGGCACGCAGCCATGAGAGCCTGCACATCACCACACCTTGAGCAGCGGCCCTGGACGCAACATCAAAGGTGTCATACACCCCTCTGGCCAGGAATTTTCTGCACGCCTTCAGCTGCCTGACCACCTCCTGAAAAGGCTTGGCTTGCTAAGGGGGGAGCGCATCAACCAAGCCCGCAAACTGCCGCACATTGTTCCGCATGTGTATGCTCGTGTAGAGCTGGTAGGACTGAATCTTGGCCACGAGCATAGAGGAATGGTAGGCCTTCCTCCCAAAGGAGTCTAAGGTTCTAGAGTCTTTGCCCGGGGGTGCCGAAGCATGCTCTCTAGAACTCTTAGCCTTCTTTAGGGCCAGATCCACAACTCCAGAGTCATGAGGCAACTGAGTGCGCATCAACTCTGGGTCCCCATGGATCTGGTACTGGGACTCGATCTTCTTGGGAATGTGGGGATTAGTTAGAGGCTTGGTCCAGTTCGCCAGCAATGTCTTTTTTAGGACATGGTGCATGGGTACAGTGGACGCTTCCTTAGGTGGAGAAGGATAGTCCAGGAGCTCAAAATTTCAGCCCTGGGCTCGTCCTCTACAACCACCGGGAAGGGGATGGCCGTAGACATCTCCCGGACAAAGGAAGCAAAAGACAGACTCTCGGGAGGAGAAAGCTGTCTCTCAGGAGAGGGAGTGGGATCGGAAGGAAGACCTTCAGACTCCTCGTCAGAGAAATATCTGGGGTCTTCTTCCTCTTCCCACGAGGCCTCACCCTCGGTGTCAGACACAAGTTCACGGACCTGTGTCTGCAACCTCGCCCGACTCGACTCTGTGGAGCCACGTCCACGATGGGGGCGTCGAGAGGTAGACTCCCTCGCCCGCATCGGCGAAGCTCCCTCCGCCGACGTAGTCGGGGAGCCTTCCTGGGAGGCGACCGCAGCCGGTACCGCACGCAGCACCGACGCCGGAGACCTCACCTCGGGCGATGGGCCAGCCGGCGCCACGCTCGACGGTACCGGTGGCGCAAGCACCGCCGGTACCGGAGGGTTAGGGCGCAACAGCTCTCCCAGAATCTCTGGGAGAACGGCCCGGAGGCTCTCGTTCAGAGCGGCTGCAGAGAAAGGCATGGAAGTCGATGCAGACGTCGACGTCAGAACCTGTTCCGGGCGTGGAGGCTGTTCCGGGCTGTCCAGAGTGGAGCGCATCGGCACCTCCTGAACAGAGGGTGAGCGGTCCTCTCGGTGCCGATGCCTGCTGGGTGCCGACTCCCTCGGCGACCCAGAGCTCTCGGTGCCGACACGGGAAGGAGACCGATGACGATGCTTCTTCGACTTCTTGGAACGAAGCCTGTCACCGGAGCTTCCCGGCACCGACGAGGAGGACGTAGAATCCAGCCGTCGCTTCCTCGGGGCCGAGGCCGAAGGAGGTCGGTCTCGGGGGGGCTGTACCGCAGGAGCCCTCAGGGTAGGGGGAGACACACCCGAAGGCTCACCGCCACCAGCAGGGGAATGGACAGCCCTCACCTGCACTCCAGACGAAGCACCACCGTCCGACTACATCAGCCGACGAGGTCCCGGTACCGCCGACGTCGATGCAGCTGTCCGATGTCTCAGCGCCGATGCAGAGGGCCGATGCCTCGATGCACTGGCGGCCGAGGATGAAGGTCTGGACGCTGAAGACGTCGATGCACACGATACCCCCGGTGCCGATGCCGACGAAGAGCCCGAGAACAAAACGTTCCACTGGGCCAATCTCGCTACCTGAGTCCGCTTTTGCAAAAGGGAACACAGACTACAGGCCTGCGGGCGGTGCCCAGCCCCCAAGCACTGAAGACACGACGCGTGCCTGTCAGTGAGCGAGATGACCTGGGCGCACTGGGTGCACTTCTTGAAGCCGCTGGGAGACTTCGATGTCATGGGCGGAAAAATCATGCCGGCGAGATCAAAAGGAGAAGAAAACTTCGACCCGAGGCCAAAAAGCGGCCTACCCAGACGATGAAAGAAAACTTACCGGGGCGAAAAAGCTGAAAATAGCGGGTGGGAAAAAAGACCAAAGAGTCTTTTTCCACACAGAATGGTTTTTTTTTTTTTTTTGAAAAACACGACGAACGCGCGAGGTCGACTTTGCGGGGCTAGACACGGAGAAAACACGATCGTACCGAGCGCGGACAAAAGAAGACTGACGAACACGAGCCGGTTCGGGCGGGAAGACGGCCGCGCATGCGCGGTGCACATGGGCGCGCGAGGACTAGCAAAGGCCTTTGCTAGTGACGTTTCCGATTGGAGGGGCGGCCGTGGACGTCATCCATCAGTGAGAACAAGCAGCCTGCTTGTCCTCGGAGAATAATAAGTACCTTTATTATTATTATTATTAAGGTAGGCCAAGTTTATCTTGGAACCCTGTTGAAACTAACTTTAGAAGGGAGGCAGATTGTACTCCATATTTAAGGTAAAATTATGTATCACACCTGATAATTTTCTTTCCATTAATCATAGCTGATCAATCCATAGACTGGTGGGTTGTGTCCATCTACCAGCAGGTGGAGATAGAGAGCAATCCTTTTGCCTCCCTATATGTGGTCATGTGCTGCTGGAAACTCCTCAGTATGTCGATATCCAAGCTCCATCCGCAGGACTCAGCACTTAGAGAATTACACCCACAAAGGGACACTCTGCCCAGCTCACCACTGCCGAAACGGGGGAGGGGAATTAACCCAGCTCATCCCCACACAAGTGGGGGAGGGGAATCCGTCCAGCTCATCCCCGCGGAGCGGGGGAGGGACACCACACCCGCCGATGAGGGGGGAACTGGCTTATCCTGCAACCGCAACCGAGGGAGGAGCTGACTGACCCTAACACCGCTGAAGCGGGAGGGGTACAAAGCTGCCCTACTGCCGCACGAAGCGGGAGGGAGCGCCGGCAGAATTTAAGTCTCAATCCAGCCCCGTAAAACGGAGGGGAGAGGAATGCAGCAGCTCACTGTAACACAAATTCGTCTCAACTCTTGAAGAATCCATTGAAAAACTTGAACACGAAGTCCTCCTGAACAGGAACTGAAGACTAAACTTGAACCTGAAATGCAACCAGAATATAAACAATACAGATATCTGGGAGGGGCTATGGATTGATCAGCTATGATTAATGGAAAGAAAATTATCAGGTATGATACATAATTTTACCTTCCATATCATCATGCTGATCAATCCATAGACTGGTGGGATGTACCGAAGCAGTACTCACCCAGGGCGGGACATAGAAATCCCTGACCGCAACACTGAAGCTCCAAACCGGGCCTCCGCCCGAGCAGCCACAGTCAAGCGGTAATGCCTGGAGAAGAAATGGGCCGATGCCCAAGTTGCCGCCTTGCAAATCTCCTCCAAGGAGACGGACCCGGCCTCTGCCATCGAGGCCGCCTGAGCTCTAGTGGAGTGAGCCTTCAGCTGGATAGGCGGCACCTTCCCCGCGGCCACATAAGCCGCTGCAATGGCTTCCTTGACCCATCTTGCCACTGTAGGCTTAGCAGGTTGCAGACCCTTACGAGGACCTGCAAACAGGACAAACAGATGATCCGACTTCCGGAAATCATTGGTCACTTCCAAATATCTGATGATGACTCGTCTCACATCCAGATATTTGAGAGCAGAGAATTCCTCTGGGTAGTCCTCCCTACGAAAGGAAGGGAGACAGAGCTGCTGATTCACATGGAAGCGAAAAACAATCTTGGGCAGGAAGGAAGGCACTGTGCGAATAGACACTCCTGCCTCAGTGAACTGCAAAAAGGGCTCTCGACATGAGAGTGCCTGGAGCTCGGAAACTCTTCTGGCTGAAGGGATAGCCACCAAAAAGACTGCTTCCAACGTCAGGTCTTTCAGAGATGCCCTTGACAAGGGTTCAAAAGGCGGCTTCTGCAAGGCTCTTAGCACCAGGTTGAGATTCAACGCAGGCACCACTGAGTGCAGAGGAGGGCGCAGGTGATTAACTCCCTTGAGAAAGCGCACCACATCTGGCTGCGAAGCCAGGAAAGCACCCTTCAGGCGGCCCCTGAAGCAAGCCAGAGCCGCTACCTGGACTTTAAGGGAACTGAGCGACAGGCCTTTCTCCAGACCTTCTTGCAGGAACGCCAACACTGAAGAAATTGGAGCAGTGAAGGGAGAAAGTGAGCCTGCTTCACACCATGCTGCAAAGGTACGCCAAACCCTGGCGTAAGCAGTAGAAGTAGAGCGCTTCTTCGCTCTTAGCATAATGGCGATGACCTTGTCTGAGAAGCCCTTCTTTCTCAGACGCTGCCGCTCAATAGCCAGGCCGTAAGACCAAAGGGGAGGGATCCTCCATCACCACGGGACCCTGATGCAACAGGCCCTGCTCCACTGGCAGCTGCAGAGGATCGTCCACTGAGAGCCTGATCAAGTCCGCATACCAGGGACGTCTGGGCCAGTCCGGACCCACCAGGATTATCCAGCCCGGATGCTTTGCCACCCGGTCTAGCACCCTGCCCAACATGGGCCAGGGCGGGAACACATAGAGAAGCTCCTGTGTCGGCCACTGTTGGAGAAGAGCATCTACTCCCAGGGATCGAGGGTCCCGTCCTCTGCTGAAAAAGCGCGGCACTTGGCAATTGGCCGATGACGCCATCAGATCTAGGCTCGGCTGGCCCAGCGCTTCGTGATGTCATAGAACGCCTGAGCAGATAGCTGCCACTCTCCGGGATCCAAGGTATGGCGACTGAGAAAGTCCGCCTTGACATTCATGACTCCGGCAATGTGGGCCGCTGACAGCTGTTCCAGGTTCGCTTCCGCCCACTGGCATAGATTCATGGCCTCCTTGGCTAGAGGGGCGCTCTTGGTACCTCCCTGGCGGTTGACATAGGCCACAGCCGTGGCATTGTCCGACAGGACCCGTACTGGCTTCAACGCCAGTACCGGGAGGAACTCCAAAAGCGCCAACCGAATGGCTCTGAGTTCCAGGAGGTTGATAGACCACTTTGCCTCTGCAGGAGACCAGAGCCCCTGCGCTGTCCTTCCCAAGCAGTGGGCTCCCCAGCCTGTCAAAGAGGCGTCCGTCGTGACGACAATCCACTCCGGGGCCACAAGAGGCATCCCTGCAGACAACTTGTCTGTCTGCAGCCACCAGCTCAGCGCCTTGCGCACTGCTGGGTCCAAGGGAAGGCGCACAGCATAATCCTCCGACACCGGAGTCCAGCGCTGCAGCAGAGAGTGTTGTAGTGGTCTCATATGAGCCCTGGCCCAGGGCACTACTTCCATCGTGGCCGTCATAGAGCCCAACAGCTGCACATAGTCCCAAGCCCGGAGCGGAGAGGCTACTAGGAACTGGTCCACCTGAGCCTGAAGTTTGACAATCCGATTGTCCGGCAGGAACACTCTGCCTACTTGGGTGTCGAATCGAACTCCCAGATACTCCAGGGACTGAGTCGGGCGCAGCTGGCTTTTCTCCCAGTTGATGATCCACCCCAGGGAGCTCAAAAGAGCAATCACCCGGTCCACAGCTTTGCCGCACTCTGCATAAGAGGGGGCTCGGATCAACCAGTCGTCCAGATAAGGATGGACTTTTACTCCTTCCTTTCGCAGGAAGGCCGCGATGACCACCATTACTTTGGAAAAGGTCCGCGGAGCAGTAGCCAACCCGAACGGGAGGGCTCTGAACTGGAAGTGTCGGCCCAGGACTGCAAAACGCAGAAAGCGTTGATGAGGAGGCCAGATGGGAATATGCAAGTACGCTTCCTTGATGTCCAAGGATGCCAGGAACTCCCCTGCCTTCACTGCCGCTATAACAGAGCGGAGAGTCTCCATGCGAAAGTGCCGAACTTTCAAGGCCCGAATGACCCCTTTGAGGTCGAGGATAGGCCGTACAGAACCTCCTTTCTTTGGTACCACAAAGTAAATGGAGTAACGTCCCTTGCCAAGCTGATTTTCTGGCACCGGAACGACCGCGCCCAGGCGGATCAGATTGTCCAAGGTCTGCTGCACTGCCACAGCTTTGACCGGAGACTTGCAGGGGGAGAGTACAAACCCGTCTCTTAAGGGTCGGCAGAACTCTAGCTTGTAGCCATCTCTGATGACTTCCAGCACCCAAGCGTCTGAAGTTACCCTGGTCTCTGCACTGGGCCATGGACCAGGACCCCGTCATTGGGTACGAGACCCTGGGGGAGGACCGGAGGGCGCACCTCCGGGACGGCGGTCTCTGCGAAAGGAATGCTGCTTGGGGGAGAAATTCCTCTTGAAGGAAGAGGGGGCAGAGGAGCCCGACTTGCCCGGGCGGTACCGACGGGCTTCTTGAAACCGTCTTCTGGAGTTACCGGGGCGAGCACTAGCCCGAGCCCTGACCTCTGGTAACCTCTTGCCCTTAGACGTGCTGAGATGGGTCACAATTTTGTCCAGCTCGACCCCAAAGAGCAGCTTGCCTTTAAAAGGCAACTTAGCCAGGCGGGACTTAGAGGCGTGGCCCGCAGACCAATGTTTCAGCCAAAGCCACCGCCGCGCAGAGACTGTCTGAGCCATACCTTTAGCCGAGGCTCTCAAGACATCATACAGTAAGTCTGCCAAATAAGCCCAGCCCGATTCCAGGGCCGGCCAATCAGCCCTCAAGGAAGGATCCGAGGGGGAAGCACGCTGCACAATCGTCAGGCACGCCCTGGCCACGTAGGAGCCGCAAACTGAGGCCTACAAACTTAAGGCAGCCGCCTTAAAAGGACGACCTTAAGGCCGCCTCCAATCTTCTGTCTTGGGCGTCCTTTAGGGCCGTGCCACCTTCCACCGGCAACGCCGTTTTCTTAGTCACCGCAGTGATTAAAGAATCCACGGTAGGCCAAAGAAAGGCCTCCCGTTCACTTTCAGGCAAAGAATAGAGGCGGGACATAGCCCTAGCCACTTTAAGGCTCACTTCCGGGACATCCCATTGAGCCGAAAATAAGGTGTGCATGGCATCATGCACATGGAAGGTTCTAGGCAGGCGCTTCGTCCCCAGCATAATGGCGGAGCCAACAGGGGCTGAGGGAGAGACGTCCTCTGGAGAGGAAATCTTCAAAATGCTCATGGCCTGCAGTAACAGGTTGGGCAAATCCTCTGAGCGAAAGATCCGTGCTGCAGAGGGGTCATCCGCTCCATCTGAGCGGGAATCCATCTCCTCCAAGGAATCCCCAAAGGACCGTTGGGAGAACTCAGATACGCTGCCCTCATCTACATCAGAGGAAACAGAGTCCTCTAAGGCCTGGGAATCCGCCCGAGGGCGTTTACTTCCGGGGGCCTCAACCCCTTTATGGACAAGGGAGAAGGGGCAGCGTTTTGCATAAGAAAGGCCTGATGCAGCAGCAAAATAAACTCGGGGGAGAAACCCCCCAGACTGAGCACTTCAGCAGCCTGGGCCACAGCCCTAGACGCACCCTCAACCGGCGCTCGCAAGAGCGGGGGAGAAACATGCTGCGCATCCAAGATGGCGTCCGGCGCGACACTCCGAGAAGGAGCCGCGCGGGAAGAACGGCGCTTAACTTTAGCCGCTTTTTTGCCGTCGCCCAAATCAAGGGCGGCCATGGCATTAACGTCTCCCAGCTCAAGGGCGGCCCAAGAAGAAGCCGTCCGAGCAGAGTGGCCGGCCAAGATGGCGGAGGCGAGCAGCGGGGGATGGGCGCTTATGGCGGGAAAAACCGCCGCACCGGAGGAAGACCCGGGACACTGACCGGTCTCTGAACTGACACCCAACAAGGGCGAATCAGACTTTAAGACCCCCGCATCCCCGCTAACAGCGCACACGCGGTCCGGGGAGCGATTCTTCGCACCCTCGCCCTCCAACGCCATAGGCCACGTGGAGATCGATCGGGGAACCCCCTGCCCGCTATAAAAAGGTAAAAATTACCTGCTTCTCGCTCCGAGCTGTAACGACCTGGTGTCCCAGTGAGTAGCTGCAATAAACGTTTAAATAAACGTCGAAATAAACGCCCTTAAAGGACGTCCAAAATTTTTTTTTTTTCAACGGAGCCAGCGGGAGGGGGGAGAAAAGGAGGGACCTGGCGCCACCAGGTTTGCACTTGCTCAAGAAGAGCCCTCAACCCCAGGCACTCAACAAAACCTAAAAATTAGGCTTGGAGGCCTAGCCAGAGCTGCTGCTGTGAGTGACCACCACCTGCTGAGATAGAGAACATACTGAGGAGTTTCCGGCAGCACATGACCACATATAGGGAGGCAAAAGGATTGCTCTCTATCTCCACCTGCTGGTAGATGGACACAACCCACCAGTCTATGGATTGATCAGCATGATGATATGGAAAGACAGATCTTTATCTCTGAGACTCCAGGTCAGAGACAAGCTGTTTGTGCACTACTGCATGCCATGGCTCTGCAGGAGCAGGCCACAGGGAGAATAATTCTTGAGAACACAGACTGACTTTTTGCATGTTTATTCAGGGCTTTCTTTGAGGGGGTACTGAGTACCGGCACCTTTTCCATTGTCTGCTAAAATGAATCCATGGTCCCCCAATTTTAATGAAAGAGCTCAGGCTCTACACACCAATTCTGCCTTGTCATAGATTGTGTGACTGGTTGCAGGGGGCCTGGCTGTTGTGGGGTGGGTCCTCAGTGATCACCCCATCCTTGAAGGGTGGCCTGGCATTTGAGTACCAGCACCTTTTTCGCTAGAAAAAACGCACTTTGTTTATTTCTCCTCACCTATGAAAGAAACAGGTTACCCCTCTTCCTGCACATCAATAAATTGCTTTGTTTCACTTTTAACCCACTGTCTAGCTGTGATTTATCAAGGCTCCAGGCCCACTCTCGCTCATGCTGCTACAAGCATAAATATCCCTTAGATATAAAAGATGTGAAAAAATAAAATTTGAGGTTAGGAAGGTCTATGATATTGCAACAAGAATAATCTGACTACATAGGTCTTGGCTCTTAATTCCCTATCATTTTTTTATACTGTTATGATTGTTTACGAATAATTGAGCAAACACACATCTCTTCCTATAGCAACATATCTGGAGAACAGCAGCTTCAGACAAGGCCAAAAATCAAAAGATCACAGATAAGATCAACAAAATCTTCTTGTTCACAGTATCTGTACTCCAAAACCTTAATTTCAGATGTAAAAAAAAAAACAACTTACTTTTCCTGACTGCAATCTCTGTATTCTTGTTTCACATACTTTCTTTACAAATAATAAGCTGTTTATTTGATTTTTTATAGTGTTGATATCTGAAAGTAAAACCACAAAAAAAAGCTTCAGTACTCTAATATTCATTTTTTTTTAAATCTATGTTCATTGTGTCTGGTGCAACATGCTTTCCAAGGGTGGAATGAAAACGGCAGTAATTTGCTTAAATAACAAACATAGCAATTCAATTTTTAATTTATTGGGATTTATTAACCGCCTTTATGAAGAGATTCACCCAAGGTGGTATACAGTAGGTACAGTTTAACCAAACTTACTATTTTGTTAATAGTAAAATGTACAAGTATAAACAAATACAATGAAAGAGGAAAACTTGAAAACATCAAACAACCCTAATAAAACTACCATGAAACAGGATCAAAAATATACACATTTAACAGCACTGAAATTCAAATAACAGAGATATAAGTACGATGCAAGCATAATAGTGCCTAATGAGCACACAATTAGAACATTCAAATAACATTGCTATGATACCTAATGCTTTTCTACAATACTACTTATAAGGAGCATTACTAATAGTCTACTTCTGAAATATTGTAGCTACTGTATAAATTTAACAATTTGACAAATTTTGAAAATAATGGAAACAAAAGATATAGGTAACAATATATTTATACCCTTTTTTACACTAACATGTTACAAGATAATGGCTAACAAGACTCACAGGAAGTATTTTATAATGTGATTACTAATACATCTCTGAAGTACCCACAATGTTAACAGTTGGTGTCACTTGGAATTATTGGATGGCAGTGAGTAGTGACGAACTGATGGATCTTTAGTCTCAGGCCACTACACAATTATACATCCTGGGCACACACTGGTCTATGGACTCCATTTAAAAACTGACCAATGGCACATGTGACTTATCCTGAAACATCGCTGACAGCACTTTTAGAATGTATGGCAGAGTTAGGGGATTTCTCTGGCTTTAAGCTAAATCTGGAGAAATCTGAAGCTTTGCAGAGGAAGGGAGACCAAGCGGGAGCTTGGCAAGGACAGCTCCCGTTGAAATAGGCGGAGGAATCCTTTCAATATCTAGGAGTGCGGCTGACTATGGATACCACCAAACTTTATAACATTAATATTGAAAAGTTGTTACAGGACACTAGATGCTCTCTTGAGAGATGGAGCCATTTGCCTTTATCATTAATGGGCAGAATCAACCTATTTAAAATGATCATATTCCCGAGGTGGCTCTATATTTTGCAGGTGTTGCCAATACATATACTGGGTAAAGATTTACGAAAGTTAAATAGGTTGTGTCGGAAATTCTTATGGGGGGGGGGGCGGAAGTCTAAACTACGATTTGAATATCTATATGATGGATGGGCTCAGGGAGGGCTAGGACTCCCTTGTATTAAGCGATACAATCAGGCGTGCCTTTTGAGACATCTCAGGGATTGGTTGCTTAATACAAATCAACATACGCCGCTTAGCTGGGAACATGCATTCTTTGGTCCTTGGCATTTGAATTTTCTTCTGCAGGCTAAAACACAAAGCTTGCCAATTACCTGTAGGGGAAGCATACTGCTGCAACCACTGCGACGTGTTTGGCAATTCCTTATGCAATCCTGGAGACAAGATACCAATGTTAGCGATCAACTCCCATTGCGGGGGAATAGGGATTTTCCCCCGGGGTTGAAGAAAGGGATAATTGCTAGAAGGTCAGAAATGGGAATTACTCTGCTTGAACACCTAATGAATGAAGAGGGAGGCCTATATGGTTTTCAGGACCTGCAGCAGAGACTTGCACTTGCCAACAAGGATCATTACATATACAGAAACTATGTCATTATTGGTTTAGTCTGGATCAGGCAGCTTTCGGCAAGAAATTAGGTCATAGGATGCGAGAGTTCCTGAAGGGGGATGCACACGGACAGGTCTCAATATCGAGTCTACACAGAGCTCTGGTGTCGCTCGGTCCTTCTCGAACATACGAGAAGCTCAAAGACACATGGAGTAAAGATTTGGGATACGAGTTGAAAGGAATAAATTTTGCAAAACTGATCAAAGATATACCCAGGCAAGTGGGGGGGGGGGGGGGGGGGGGGGCGCTGAGCTGCAGGAGAGCCAATTTAGGGTTATACATCGGGGATACATAACACAGTCACAAGCAGCAAGGGCGGGCTAGATCTCTGATGCCCAATGCCCTAAATGTCACAGAGAGAGGAATACCTTTTTACATACATTTTGGAGATGTGATAGAATAAAATCATTTTGGAGAGCAATACAGAAATATTTAGAACAAGTATTAGGGCAAAGGTTACACCCCTCCTGGAGAGGAGCACTTTTGAATAAAAGCAATGCATATGGGATTTCAGATAAAAATTTGGAGTTATTTCTATGTAAGGCATTTGCTGTGGGCAAAAAGTACATATTGAGACACTGGATGCTGGCAGAACCACCCTCTGTTTGGCTTTGGAGGAACAGGTTCCACGAGCTAATGCTGTGGGAGGCTAGGGAGGTTTATGGCAACCCAAAGAGAAGAAAGAATTTTATCAATATATGGAACCTATATTTGTAAAATATCTCTCATAAAGCAAGAAGTGCTGTACTCAATAAAATAGGAATACCCTAGTTTAAAGGGGACCAAGTGGACACACGCTTCTTGTGTAAGTTGGGTAAAAGGTAGCTGATAAATTACAGAAGAACTTGCTACTATGAAGTATGAAGCTCAAAGTAAAGAGGATATGGGGGGGTGGGTAGGTGGGGGGGGGGGGGTGAATGTTAAAAAAGTGACGATACAGATACAATGTAAGTTACTATACAAGAAATGTCAGTATGAGTACAGAATGTTTGCTTTTAATAATTCTGTTTCAAATGTCTGTTCATCAATAAAAATCGTTTACAAATAAAAAACTTGACGGAATGTAAAAAAAAAAAAAAAAACTGACCAATGACAGGCCTGGTAGCTCAGAGCAATGCTATACACTCTTAAGTGGAAGGTTCCTAGTTGGATATCTAAGTTGTGTTCTTCCACACCCTGAGTCAGCAAAGGATGTTTCAGAGGGAGACGCTGCCGTCATTAATAATGAAACCTGCTGGTTGGATAAATACAGACCACACTACAGAGCTCTCAAGCCTCAGGAATGTTGCTACAATGATTAACAACAACAGACTTACCCAGTTCCAATGGGGATATTTTAGAGCAGCTCTGATTTTAATCTTACATCCCAAAGCAAGGTGGCATCTGTTCTCTCAAATTCTACCCACTGAAATCAGTGCTGCTTGTCCCACAATGCATTAGGATATGGTTAATAGAAATTAGATAAGGCATAAAATGTCCTTACTAGAAATGGGTAAGTTGGCAACTATGATGACTTGACTAGGAATAATTCCCAGGTGGCTGTGTATTTTATTGCTTTCTTTTTTGCAACCCTCCTTAGATGCTGGAAGGATGGTTAAACAAATCTTGTAAATAAATAAATGAAGGGTCATGATGCCAGAATCCTAGCAATGGTTCTGAAAGAGCTGGAACACGAAGGTGAAGAGGTAATACTGTGCCAAAGAATGAATTGACCAATCAGGAAAGGTGTTAATTTAGATGCCATGCTATAATATTAAGCTAAAGCAAGCATTTAATTTTACTTTAACAGTCTGTAGCTTACCATCACCTGCTGTGTCTAAGGAACGAAGATATTGCAATTCTTCTGCTGCTTTATCCCTCACAGATTCCAACTCTCCTACATTGTCACTTAATTTAATAATGTTCATAAAGGCCTCATAGTTATAATTGGAATCATGAATCTGGAAAAAAGTTGAAAGAGTTTCACACTACAGTCCAAGGACAGAAGCCTGATGACCCCCCAAATGGAATATGAATTCCCTGAAACATATGATTCATTTTATGACATGACAATCATAGGAAAGACACTTTTGAAATCATACCAGAACAGTTTCCAATTATAAATATTACCAATTGAAATTAAGTGGTCATTTAGTCCAAATTTCACAAAGAAATGTGAAAGTTGCTTACCTTTAACCAATGTTCTGCAAAGACTTACAAGTGGATAGCATAATTAAATGGAGCCTAGGATAAATAGAAAATGTAAACAAAGTTCTTCAAATGGCAAGAGTCTTCTAGAGTAGTGAACAATCCATGTGAAGGCCCTTCCACCCTGGTAGTGTCACACGATATTACATCAGTTCCATATATAATTGGTACCGAGAGTGGTCAACTCCCATGAGAAGCAGGTGGGTTCAGTGAGGACTAACATGCTGTACTCAGAGAAAAGTTTAGAGATGAGCAAGTGTGCCTTCTCCAAGGATAAGCATAATATTTAGTTCTCACAAATAAATATCCCTAGCTCAGATTACCTTTAACAAAGAGTAAAGCAGGAAAAAAAAAAAAAAAAGATGCCAACAGCAACAAATATGAATTCTTGGTAATAGGCTATTTTTGCCATGCCCCGCCCCCTTTCTTTTCTTAAACAAGGCAATCTGGAAATTCTGACATTAGATTTCAACCTCAAAGACTTTCTTATAGGAAAGGTTAACCAACTCTATTTCTATGTCAGGTCAGGAAACTTTCCCCAAACAATAAGATGATAATATGAATGGACGAAGTATGTGCTGCAGCCTTGTGCATCTCTTCTAGGGAGGTTGACCTCAGGAGGGCCACTGATTCTGTTCAAATATTTGAAAAGTATTAATCCGCAAACGAACCTTTTCCGGAGATGCGAAGGCGGTAGAACGAGAGGACATGAAATGAGATTGAAGGGGGGTAGACTCAAGAAAAATGTCAGGAAGTATTTTTTCACGGAGAGAGTAGTGGATGCTTGGAATGCCCTCCCGCGGGAGGTGGTGGAAATGAAAATGGTAACGGAATTCAAACACGTGTGGGATAAACATAAAGGAATCCTGTTCAGAAGGAATGGATCCTAAGGAGCTTAGCCGAGATTGGGTGGCAGAGCCAGCCAGTGGTGGGAGGCGAGGATAGTGCTGGGCAGACTTATACGGTCTGTGCCAGAGCCAGTGGTAGGAGGCGGGGCTGGTGGTTGGGAGGCGGGGATAGTGCTGGGCAGACTTATACGGTCTGTGCCCTGAAGAGGACAGGTACAAATCAAAGTAGGGTATAAACAAAAGGTAGCACATATGAGTTTGTCTTGTTGGGCAGACTGGATGGACCATGCAGGTCTTTTTCTGCCATCATTTACTATGTTACTATGTTACTGTGAGCCTTGACAGGCCCTTCTAGGATCAAGCTTACTTATGCATAAATGAGAGAGAGATCATCTGCTATCCAAATGGACATTGTACACATAACTAGTGGTAGTCAGTGTTTTTTTTATGGATCAAAACAAACAAAAGGCCAGGCGGACAGAACATATCTACTCTCGATTGCACCTAAGTCCAAAGTCTTTTCTGTCTTTTGCAACATCTGAAGAATTTTATACAAGGCAAGTGCTCCAACAATCCCTGGATGTATTATGTCAATAGTGGAACTATGCAGTTAAGTATTCTATTAATACGTTTTGAAGATATTTTGAGTGGAGATGATGATTGTATTAAAAACTGCTCAGCAGGATATTTGGGTTTATTTTCACAGTATAGGTTCCTTTTACAAAGCCCTGCTAGCTATTCCGGAGTGACAAATGCAACAAAGCCCATAGGAACTGAATGGAGTTTGCTGCATTTGCCATGTTGGAGTCACTAGTGTGGCTTTGTAAAAGGAGCCCTAAATGTGTTTTTAGAGGGTTTATATTTTTGTGGAGTTTTCGAACCTTTGATAGCAATTTTTCATCAAGATTTAACTGGGAAGTCTTGCCTCCATTTTTTTTTAATAAGAAGTATTCTTGTTTTATAAAGATACTAGTAAAAAAAAAGCCCGTTTCTCATTGAAATGAAACGGGCGCTAGCAAGGTAATCACCTTCTGCCATTAATGTTTTTAAGGGAAGTTCCAGAGCCCCCCCCCTCCCAATTGCAGGGTCCCTCCTCCCCCCTCCCAGTTCCAGGGTCCCCCCTCCCTTCCAGTTCCAGGGTTCCTCCTCGCTTCTTCCCAGTTCCAGGGTCGTCATCCCTCCCTCCGAATTTTAAAAGTCATCCTGACTTACCTTGTTGAGGTTACGGCGGTCAGCAGCAGCAGTAAAAAGCGTGCAGGCTCAGCACTTACTTCAGTTTTCCCTTCTCTGTCTCTCAGCTCTGGTCCTGCCCTTGAGGAAACAGGAAATGAGGGCGGGACCAGAGCAGAGAGACAGAGAAGGGAAAACTGAAGTGCCGAGCCTGAACGCCTTTTTACCGCTGCTGCTGGCCGCCGGAACCCCGACAAGGTAAGTCAGGATGACTTTTAAAATTCGGAGGGAGAGGCGACGGGCCTGGAACTGGAAGGGAGGGAGGGAGGGACGACGACCCTGGAACTGGGAGGGAGGAGGGACCCTGGAATTGGGAAGAAGGGGGACGGACGATGACCCTGGAACTCGGAGGGAGGGAACGAACTTCCGGTGGGTGAATATTACATGCAGCCTTCCCTTCCCTCCGAGGGCGGGGCACTGAGAGCGAGTGCGAGGCACTGTGGTTGGTCCCTTCTCCTTCCGACGCCGCGTTTCTTTCCCTGGCAACTATACAGAGTTCCCTCGAGGGCGGGGCGATTACGAACCCTACGAACACTACACGGCTTCGCTGCCACGGAGTCAGCTTCAGAATGTTAGAGGTGTGAATTATTATATTAGATATAAAATTAATTAGCTTTCAGTTTCACTTTTTGGTGGCAGATATTCTTTTTTTATTTTTTGGTAATTGAAATCACCCATTATTACTGTGTTGCCAAATTTGTTAGCTTCCCTAATTTCTTTTAACATTTCATCATCTATTGTTGATTCTGACCAGGAGGGTAGTATTGCCTCATCACACATTGAATTTCTGTCAATAAGGATTCCACATTGCAATCCGTTTCCTGCAGAATTTTTTTTCTATTTAACCCAATTCCATCTTTAACAGACAGTGCCAGACCCCCTCCAATTTGATTCACCCTATCACTGTGATATAATTTGTAACCTGGTATCACAATGCCCTATTGGTTATCCTCCTTCTACCAGGTCTCTGAGATACCTATTATATCTACCTCTACATTTAATGTTATATACACTCTCCTATCCTATTCTTTAGGCTTCTAGCATTTTTTCACAGATATTTAAAAGCATGCTTTTTGCATCTACAACCTGCTTAGCAGCTGACAGGGATAATTTGCAATCTTTATTCTGTCCGCTTTCCCCTTAAAGGTACCTGACTTATTTGTGCCTTTGTTGTACCTTCTATATCAGGAAGTCCTACCTTCCCTGTTTCGACAGCACTCTTCAAAGATACCTTACTCTTAATCGTGCACACCTGAGCTACTGTTGGCTTTCCCCAAGGTTCAAAAACTGTTCTAATCCCTTATTAAATGCTAGTGCCAGCCAACCCAGTTCAGGTGTGGCCCATCTTTTCTAATTAGGCTCCCTCTTTCCCCGAAAGGTACACAGCTCCTAACAAATTTAAATCCCTTCTCCCTGCACCCTCATCTCATATGCATACTGAGACTCTGGAACACTGCATGTCTCTTGGGTCCTGTTCATGGAACAGAGAGCGTTTCTGAGAATGCTACCCTGGAGGTTCTGAATTCTAGCTTTCTACTTAAGAGCCTAAATCTTGTTTCCATGACTTCCCTGCTTCACTTTATATTGTTGGTACCCACATGTACCAAGACAGTTGACAGGCCTGAGACATGCCAGAAACAATTCATAGGTGTCAATGACTAACATCTTCATGGTATACTGCCTGCTCCTCCAAAAGCTGTTGGAGGTTTCTGCTTTTCTAACAGTTAAAAAAAAAAAAAAAAAAAAAGCAAAGGCAAAAATAATCCCAACTGATGCCACCCAATGTACCAATGCTGATGCAGGTTGTTGCTATACCAAAAATCAGAAAAGATTTTAAGATGACCAAAATCTTTAATGGGTTTCTAAGAGAAAGCAAAACAGATGACCCAACACAAAAAAGGGCTTAACATGCACTAATGCAGAAAAAAACACACATAGGGATAAAGAACCTTCAATGAGTTTGACTGTAATGAGCTTGGCAGACACTGCAGGTAAACTAAGACCCACACATGCATGGTTCTTTGCTCTAGAAAATTCTGGCAGCTTGGAGCAGTTTGTTTAATTTTCCATTGTCCATGCTCTGTAAGGAGCAAGGAAACATTTCTTAATTACCTAATAATTTTATTTCCTTTAGTTCCAAAGGATCAGTCCAGACAAATGGGCTGTGACCATCCACCAGCAGGTGGAGATAGAGAACTCTGAGTTGTGCCTCATAAGCTACCATGCTTAGCAACCAAGCTAGTATTTAACAAAGCAGTGAACGAGTGACTTCCAGAGAAAAAAACTCCAGCCTTTAGATACAAAAGGAATTATGAAATAAAGTGCAAAACAAGTGCCTTAGAAATAGCGGAACCAGAACAATACAAACACCGAAAATTACATAGAACCTGGAAAAACCGAAACCACCACAGAAGGGCAGGCTCTGGACTGATCCTTTGGGACTAAAGGAAAGAACATTATCAGGTAATTAATTTTTCCTTCCATTACGTCCCAAAGATCAGTCCAGACAAATGGGATGTACAAAAACAATCATTAAAAGAGGGGAGAAACTGTGATATCCCTGCAGCAAGAACCGTGGCCCCAAAGGAAGTATCTGCTTGCGGTAATGCATAACAAAGGAACGAGAAGACCACCACATCACTGACCGACAGATTACTATCAATGAAACTGCCCTAGACTCTACCAAAGAAGTCGCCAAAGACCTGGTTGAATGTGCCTTGATGTACATGGGAGCAGATCTACCCCTCAGAATTTAAGCCAAAGAAATAGCCTCCTTAAGCCATTGAGTCCCTTTCGCTTTGGAGGCCGGCAAACCTTTCCGGAGTCCCGCAAAGAGGACAAAAAGATGATCAGATCACCTGAAATCATTGGTAGCAGCATAAGGACACGCTTCACATCCAACAGTAGCAGGGAACCATATTCTGCAGAATAGACCCCCTGGAAAAAGGAAGAAACAGTCTGATGACATGAAAAGGAGATATAATCTTTGGCAAAAAAGACAAAATGTCCATATGGAAACTCCAGAGTCAGATAAGCGGAGAAAGGGATCCCTGCAAGAAAGAGCTTAAAGCTCTGAAACTCTCCATGCTGAAGAAATGGCAACCAGAAATACTGTCTTTAATGTAAGATCTTTAATAGTTGCTGAATGAAGGGGCTGAACGGGGGCCGACTGAAGAGCCTCAAGAACCACTTGAAGAATTCAATGAAGACAAATACTGCAGAGAGGGAAATGCAGATGAGTGATTCCCTTGAAGAATCACATTATATCATGGTGACCAGCCAATGAGGCATTCCATATTTGCCTCATGCCAACGCTGCCACCTGAACCTAGCCTTTTCTTGAATCCCTCCTGAAGGAAGGATAAAATTTGAGGCAAGGAAGCATGAAATGGAGAAACACCATTCTGTGCCGAACAGCTCTCAAAAGTTCTCCACACTCTAGAATAAGAAAAAGCGGACCGCTTTTGGGCTTGCAGCAAGGTAGTAATCACCACGTAACCCTTCTTCCTCAATCACGCCCTCTCAAGAGCCAGGCCATAAGACCAAAACAGGAGGGAGCAGGCACAGGCAGCTCCTTGTGACTCTGGGCAAGTCACTTAACCCTCCATTGCCCCAGGTACAAATAAGTACCTGTATATAATATGTAAGCCGCATTGAGCCTGCCATGAGTGGGAAAGCGCGGGGTACAAATGTAATAAAAATAAATAAAATAAATAAGTACTGGACCTTGGTGCAATAAGCCTGTCTGTGGAAAAAGAGTCAACCAAGGAGAGATTTGAAGATGGATGAGGTCCACATACCAAGGACGTCTGGGCCAGTCCAGAGCTACAAGAATGACCTTCCCCGGGGATGACACACAATACTGTGCAACATCCTTCCCACGAAAGGGCATGGAGGAAACACGTAGAGGAGACCATCCGAAGGCAAAGGCTGGAACAGTCCATCCATTCCTAGGGATTATCTCCCTGAAGCGGCTGTAGAATCTGTGTACTTACACATTGAGTCTGGATGCCATGAAATCCAGAACCAGAAGGCCCTACTGTACAGAAATGAGGTGAAATGCAATCTTTGACAGTTGCCATTCCCCCAGGTCCAGAGACACTCTGCTGAAGAAATCTGCTTGCGAATTCAGTGAACTCGCTATGTGAGACACTAAAATCATTGGAATGTTCAATTACACCCACTGAAAAAGAAGACGCGCCTCTTGGGCTGAAGATGCACTCGTTGTTCTTCCTCGTCTATTGATATAAGACACGGTTGGGACATTGTCTGAAGGCACGAGCACCAGCCTCCCACGAAGAAGAGGCGCAAAGGCTAGTAGAACTTTCCGGACAGCTCGAAGTTCCAATCTGTTAATGGACCAGGAAGCATCCAGTCTCAACCAGTGGCCCTGTGCAGAATGGAGGAGATAATGGGCTCCACACCCGAAGAGGCTGGCATCGGAGGTGAGAAAACACAAGCTGGCAATCTGTAAGTACATTCCCGCCTGATTATGCGCAGGGAGAAGTCACCAAGCCAGACTCCGTCTGGCTTGAGGGGTCCACGGCACAAGCTGGTTGTAAGTCCCTGAGACCACTAGCTCAACAGGAACAACTGTACGATCTGCATGTGGAACTTTGCTCAAGGCAGAACATCCAGAGTTGCCACTATAGAACCGAGAACCTGAGCATAATCCCAAGCCCCCAGGCAGGGAAGAGAGAGAAGCCTGAGAATTTCCTATTTCAGCTTGAGCTGACGATGCTGATGTAGAAAAACCATCCATGCCTCGTGTAATGGAAGTGAATTTTAAAGATTGCTTTTCATCTCTGCCTTGATCGACCAGTGCACACGTGGTCTGTATTGTTGATTAGAAGTAATTCTGTTTAAAAATCATTGTAACCTTAATTGTGTGAAAATAAGTTGGAATGCAGAAGATAAGACACAGCTCTAACTAATTTGGTATGTGAAGGGGAGGGTGGCACTTGTTTTTCCGGGTCCAGCTTGGCCACCTGGACTTGGGAAAGCATGTGACCTCGTTCCCACAATCCTAAACAGAGAAGCATTCTGCAATTTTCCTTAGAAGCATTCTGTAAACTTTCCCTAGCTCTGAACATGAGCTCAGAGCCTAATAAAAAGGGAGGGCTTGTCACTGCAGAGTGGAAGCTCATCTGTGAGCAATGTACGGGCTACGCAGAGGATCTGTTCCTGGTCCAAGAAGCTCCTGGCTCTCGCTGTGAACCGGGCCCCCCAGCTGATGTTACGACCCTGGATGATATAAGGACCAGTGATGTATGTATTATTGCTTCTTTTCCTGCTCTAAGAACTCTTTGCATTGCTTAGAAATACAGACCAGTGATGTAATGATTGTTTAGTTAATCATTGTGTGTATAGAGCTAATCATTGTATATGTGCTAACCATTGTATATACCTTAATCATTGTAGAATTTAGCTCCTCTAATAAAATATTTACTTGATACAAATCCAAAAGAATCCACGGTAATTATTGGGTAGTCTGCGTCAGTGAAGCAGGCTGTAAATTCATAGCAGTTCACCTTGGTACTGAAGAACACTCTCAGAAACTCCAGGGTCTGGGTGGGGGTGATATGACTCTTACTGTTAATTCACCACCAAACTCAGCTCAGAAAGAAGAGACAGGACTGGCTGTGTACTGCGAAGGCTGTCATGATAAGGTGTCCTAATTAGTCAATTGTCCAGGTAAGGATGTACCTAGATCCTTTGCCGGCAAAGAAAGGCTACCACCACCACCATAGCTTTCGAAAATGGGTGCGTTGCAGTGGCAAGACCAAAAGGCATAGCCTTGAATTGAAAATGATCTCCCAGGATTGCAAACCAGAGAAATTTCCTGTGAGAAGGCCAAATTGGGATATAAAAATAAGCCTCCTTGAGGTCCAATGAGGTGAGAAATTTGCCTGACTGGACCGAGGCTATAACAAAATGAAGTCTCCATATGGAAGTGCAGCACTCCAAGAGACTTGTTCACCCCTCTGAGATCCAGGACAGGGCAAAAAGTCTTTCTTTGGGATGATAAAATAGATGGAATATCAATCCGTGCCCCTCTCTGCTAGAGGAAAGGGCTGAATGGCCCCCAGTCGCCTTAAAGAGGCTAAGATAGTTAGCACTGCTTGACTCTTTGTAGAGCTGCCACAAAGTGACAGCATGAAAAGATCTGTGAGTGGCTTTGAAAATTCTAGCTTGCAGCAATGGAGAATGATATCAAGGACCCATTGGTCTGCAGTAATGATGGCCCACTCCTTGTGAAAGCAGGAAAGACACCCACCTATGTCTATGTACAAGGAGTGAACCTTAACTGTGTCATCGCAAAGGCTGAGGGAGAGGTTCCTGAGGAAGCAAAAAAGGGTTTCTTGCCTCCTTGAAAGGAAGACAGAGTCTGAGGAAAGTGAGATTTTTGAGCAGAAGCACTAGCCTTCCCTGGTCTATACCTCCATGCTTCTCGAAAACGAGACTTACCCGCCTGGAGATGAGGCTTAGGCTTGTCCTCAGGTAGCCGCTGGACCTTGGAATCTCTCAGGTCTTTAAAAATCTTCTCCAAATCCGCACCAAAGAGTAGTTTCCCCCAAAAGGGCAACTTCACCAGAAGACATTTGGATGCCACATCAGTGGCCCAATGCCTCAACAAAACGGCCAAGGCCATACCCTTGGCTGACGCTCAGAGAATATCATAAAGTGTCTGACAAATAGGATAATCCCACTTCTAGGGTAGGAAGAAAGTCTGGAGGCGAATCCAATGTGGACAATTGTTCAGCCCATGATAAAAAAGCCCTGGCTACAAAAGAAGAAATTGCTGCCTAAGAATTTAATGCAGCTAGTTGAAAGGCAAGCATATCCTTTAATGCAGTGCCGCCTTCAACAGGGATAGTGGTATTTTTAGTAACCACCGTACTAAGGGCATCCACCTTAGACAGAGCACACTGCTCTAAATCAGATGGCAGAAAGGGATATAATTTGGACATAGCGCAAGAAAACCCAGAGGTTAGAATCAGGGGTCTCCCAATGAGCTGCAATAAGCTCCTGCATAGCTTCATGAATATAGAAAGAAACAGGTCTCTTAGCACCTGACTTAATAGATGGAGCAGGACCAGAGGACCGAGAAGCAAGAGAATAAATGTTTAATGCCTCCATAGATTTTGTGAACAACAGAGGCAACTCTGCTCTCAAAAACAGCCTAGCTACAGTAGGATCATCACCCCCATCTACCTCTGAAATGTCCAATTCAGGGCCATCAGCAGAACTATGACAGTGGGATTACACAGATAAAACCTTCTCTTGAGTACTGAGGAGGAATATTCTCCAAATCCTGCGAAACGGAAAGTTTCAGTTTCTTAGGAAGCTGCTCCTCAAAAGCAAAGAGAGTGGAAGAAGGGGAGGCAGATTGAGCCGAGTTTAATAAAAAAGACCTGATGTAATAAAAGAACAAATTCAGGCAGACAGTTCTACCCCTGCAAAACCAACATTATAGGACACGGTAGCAGGCGAGGAACCTGCTGAAAAAATGGCCGCCGAAGCTTCACAGAGCGCAGGAACCATTGATGCTGAGCCTGCCAAAACCGCCATCAAAGCGGAGCTGGATTGAACTCCCGGAGACGGAGAATTGATGGCCAAAATGGCATGTCCACAAAAGTAAAGCAAAGCATGCAGAAACCGGTAGACAAGAGTTTACCCCGCAGCATGCACAAGACTTAATAGGTTCAGAGAATAATAAATATACTCACAGAAAGCAGTCAATTTCGTGACCTCCAAGACCCTGAAGCCCTACAATCTTCCCACAGCACAAGTGCCCTCAAAAAGAACCACAGTGGCTGCTTTTTCTTTTATAGAGGCAGGAGAAAAAGAGAAGGAAAGACTGATGATAAAGAGGTAGAAAGTGGCAATGGGGGGAGCAGGGAGGGACCAAGATCACTAGGTTTACACCTCAGGCACAGGAAAAAAGTAATCTTGCAATGAACAGTGAACTTTGAAATCAGGACATGAAACATTTAGTAAGTGTTAAAGTTAAAAATTAGAGATTTAAACAATTAACCTGGCTTTGGGAAAGTAACATACAAAAGTCCTTGGTGTCTTCTGCTCGCCTCCTCTGCTATTACAAACTGACAACAATGCCTGTTTCAAACTATGAAACAACTAGGTGAATTCTCACTGTGTGAACACACAACAGTCTACAGACATCAGACATACTGCAGCATAGGCATATCCATGCTTATGTAAAAATAATCTGCAATACAAACTTACCATCCAAATGATATACTGATTAATATAATCAGGATCACTGAGTTGGTTTATTAAAGGAAGAAGAATTCCTCGTGCAAGGATTTCCTGAAATAATATATTCAACAATTACAAATCTTGATCTGCCTATGAAAGCCAAAAAGTCAATACTCCTAAAAAGCGAAAGCTACATACCTGTAGAAGGTATTCTCCGAGGACAGCAGGCTGATTATTTATTTTTTTATTTTTGTTACACTTGTACCCCGCGCTTTCCCACTCATGGCAGGCTCAATGCGGCAGGCAATGGAGAGTTAACTGACTTGCCCAGAGTCACAAGGAGCTGCCTGTGCCGGGAATCGAACTCAGTTCCTCAGGACCAAAGTCCACCACCCTAACCACTAGGCCACTCCTCCTCCTCCATTGCTCTCACTGATGGGTGACATCCACGGCAGCCCCTCCAATCGGAGATCTTCCCTAGCAAAGACGTTTGCTAGGCCTTGCGCGCGCACACCGCGCATGCACGACCGTCTTCCCGCCCAAACTCGCTTGTGTTCGTCAGTCCAGTAAATAGCAAAAACAAAGACAAGGGAAGACACAACTCCAAAGGGGAGGCGGGTGGGTTTGTGAGAACAATCAGCCTGCTGTCCTTGGAGAATACCTGCTACAAGTATATAGCTTTCGCTTTCTCCGAGGACAAGCAGGCTGCTTATTCTCACTGATGGGGTATCCCTAGCCCCCAGGCTCACTCAAAACAACAAACATGGTCAATTGGGCCTCGCAACAGCGAGGACATAACTGAGATTGACCTAAACTTATTCAACTAACTGAGAGTGCAGCAAACAGAATAAAAATGGGCCTAGGGGGGTGGAGTTGGATTCTAAACCCCAAACAGATTCTGCAGCACTGACTGGCCGAAACGACTGTCGCGTCGGGTATCCTGCTGTAGGCAGTAATGCTATATGAATGTGTGGACAGATGACCACGTCGCAGCTTTGCAAATCTCTTCAATAGAGGCTAACTTCAAGTGGGCCACTGACGCTGCCATGGCTCTAACACTATGAGCCGTGACATGATCCTCAAGAGTCAGCCCAGACTGGGCATAAGCGAAGGAGATGCAATCTGCTAGCCAATTAGAAATGGTGCGTTTCCCAACAGCCACTCCCTTCCTGTTGGGATCAAAAGAAACAAACAATTGGGCGGACTGTCTGTGGGGCTGTGTCCGCTCCAGATAGAAGGCCAATGCTCTCTTGCAGTCCAACGTGTGCAGTTGACATTCAGCAGGGCGGATATGCGGACGGGGGAAGTATGTTGGCAAGACAATTGACTGGTTCAGTTGGAACTCCGACACCACCTTTGGCAAGAACTTAGGGTGAGTGCGGAGGACTACTCTATTATGATGAAATTTGGTATAAGAAGCATGAGCTACTAGGGCTTGAAGCTCACTGACTCTACGAGCTGAAGTGACTGCCACCAAGAAAAAGACCTTCCAGGTCAAGTACTTCAGATGGCAGGAATCCAGTGGCTCGAAAGGGGGTTTCATCAGCTGGGTGAGAACGACATTGAGGTCCCATGACACTGTAGGAGGTTTGACGGGGGGCTTTAACAACAGCAAACCTCTCATGAATCGAACAACTAAAGGCTGTCCCGAGATCGGCTTACCTTCCACACGGTAATGGTATGCACTAATCGCACTAAGATGAACTCTTACAGAGTTGGTCTTAAGACCGGACTTGGACAAGTGCAGAAGGTATTCAAGCAGGGTCTGTGTAGGGCAGAGCGAGGATCTAGGGCCTTGCTGTCACACTAGACGGCAAACCTCCGCCATAGAAAGAACTACTGTATTTTTCGGACTATAAGACACACTTTTTCCCCCCAAATTTGGGAGGAAAATAGGGGGTGCATCTTATAGTCCGAAGGTAGAGATTTCCCTCCCTCCCTCCCAGTTCGGGATCGCCCTCCCCCCGAGTTCGGGATCGCCCTCCCCCCGGCCCTGTCACCACTTCTCCCTACTCACGTCACGCGATCTTCCCTGGTGGTCTAGTGACGTCGGGGCAGGAAAGAGCCCCCTCTTTCCTGCCCAGCGCGCTGCTCTCCGTCCTCCTGTATGCAGCCTGACGGTCTCGGCAAGATTCAAAATGGCCGCCGAGACTTCAATTCTCGGCGGCCATTTTGAATCTCGCCGAGACCGTCAGGCAGCATACAGGAGGACGGAGAGCAGCGCGCTGGGCAGGAAAGAGGGGGCTCTTTCCTGCCCCGACGTCACTAGACCACCAGGGAAGATCGCGTGACGTGAGTAGAGAGAAGTGGTGACAGGGCCGGGGGGAGGGCGATCCCGAACTCGGACAAGACGCACCGGAGCACCTAGGTTTTAGAGGAGGGAAAAAGGAAAAAAAAAATTTTCCTATTTCCCTCCTCTAAAACCTAGGTGCGTCTTATGGTCCGGTGCGTCTTATAGTCCGAAAAATACGGTAACTCTTCTTAGTGGAATCTTTCCTGGAAGCACGCAAGACTCTGGAGACACCCTTGGACAGACCCAAGGAGGCAAATCTACGCTCCCAACATCCAGGCCGTGAGAGCCAGGGACCGGAGGTTGGGATGCAGAAGCGCCCCCTCGTTCTGAGTAATGAGGGTCTGAAAACACTCCAATCTCCACGGTTCTTCGGAAGACAATTCCAGAAGAAGAGGGAACCATATCTGAAGAGGCCAAAAGGGAGCAATCAGGATCATGGTGCCTCGATCTTGCTTGAGTTTCAACAAAGTCCTCCCCAACAAAGGTATGGGAGGATAGGCATACAGGAGGCCCTCCCACCAATGCAGGAAGAAGGCATCCGACACTAGTCTGCCATGGCCCTGAAGTCTGGAACAGAACTGAGGGACCTTGTGATTGACTTGAGCGGCGAAGAGATCCACCAAGGGGGTGCCCCACACTTCAAAGATCCCGCGTACCCCTCGGGAATTGAGTGACCACTCGTGAGGTTGCATGATCCTGCTCAATCTGTCGGCCAGACTGTTGATTACGCCTGCCAGATACGTGGCGAGCCCAAAGCCACATTCTGACGGCCTTCTGACACAGGGGGCGAGATCCGGTGCCTCCCTGCTTGTTGATGTAGTATATGGCAACCTGATTGTCCGTCTGAATTTGAATAATTTGATGGGACAGCCGATCTCTGAAGGCCTTTAGAGCGTTCCAGACCGCTCGTAACTCCAGGAGGTTGATCTATCTGTAGACCTTGTTCCTGGAGGGACCAACTGCCTTGGGTGTGAAGCCCATCGACATGAGCTCCCCACCCCAGGAGAGACGCATCCGTCGTCAGCACCTTTTGTGGCTGAGGAATTTGGAAAGGACGTCCCAGAGTTAAATTGGACCGAATTGTCCACCAATGGAGGGACTAAAGAAAACTCGTGGACAGCTGGATTACGTCCTCTAGGTCCCCAGCAGCTTGGTACTACTGAGAAGCTGTGGTCCATTGAGCTGATCTCATGTGGAGGGGGGCCATGGGAGTCACATGCACTGTGGAGGCCATGTGGCCGAGCAATCTCAACATCGGCCGAGCTGTGATCTGCTGGGACGCTCGTACCCAGGAAACAAGGGACAGAAGATTGTCGGCCCTCGCTTCCGGAAGGTAGGCATGAGCTGTCTGAGAATCCAGCAGAGCCCCTATGAATTTGAGTTTCTGAACAGGAAGAAGGTGGGACTTTGGATAATTTATTACAAACCCTAGGAGCTCCAGGAGTCGAATAGTCATGTGCATGGACTGTAGAGCTCCTGTCTCGGAGGTGTGTTCTTCACCAGCCAATCGTCGAGGTAAGGGAACACATGCACTCCCAGTCTGCGTAGAGACGCCACTACCATAGCCAGGCACTTTGTGAACACCCTGGGCGCGGATGCGAGACCAAAGGGTAGCACACAATACTGAAAGTGCCATGTTCCCAGACGAAATCGGAGATGCTGTCTGTGACCTGGAAGTATCGGGATGTGAGTATAAGCATCCTTTAAGTCCAGAGAGCATAGCCAATCGTTTTCCTGAATCATGGGAAGAAGGGTGCCCAGGGAAACCATCCTGAACTTTTCTCGGACCAGATATTTGTTCAGGGCCCTTAGGTCTAGGATGGGACGCATCCCCCCTGTTTTCTTTTCCACAAGGAAGTACCTGGAATAGAATCCCATCCCTTCTTGCCAAGGTGGCACGGGCTCGACCGCATTGGCGCTGAGAAGGGCGGAGAGTTCCTCTGCAAGTACCTGCTTGTGCTGGAAGCTGAAGGATTGAGCTTCCGGTGGGCAATTTGGAGGCTTTGAAACCAAATTGAGGGAGTACCCTAGCCGGACTATTTGAAGAACCCACTGATCGGAGGTTATAAGAGGCCACCTTTGGTGAAAAAATTTTAACCTCCCCCCGACCGGCAGATCGTCCGGCACAGACACTTTGACTTCGGCTATGCTCTGCTGGAGCCAGTCAAAAGCCCGTCCCTTGCTTTTGCTGGGGAGCCGCAGGGGCTTGCTGAGTCGCATGCTATTGACGAGAACGAGCGCGCTGGGGTTTGGCCTGGGCAGCAGGCTGGCGAGAGGGAGGATTGTACCTACCCCTATTAGAAGGATAGGTAACAGTCCTTCTTCCGCCACAAAAACGTCTACCAGTTGAGGTAGATGCTGAAGGCGCCCGGAGGGAGAATTTGTCGAAAGCGGTGTCCCGCTGGTGGAGCTGCTCTACCACCTGTTCGACCTTTTCACCAAAAATATTATCACCCCGACAAGGAGAATTCGCAATCCGCTGCTGAATCCTATTTTCCAGGTCGGAGGCACGCAACCATGAGAGTCTGGACCTGGGGAAAAGAAGAAGCGATATGGATCACCTTAAAAAGAGAGGATAGAACCTCTGTCCACGTGGGTGTTGTCTACAGACCCCCGACACAATTAGAGGAACTAGATAAAGATCTGATCGCAGATATTCAAAAATTAGGAAAGAAAAAAGAGGTTCTGTTGATGGGAGATTTCAATCTGCCGGATGTAGATTGGAAGGTTCAGTCTGCAAAATCGGAAAGAAGTAGAGAGATCGTGGATGCTTTCCAAAGTGCTCTGCTCAGACAAATTGTGACAGAACCCACGAGGGAGGGAGTGACGCTGGATCTGGTGCTCACAAATGGGGATAGTGTGTCAAATGTCCGAGTGGGTGCACACCTGGGAAGCAGTGACCATCAAATGGTTTGGTTTGATATGACGGCTGAAGTGGAGGGCGGCCACTCTAAACTCAAAGTCCTGGATTTCAAGCGTGCTGACTTTAGTAAAATGGGGAAATACCTGAGGAAGGAGCTGATGGCCTGGGAGGACGTACAAGAAGTGGAAGGACAGTGGTCCAGGCTGAAAGAAGTAATAAATAGGGCCACAGACCTTTATGTAAGGAGAGTAAATAAAAGCAAGAGAAAAAGGAAACCGATGTGGTTCTCCAAGAAAGTGGCTGAGAAAATAAAGGCTAAAGAGTTAGCGTTCCAGAAATATAGAAAATCTCAAGAAGAGGAACACGGGGAGGAATACCGGAGGAAACTGAAAGAAGCCAAGAGAGAGATACGTCTGGTGAAGGTGCACGCGGAAGAACAAATGGCTAGAAATGTAAGGAGGGGAGACAAAAATTTCTTCAGGTATATTAGTGAAAGGAGAATGACTAAAAAGGGAATTGTGAGACTAAAAGATACAGCGAAACGCTATGTAGACAATGATGAAGAAAAAGCCAATTTGCTAAATAGATACTTTTGTTCTGTTTTCACTGAAGAAAATCCTGGAGAAGGACCGAGAGGGACTGGCAAAAGTACACCTGAGAATGGAGTGGATAGAGCACCGTTCACGGAAGAGAGTGTGTATGAACAACTTGGAAAGCTAAAGGTGGACAAAGCCATGGAACCGGATGGCATCCACCCCAGAATATTGAGGGAGCTCAGAGAGGTTCTGGCGGGTCTTAAAGATTTGTTTAATAAATCCTTGGAGACGGGAGAACGGCGGATGTGGTCCCTCTTCACAAAAGTGGTGATAGGGAAGAAGCTGGAAACTACAGGCCGGTAAGCCTCACTTCGGTTATTGGAAAAGTAATGGAAGCCATGCTGAAGGAAAGGATAGTGAATTTCCTGGAAGCCAATAAGTTGAAAGATCCGAGACAACATGGTTTTACCAGAGGGAAATCGTGCCAAACGAATCTCACTGAATTCTTTGATTGGGTAACTGGAGAATTAAATCATTGACATGCTATAGACGTAATCTGCTTAGATTTTAGCAAAGCTTTTGACACGGTTCCCCACAGGAGGCTCTTAAATAAACTCGATGGGCTGAAGATAGGTCCCGAAGTGGTGAACTGGATTAGGAACTGATTGACGGACAGACGACAGAGGGTGGTGGTAAATAGAGTTCGCTCGGAGGAGGGAAAGGTGAGTAGTGGAGTGCCTCAGGGATCGGTGCTGAGGCCGATTCTGTTCAATATATTTGTGACTGACATTGCCATAGGGTTAGAAGGTAAAGTTTGCCTATTTGCGGATGATACTAAAATTTGCAACAGAGTGGACACCCGGGAGGGAGTGGAAAGCATGAAAAAGGATCTGAGGAAGCTAGAAGAATGGTCTAAGGTTTGGAAATTAAAATTCAATGCGAACAAATGCAAAGTGATGCACTTAGGGAGTAGAAACCCGAAACTTATGTGTTAGGCGGTGAGAGTCTGATAGGTACTGAGGGGGAGAGGGATCTTGGTGTGATAGTATCCGAGGATCTGAAGGCGAATAAACAGTGTGACAAGGCGGTGGCTGTAGCGAGAAGGTTGCTAGGCTGTATAGAGAGAGGTGTGATCAGCAGAAGACAGGAAGTGTTGATGCCCCTGTACAAGTCGATGGTGAGGCCCCACGAGTATTGTGTTCAGTTTTGGAGGCCGTTCCTTGCGAAGGATGTTAAAAAAATGGAAGCGGTGCAAAGAAAAGCTACGAGAATAGTACGGGATTTGCGTTCCAAGACGTATGAGGAGAGACTTGCTGACCTGAACATGTATACCCTGGAGGAAAGGAGGAACAGGGGTGATATGATACAGATGTTCAAATATTTGAAAGGTATTAATCCGCAAACAAATCTTTTCCGGAGATGGGAAGGCGGTAGAACGAGAGGACATGAAATGAGATTGAAGGGGGGCAGACTCAGGAAAGATGTCAGGAAGTATTTTTTCACAGAGAGGGTGGTGGATGCTTGGAATGCCCTCCCGCGGGAGGTGGTGGAGATGAAAATGGTAACGGAATTCAAACATGCGTGGGATATGCATAAAGGAATCCTGTGCAGAAGGAATGGATTCTCAAAAGCTTAGCCAAAATTGGGTGGCGGAGCAGGTGGGGGGAAGAGGGGTTGGTGGTTGGGAGGTGAGGATAGTGGAGGGCAGACTTATACGGTCTGTGCCAGAGCCGGTGATGGGAGGCGGGACTGGTGGCTGGGAGGCGGGAAGTACTGCTGCGCAGACTTGAACGGTCTGTGCCCTGAATAAGGCAGGTACAAATCAAGGTAAGGTTTACACACGTTTGTCTTGTTGGGCAGACTGGATGGACCATGCAGGTCTTTTTCTGCCATCATCTACTATGTTACTATGTATCACCACACCTTGAGCAGCAGCCCTGGACGCGACATCAAAAGTGTCATAAACACCCCTGGCCAAGAATTTACGACACGCCTTCAGCTGCCTGACCACCTGCTGAAAAGGCTTGGCTTGCTCAGAAGGGAGCTTATCCACCAAGTCCGCCAACTGCCGCACAATTGTTCCGTATATGAATGCTCGTGTAGAGCTGGTAAGACTGGATTTTGGCTACGAGCATTGAGGAATGGTAGTCCTTCCTCCCAAAAGAATCCAAGGTTTTAGAGTCTCTGCCCGGGGCCGCCGAAGCATACTCTCTAGAACTCGACCTTCTTAAAGGCCAGATCCACAACCCCAGAGTCGTGAGGCAACTGAGTCCGCATCAACTCAGGGTCCCCATGGATCATACTGGGACTCGATCTTCTTGGGGATGTGGGGATTAGTTAGTGGTTTCGCCCAGTTCTCCAGCAGCGTCTTCTTTGAAGACATGATGCATAGGTACTGTGAACGATTCCTTAGGTGGCGAAGGATAGTCCAAAAGCTCAAACATTTCCGCCCTTGGCTCATCCTCCGTAACCATAGGGAAGGGAATTGCCGTAGACATTTCCCGGACAAAGGCTGCGAAAGACAGACTCTCAGGAGGAGAAAGCTGTCTTTCACGGGAGGGAGTGGAATCAGAAGGAAGACCGTCAGACTCCTCATCTGAGAAATATCTGACGTCTTTCTCTGCTTCCCACGAGGCCTCACCATCGGTGTCGGACACTAGTTCATGAACCTCTGTCCGAAGCCGTACCCGCCTCGACTCCGTAGACACATGGCCACGGTGGGAACGTCGAGAAGTAGACTCCCGCATCGGCGGCGATGAAGCTCCCTTCGTCGGAGTATTCCTTCGTCGTCGGAGAGTCTGCTTGGGAGGTAGCCAACGTGGGCACCGCAAGCAGTACCGGCACCGGAGACCTCACGACAGGCAAGGAGCCAGCCGTCGCCTCACTCAACGGCACCGGCGGCGCAAGCACCCCCGGTACCGGAGAAGGGCGCAACAGCTCCTCCAGGATCCCTGAAAGGATGGCCCTGAGGTTCTTGCTTAGAGCTGCTGTCGAGGAAGGCTGGGAGTTCGGTGCAGGTGACGAACTCAGAATCTGCGGAGGTGGTACCGGGCTGTCCAGGGTAGAGTGCATCGACACCTCCTGAATAGAGGGTGAGCGGTCCTCCCGGTGTCGATGCCTAGTGGGTGCCGACTCCCTCGGCGACCCAGAGCTCTCTGTACCACGACGGGAAGGTGACCGGTGCCGATGCTTCCTTGCCTTCACACGAAGCATGTCACCGGAACTTCCCGGTACCAACGAGGACGTAGAATCCAAGCGCCTCTTCCTTGGGGCTGGGTCCGAAGAAGGACGATCCCGGGGGGGGGGGGGGGGGCTGTACCGCAGGAGCCCTCAAGGCAGGGGGAGACCTACTCGAGGGCTCACTGCCATGAGCAGGGGAATGGACAGCCCTCACCTGCACTCTGGACGAAGAAGCACCCTCCGACGACATCAGTACCAACGATGATCTCGTTACCGTAGACGCTGGAGCACCGGTCGATGACCTCAGTACCGCCAAAGTCGATGCACCGACCGATGACCTCGATACTGAGACCGTCGAAGCACCGGGCGAGGCCCCGAACAGAACGTTCCACTGGGCCAATCTCGCCGCCCGAGTTCTCTTTTTTAACAAACAACAGAGAGTACAGGCTTGAGGATGGTGCCCAGCCCCCAAACACTGAAGGCATGAATCGTGCCTATCAGTGAGCGAGATAGCCCGATTGCACTGGGTGCACTTCTTGAAACCACTGGGAGGCTTCGATGACATGGGCGGAAAAATCACGCCGGCGAAATCAAAATTCACGATGATGGCAAAGGCACCAAAAATAAAAAGGGAGAAAAACCCGTACGGGTGGCCAACAGGGCTGCTATCAAAAGTGAAAGGAAACTTGCACGGGGAAAAAGAACTCGAAAATAAAGGAAAAATATTCTTTTTTTTTTTTTATTTTTAAGAACACGCGAAGTAGAACAAAAAAAGAAGACTTCCGAAAAGGAAGGACGCAAGAAAAGCGCGAGGGTCTCCTCAGGGCACAGAACGACAGTAAACACAGCCATCCCGAGCGCGGAAAAAAAAAAGAAGACTGACTAACACGAGCGAGTTCGGGCGGGAAGACTGTCGCGCATGTGCAGTATGCGTGCGCGCGCGAGGCCTAGCAAACGTCTTTGCTAGGGAAGATCTCAGATTGGAGGGGCTGCCGCGGACGTCACCCATCAGTGAGAACAAGCAGCCTGCTTGTCCTCGGAGAACGTCATGTATACACAGCTTGTAGTCACAAAGCAGATCACTGAGCAAAGTCAAATTATAGTGTTGTAATGTGTATGTACACAACAATCAATATTATCACTGCATAACACACAAGTGGCATTGTATCCAGCCCTTAAAGCAGTAAGTCTATTTAAATAGGTGTTAAGGTGTTGAAATATATTTATAATAGTAAAAAAATTGAAATAAATGCTATTTTTGATGAGTGACTAAAAAACAAATCATTCAATCCTTCCTATAAACTGCTCTCATGGCAGTCATGGCTGGAGTTTGTGTCTATGTATCCATACCAAAAGATACAAACATGGAGCTGCAAAATTCTTAGGGACCTATTTACTAAAGTGTGATAAGTTGTTGCACGTAATGTTTGTTAGGTGCAAATATCAATTATTTTTGTTACATCTGTACCCCGCGCTTTCCCACTCATAGCAGGCTCAATGCGGCTTACATGGGGCAATGGAGGGTTAAGTGACTTGCCCAGAGTCACAAGGAGCTGCCTGTGCCTGAAGTGGGAATCGAACTCAGTTCCTCAGTTCCCCAGGACCAAAGTCCACCACCCTTACCACTAGGCCACTCCTCCACTGCACAGTAAATGCAAAGCATGTGCAGTAATTGTTGAGGGTATGGCCAGCATTTGCTCTGTAGTTACTACACAGGGTTACCACACTGTAAATGCATCAGCACACAATGCAGTAATTTCCAGTTGCACTATCTGCAATTACTATGGCCCACTGAAGGAAATAAAAATCTCCTACAATCAGGCTCCAGTTGCCACACAACCTCCCTGATTAACATCCAGTCCAGGCTCAAAATGGTGACTACAATCTTCTGTATTGTCTCAAAGTATGCTAGAATTCAAGCTGCCATTTTGAACCAGGGTCAATGTCAGGGCAGATCACTCCTACAATAACTACCTGTCAGCAGCCATGACTATGTACAGTTAAGTACTATGTTCTAATTCAATATGTAATCCACACCCATTCTCCAACCATAACCTACCCAGTTCCTGTGCCACAACATGGCATACAGTTAGCACATGAATTAGTGCTCGCCTGCTAATAGTGAGTGCTAATTCACGTGCTAACTGCTTAATGCCACATTAGTAGAGAGAGCTCTTAGTATAAGAGTTTAAAATCCATGCAGACATGATTACTGTATTGCAATACTAGTCTAGTTCAATTTAGTATTACAACTGGTTTTCAACAAAACAAATTATTTGTTGCCAGTAAGACTTTTCTTTAAAATATCTATAAAAGACCAGTCAAAAGGAGAGCCTGCAGAATTATAATCAAAGGGTCATGGATTTATAATCACCTTTCTGAGGTACACCCAAAGTGGTTTAAATATATTATAGCCAGGTACTTTTCTCTGTCCCTAGTGGGCTCACAATATAAATTTTGTATCTAAGGCAATGGAGGATTAAATGACTTGCCCAGGGTCACAAAGAACTGCAATGGGAATCAAACACAGTTCCCCAGATTCTCAGTCACTGCACTAACCATTAGGGTACTTCTCCACTCCTGTCACTGTTTCAAATGCATTTTTCTTTCCTGGCATTTACCATTAGCAGCTGCTCTAATGAAAAGTGCTGTGCAGATTTAAATGGAAGCTTGTAAGTTAAAACATTCTCTTGTACTCAAGTAATAAATGAAGCTATTTAGCAATAGTAGTAGAATGGCACTTTATCTTTTCAGGGCAATCCTCAACCAAAGTAAAACACATTCTTAATTTATAATTCTACAAACATCTTTTACAGTACCTTGTAATTGAAAGTGTTAAGGTCTGAAAAAGATATTTGAAAAAAACATTCACATCAAGAGTACCCATTAAACTATCTAAAAAATTAAATGGGAAAAGATGTTTCCTAAGAAAAATAAGTAATATGAAACAGATCAATTTCCTAGTAACTGGCAATTATATACCACTATCCATCTACAATTATTTTGCCACTTAAGTCTAATTGTGAGACTTTTTTTGGATAAAGAAAATCATATTTTAGATTTTTTTTTTTTTTTAAAAGGTCTAAATATACAGGAATGAACAGCTTGGGAGATTAATTCACACAGCAGGCAGCTGACATGTAACGAACTAGAAGCAACCAAAAAAAAAAAAAAACAACACTACAAAATGAAGGAATACAATGTCAAGGATCTGGTTTGTTAAAGCACCAACCAAACTCAATTGCCTATGTCTCTCACTTTAAGCAACAGGCACATGTAACAGACTCCACAATGTAATCTTTTAAAAATTGAAAGAGTGTGAATAACAACATAAAATGTACCCCAACAAAATATCGCATGATCTTGTTCTGGAAGTCTCCAGGAGGTAGCAGTAAATACAGTAGAACCTCACAAAGATCCTTCAGGAATCCTAAAACAATACAAATAAATGTAGTACAAGAGGAATCAAGAGTTAAATAAAGCTAAAAATACTTTTTAAAAGATTCCTTTTCAGTTTACCAAAGTAAGGTGAGTCAAGCCTAGTAAATAAATTCCTTTATGCCAATCACTCCAAGTAGCAGTGCAAGTTACTCTTATCTAATTAGCAAGCAGTCTGTTCCTTGACAGTACGGCATCATCTTTTGGCCATACATCTAATAAAGTTTTCCTTTTAACATAAGCGCTTTTTTTTTTTTTAACATTGCCTGTAAATGATGAGGGATGGTCGCACCTGTGTTTAAGAATTTCTTTCTATGGTAATGTGTCCAAATCAGTTAATTCTGGATATGCAAATTACACTGAGGTAAAGCAAAGATACTCTAAGAATCTACAAAGAAAACAAATTTATACAATTTTAAAAAAATGGCACCTTATTTCACTCTTTTTAATTGATTTGAAATATTTGATGGTTGAAGACAAATACAGTGAGTGAAAACAGACAGCAAAGCTTTAACAGGAAGTTGTTTGGACCTATGATAAAAAAGTACTATAGCCACCAAAGATGGTTTGAACACAGATGACATTTATCAGAGGATCTTTTCTCCAGGGATATTTCAGTTCAGAAAAAAAAAATTTGTTCATTTTTATTCACACACAAAATATGTAATTTTATTCCTTATTTTATTCTAGTTCTGTCAGCAATGTTAATTTTAGTTTGTATTCAGTCTTCTCCCAAAAAGTGAAGATCCATACCTGTAGCAGGTATTCTCTGAGGACAGCAGGCTGATTGTTCTCACGATTAGGTCGTCGTCCGCGATGGCCCAGGAGATCAGCAAATCTTTAAGCAAAGAAAAAAACTTTTGTAGAACACACCGGCACGCGGGCAGAGCGAACCGCACATGAGCGAACGGCTTCCCGCCCGCGGTGCGAGCATGAACTCAGTTTAATAAAAAGCAAAACAGAGAACTACAACAACTCCAAAGGGGAGGAGGGTGGGTTTGTGAGAACAATCAGCCTGCTGTCCTCAAAGAATGCCTGCTACAGGTAAGTATCTTCACTTTCTCCGAGGACAAGCAGGCTGCTTGTTCTCACGATTGGGGTATCCCTAGCCCCCAGGCTCACTCAAAACAATGAACATTGGTTAACTGGGCCCCGCAACGGTGAGGACAGAACAGAGAATGACCTAAAAAGAAACATAAGTGAGAGTGTAGCCTGGAACAGAACAAAAATGGACCTAGGAGGGTGGAGTTGGATTCTAAACCCCAAACAGATTCTGCAAACCAACTGTCCCGTCGGGTATCCTGCTGAAGGCAGTAGTGAGATGTGAATGTGTGGACTGATGACCATGTTGCAGCCTTGTAAATCTCTTCAATAGAGGCTGACTTCAAGTGAGCCACTGACGCAGCCATGGCTCGGACATTGTGAGCCGTGACATGGCCCTCTACAGTCAACCCAGCTTGGGCATAAGTGAAGGAAATGCAATCTGCTAACCAATTAGAGATTGTGCATTTTCCGATGGCGACTCACCTCCTGTTGGGATCGAAAGAAACAAAGAATTGGGCGGAGTGTCTGTAGGGCTTTGTCCGCTCCACGTAAAAGGCCAATGCTCTCTTGCAGTCCAAGGTGTGCAACTTGCCTTCACCAGGGCGGGTATGAGGACGGGGAAAAAATGTTGGCAAGACAATTGACTGGTTAAGATGGAACTCCGACACCACCTTCGGCAAGAACTTAGGGTGAGTGCGGAGAACTACTCTGTTATAATGAAACTTGATATAAGGTGTATGCACTACCAGGGCTTGGAGCTCACTGACTCTACAAGCTGAAGTGACAGTCACCAAGAAAATGACCTTCCAGGTCAAGTACTTCAGGTGGCAGGAATTCAGTGGCTCAAAAGGAGCTTTCATCAGCTGGGTGAGAACGATGTTGAGATCCCATGACACTGGTGGAGGTTTAACATGGGGCTTTGACAAAAGCAAACCTCTCATGAAGCGAACAACTAAAGGCTGTCCAGAGATAGGCTTACCTTCTACACGTTGATGATAAGCACTAATTGCACTAAGGTGAACTCTTACGGAGTTGGTCTTGAGACCAGTCTCTGATAAGTGTAGAAGGTAATCAAGCAGGGTCCGTGTAGGACAAGAAAAAGGATCTAGGGCAAGGCTGTCACACCAGAGAGCAAACCTCCTCCATTTGAAATAACACTTTTTCATGGAATCTTTCCTGGAAGCAAGCAAGACTCGGGAGACACCCTCTGAAAGACCTAAAGAGGCAACTTCTAATCTCTCAACATCCAGGCCGTTCTGGGTGATGAGGGTCGGAAAACACTCCAATCTCCACGGTTCTTCAGATGACAACTCCAAAAGAAGAGGAAACCAGATCTGACGAGGGAGCAACCAGAATCATTGTTCCGTGGTCTTGCTTGAGTTTCAGCAAAGTCTTCCCTACTAGAGGTATGGGAGGAAACGCATACAGAAGGCCTGCCCCCCAATGCAGGAGAAAAGCATCTGACGCCAGTCTGTCGTGGGTCTGAAGTCTGGAACAGAATTGATGGACTTTGTGATTGATCTGAGTGGCAAAAAGATCCACTGAGGGGGTACCCCATGCTCGGAAGATCTTGAGGACAACGCCTATGTTCAGGGACCACTCGTGAGGTTGTATGACCCTGCTCAACCTGTCAGCCAGTCTGTTGTTTACGCCTGCCAGATACGTGGCTTGGAGAAACATGCCATGACAGCATGCCCAAAGTCACATCCAAACGTCTTCCTGACACAGAGGGCGAGATCCGGTGCCCCCCTGCTTGTTGGTGTAATACATAGCAACCTGATTGTCTGTCTGAATCAATATGATGTGGTTGGACAGCCAGTCTCTGAAAGCCTTTAGAGCGTTCCAGATCACTCGAAATTCCAGGAGGTTGATCTGAAGACCCTTTTTATGAAAGGACCAAGATCCTTGAGTGTGAACTCCATCTACATGAGCTCCCCACCCCAGGAGGGATGCATCCGTCATCGGCACTTTTTGTGGCTGAGGAATTTGGAATGGACGTCCCAAGGTCAAATTGGATCGAATGGTCCACCACTGAAGTGATCTGCAAAAGTAGGTGGAGAGACGGATCACATCCTCTAGATCTCCTTTGGCCTGGCACCACTGGGAAGCTAGAGTCCATTGAGCTGATCTCATATGTAGGCGTGCCATGGGAGTTACATGAACTATGAAAGCCATTTGTCCTAAGAGTCTCAACATCTGCCGAGCTGTGATCTGTTGAGACGCTCGAGTCATGGACACTAGAGCTAGGAGATTGTCTGTCCTTGCCTGGGGAAAGTAAGCTCGAGACGTCCGTGTGTCCAACAGAGCTCCAATGAACTCCAATTTCTGAACCGGGACAAGATGGGACTTGGCATAATTGATCACGAAGCCCAGAAGTTCTAGCACCCGAATAGTCATCCGCATGGACTGTAGAGCGCCTGCTTCTGAGGTGCTCTTTACCAGCCAATTGTCGAGATAAGGGAAGACATGCAATCCCAGTCTGCGTAGCAATGCTGCGACTACTGCCAGGCACTCTGTGAAAACCCTGGGCGCAGATGCAAGACCAAAGGGCAGTACACAGTACTAAAAGTGCCGAGTTCCCAACCGAAATCGAAGATACTTCCTGTCAGCTAGGAGTATCGAGATGTGAGTATAGGCATCCTTTAAGTCCAGAGAGCATAGTCAATCGTTTTCCTGAATCATGGGAAGAAGGGTGCCCAGGGAAACCATCCTGAACTTTTATCGAAAAAGAAATTTGTTCAGGGCCCTTAGGTCTAGGATGGGACGCATCCCCCCTGTTTTCTTTTGCACAAGGAAGTACCTGGAATAGAATCCCATCCCTTCTTCCCCTGGTGGAATGGGTTCGACTGCATTGGCCTTTAGAAGGGTGGAGAGTTCCTCTGCAAGTATCTGCCTGTGCTGGGAGATGTAAGAATCAGCTCCCAGTTGGCAATTTGGAGGTTTGGAAATCAGATTGAGGATGTATCCTAACCGGACTATTTGAAGAACCCACCGGTCTAAGGTTATGAGAGGCCACCTTTGGTAAAAAAAATATCAACCTCCCACCGACCGGCAAGTCGTCTGGCACAGAAACTTTTTCTGAGGCTATGCTGCACTGGAGCCAATCAAAAGCCCGTCCCTTGCTTTTGCTGGGGAGCCGCAGGGGCCTTAGGCGCACGCCGTTGACGGGAACGAGCACGCTGGGACTGAGCCTGGATAGGCTGCTGAGAAGCAGGAGTGTACCTACGCCTATTGTAGGAATAGGGAGTACTCCTCTTCCCTCCAAAAAACCTCCTAGATGAGGTGGTAGCAGAAGACGCCCTGCGGGAGAGAGAATCCGTAGCATCATGGTGCTTCTTGATCTGATCGACCATATCCTCTACTTTTTTACCAAAAAGGTTATCCCCCCGGCAAGGAACATCCGCCATTTGCTGCTGGGTCTTTTCATCCAGGTCAGAGATGCGCAGCCATGAGAGTCTGCGCATCACTATACCTTGAGCAGCTACTCGGGATGCTAAATAAAAAATGTCGTAAGTACCCCTGGCCAGGAATTTACGACACGCCTTCTGCTGCCTGACCACCTAGTGAAAAGGTTCGGTGAGCTTCGGAGGAAGTGCTTCACCTAACTAGACAGTTGCCTCACCGAGTTCCGCAAGTGGATGCTCGTGTAGATCTGGTATGTTTGAATCTTGGCTGCAAGCATAGCAGCCTGATACATCTTTCTCCCAAAAGAATCCAAGGTCCTAGACTCTCTGCCTGGGGGCGCTGAGGCATAGTCCCTAGTACTACTACTACTACTACTACTACTTAACACTTCTATAGCGCTACAAGGCGTACGCAGTGCTGTACAAACATAGAAGAAAGACAGTCCTGGCTTTTCTGAGAGCAGAATCCACCACCATGGAATCGCGAGGTAGTTGAGATTTCACCATTACTGGCTCTCCATGGACTCTGTATTAGGACTCAGATTTTCTGGGGACCACTGGATTAGAAAGAGGGAACGACCAGTTTCGCATAAGAACTTCCCTGAATGTGTTATGCAAGGGAGCCATTGCAACCCCTGTAGGTGGAGAAGGATAATCCAAAACCTCGAGAATCTCGGCCCTGGGCTCATCCACAACCTCCAAAGGGAAGAGAATATCCTTAGACATTTCCCGAATGGAGGAAAAAGAAAGACTCTCAGGCGGAGACATCCTTCTTTCAATTGGCGGAGTAGGATCAGAGGGGACCCCATATGACTCTTCTTCAGAAAAGTATCTGGGATCGTCCTCTTCCTCCCACGAGCGCTCATCATCGGTATCGGACAAAAGCTCCTTAAGAGCAGCCCAAACCCGAGCCTGTCTCGACGTTGAGGAACGGCGACCTCGAGGGGGATGTCGAGAAGTCGACCCCTGCCTGGACTGCGGCGAAGCTTCCTCCGCCGACGTTGGAGAGTCAACCCGGGTGACAGCAGACGCCGATGCCGCAAGCGGCACCAAGGACGAGGACCTCACCACAGGCGAAGGACCAGATTCCGCTTTAACAGTCGGTGCAGAAGGCGCAAGCACCCCTGGCACCGAAGTAGACTGGCGCAGCAATCCCTCCAGAAGCTCTGGAAGAAGGGCCCCGATGCGCTCGTTGAGAGCTTCCATCGGAAAAGGCTGAGGGGCCAGTGCAGGAGTTGGTGGCAGAATCTGAGGGGGCTCGAGTGCCAGTACCAGGCTGCCAGAAGACCGAGAGCTCTCGGTACCGTGCACGGATGGAGATCGATGACGGTGCTTCTTAGCCTTCGCTCAACGCCAATTAAAAAGGCACAAAAAAAGAAAATAAAACCCAGCCTAGCAGCCTAAAAGCCAGCTGCGACGAAAAAGAAGGAAACAAACTTAGTGGGAAAAAAAACTAAGAAAATAAGGGAAAACAATTTTTTTTAAAAAATATTTATGAAAAGACAAAAGCAAAGAAAATAAAAAAGGGAAGTGGGTTAACGCTAGACAAAGTCTCCTGGGCCAAAAATGAGCACAGCGGAATACCGTGTCACTCAAGACGCGGTTGAAAAAGAACTGAGGAGGGCATGCTCATGCTGCGGGCGGGAAGCCGTTCGCGCATGTGCGGTTCGCTCTGCCCGCGCGCCGGTGCATTCTACAAAGTTTTTGTTTCCTTAAAGATTTGCCGATCTCCTGGGCCATCGCAGACGACGACCCAATCTTGAGAACAAGCAGCCTGCTTGTCCTCGGAGGAAGTTTAGTTTATTCAGTTCACAAACTTGCAACATTTTTTTTTATGTGAGCAAAACAGATACAAATACAAACATATCAAGAACAGCCCTCAGAATATCACATGCACATGACATAGTGCTCTTCTCAATGTGAAACCAAACCAACAGCACAATGTCCACTATAATTGTTTAAGTTTAGAATTTAGATTCAGAAATATTCATTTCCAAGCAACAGATATAAGCCAGCAAATAAGGAAAAAAAAAGTCTAGAACAGCCCTCAGAATATCACATGCACATAACTTAGTGTTCTCCTCGGTGGGAAACCAAACCAATAACACAAACAGACAATGTCCACTATTGAAGTGGGTGTTATGACTGGCGCCTCCTTATATGGACCCAGGAGGCCCGAGATCTCAAGCCACACCAGCAAAGCCACACCCAAATAGCACAGAAAAAGAAATACTGCTCTTCAGCTCCACACAGTGCCATAAGTGGGTCCTGATGAGTCATGGAATTTTCTCAAGCTGTTCAGCTCAGCTGATTGCAGTGGCGTAGCCACGATTGGGTCATGCACTCAGAACTGAAGTACAGTACACATTTCTTTGCTCAGCACACTGTACTAGCTAGCAAGGATCTCAGGCCCTAATAGCTGAGCATGACACTGAAAATGCTGCTCTTCACTGTCTGCAGTTTGCTGAGTCTCCCTCAGAACGCTAACATCAGCACCCAAACGTGTTCAGTTTTCAGCACAAGCGCAAAAACCAAGCAGGTATGAGTATCGACAGAGGTAACGGTTTTGTGTATGCGCAGAAAACATGTCAGTGGTCTCTGGGAGACGCAACAGACTGCAGAACTGAAAAGCAGCATTTCCAGCATCATCTTCAGCTGGCAGGGATTGGGATCCCCACCGGCTACCACTAAGAGTGCAACAGCACAGGTAGGAGGAATGGAAAGCACAGTCTGCACCACTTGTAATTTTTGCTCCACTTTAAGACATTTTTGTTAACAGAAATTATAAATTGTTATTCTATTTTTTTGTTTTTATCCGATTTTCATTATGAAAAAAATTATATTTTTAGTCCTAGTTCTCAAGAACTAAGGACCAAAATTTTTCAATCTGATTATTTTCGTTAATGAAAATATCCCTGCTTTTCTTCCTCACAAAAGAGTAAAATAAGGTGTCTTTTTTTTTAATTCTATAGATTGCACTATATTATTGATGCCAAACCAAAGTTCTTTGGAGATTAATTTTGTGCATACCATGACTTACCTCTGCCATAGTATTTACAGAATTTGTTTTAAATGATCTAGCGTAATTGTCTGCTTAGTATTCTAATGTTTGGTCACAGCACTATAATAATTTAGCTAAATGATAATTAGTAGCTAAAATTTTGTTTGCTTTAACCAACACATTAATCTGAAAAATATGCTAATGCTGCTCATTTAATCAATAAGAAAAAAGTCTGATCTCTTAAAACAAACAAACAAAAAAAAGACATAGCACTTTCATTTTTTTTTTTTTTAACACAGTAAGAGGACGGTGTGACACAAAGTGCCAAGTTAGTGATCTAGAATGAAAATGGAGAAGGATGAAACTTAGGACCTCATCAAGCCACGCTGGTGGTTCCTGCACAGCAATGCCGACTGAGCCCATTCAAAGTGAATAGGCTTTGTTGGCATTATTGCCCTGGGAGCCATTAGCAAAGCTTGATAAAAGAGGCCCTTAATATCTAGCATCAGAAAAAGCGAAGTTACTTACCTGTTGCAGGTATTCTCCGAGGACAGCAGGCTGATTGTTCTCACATATGGGTGACGTTTGACGGCAGCCTCAGGAACGGAATCTTCCTAGCAACAAAGTTTGCAGAGACCTCGCGCATGCGCGACCGTCTTCCTGCCCGAAGCGCGAACGTGCCTCAGTCAAATTACAAGCAAAGACAAGGGAAGAGACAATTCCAAAGGGGAGGTGGGCGGGTTGGTGAGAACAATCAGCCTGCTGTCCTCGAAGAATACCTGCTACAGGTAAGTAACTTTGCTTTCTCCGAGGACAAGCAGGCTGCTTGTTCTCACATATGGGTATCCCTAGCCCCCAGGCTCACTCAAAACAACAAACAGGGTCAATTGGGCCTCACAACGGCGAGGACATAACATAGATTGACCTATAAAAATAACAACTGAGAGTGCAGCCTGGAACAGAACAAAATGGGCCTAGGAGGGTGGAGTTGGATTATAGACCCCAAACAGATTCTGCAGCACCGACTGCCCGAAACGACTGTCACATCGGGTATCCTGCTGAAGGCAGTAATGAGATGTGAATGTGTGGACAGATGACCACGTCGCAGCCTTGCAAATCTCTTCAATAGTGGCTGACTTCAAGTGGGCCACTGACGCCGCCATGGCTCTAACACTATGAGCCGTGACATGACCCTCAAGAGTCAGCCCAGCTTGGGCGTAAGTGAAGGATATACAATCTGCTAGCCAATTTGAAATGGTGCATTTCCCGATAGCTACTCCCCTTCTGTTGAGATCAAAAGAAACAAACATTTGGGCGGACTGTCTGAATGGGCTTGTCCGCTCCAGACAGAAGGCCAATGCTCGCTTGCAGTCCAATGTGTGCAACTGACGCTCAGCAGAGCATGTATGAGGACGGGGAAAAATGTTGGCAAGACAATTGACTGGTTCAGATGGAACTCCGACACCACCTTTGGCAAGAACTTAGGGTGAGCGCGGAGGACTACTCTGTTATGATGAAATTTAGTATATGGAGCATGGGCTACCAAGGCTTGGAGCTCACTGACTCTACGAGCTGAAGTAACAGCCACCAAGAAAATGACCTTAAAGGTCAAGTACTTCAAGATGGCAGGAATTCAGTGCCTCAAAAGGAGATTTCATCAGCTGGGTGAGAACGACATTGCGATCCCATCACACTGGTGGAGGTTTGACAGGGGGCTTTGACAAAAGCAAACCTCTCATGAAGCGAACAACTAAAGGCTGTCCAGAGATAGGCTTACCTTCCACACTATAATGATAAGCACTAATTACACTAAGATGAACTCTTATGGAGTTGGTCTTAAGACCAGACTCAGACAAGTGCAGAAAGTATTCAAGCAGGGTCTGTGTAGGACAAGAGCGAGGGTCTAAGGCCTTGCTGTCACACCAGACGACAAACCTCCTCCATTTAAAAGAGTAACTCTTTTTAGTGGAATCTTTCCTGGAAGCAAGCAAGACTCGGGAGACACCCTCAGACAGACCCAAGGAGGCAAAGTCTAGGCTCTCAACATCCAGGCCGTGAGAGCCAGAGACTGGAGGTTGGGATGCAGAAGCGCCCCCTTGTTCTGAGTTATGAGGGTTGGAAAACACTCCAATCTCCACGGCTCTTCGGAGGACAACTCCAGAAGAAGAGGGATAAAGATCTGGCGCAGCCAGAAGGGCGCAATCAGAATCATGGTCCCGCGATCCTGCTTGAGTTTCAGCAAAGTCTTCCCCACCAAAGGTATGGGAGGATATGCATACAGGAGACCCTTCCCCCAATAAAGGAGAAAGGCATCTGATGAAAGCCTGTCATGGGCCTGAAGTCTGGAACAGAACTGAGGGACCTTGTGATTGGTCTGAGCAGCAAAGAGATCGACCAAGGGGGTACCCCACGCTTGAAAGATCTGACGTACCACTCTCGAGTTGAGAGACCACTCGTGAGGATGCATTACCCTGCTCAGCCTGTCGGCCAGACTGTTGTTTACGCCTGCCAGATACGTGGCTTGGAGAAACATGCCATGACGGCGAGCCCAAAGCCACATCTGGACAGCTTCCTGACACAGAGGGCGAGACCTGGTGCCCCCCTGTTTGTTGATGTAATACATGGCAACCTGATTGTCTGTCTGAATTTAAATAATTTGATTGGACAGCCGATCTCTGAAAGCCTTCAGGGTGTTCCAGACCGCTCGCGACTCCAGGAGATTGATCTGAAAACCGGTTTCCTCGAGGGACCAACGTCCTTGAGTGTGAAGCCCATCAACATGGGCTCCCTACCCGAGGAGAGACGCATCCATTGTCAGCACTTTTTGAGGCTGAGGAATTTGAAAGGGACGTCCCAAGGTCAAATTGGATCGAATTGTCCACCAATGTAGGGGATTTGAGAAACCCCATGGACAGCTGGATCGCGTCCTCTAGATCCCCGGTAGCTTGAAACCACTGGGAAGCTAGGGTCCATTGAGCTGATCTCATGTGAAGACAGGCCATGGGAGTCACATGAACTGTGGAGGCCATTAGGCCGAGCAATCTCAACATCTGCCGAGCTGTGATCTGCTGAGACGCTCGAACCCAGGAAACAAGGGCCAGAAGGTTGTCTGCCCTCGCCTCGGGGAGGTAGGCATGAGCAGTCTGGGAATCCAGCAGAGCTCCTATGAATTCTAGTCTTTAAACTGGAAGAAGGTGGTACTTTGGATAATTTGTCACAAACCCTAGTAGGTCGAGGAGTTGAATAGTCATCTGCATGGACTGTAGAGCTCCTGCCTCGAAGGTGTTCTTCACCAACCAATCGTCAAGATAAGGGAACACATGCACTTCCAGTCTGCGCAGCGACGCCGCTACCACCGCCAGGCATTTTGTAAACACCCTGGGCGCAGAGGCGAGGCTAAAGGGTAGCACACAATACTGAAAGTGCTGCGTTCCCAGACGGAATCGAAGATACTGCCTGTGAGCTGGCAGTATCGGGATGTGTGTATAAGCATCCTTTAAGTCCAGAGAGCATAGCCAATCGTTTTCCTGAATCATGGGAAGAAGGGTGCCCAGGGAAAGCATCCTGAACTTTTCTTGGACCAGATATTTGTTCAGGCCCTCAGGTCTAGGATGGGAAGCATCCCCCCTGTTTTCTTGTGCACAAGAAAGTACCTGGAATAGAACCCCAGCCCTTCCTGCCCCAGTGGCACGGGCTCGACCGCATTGGCGCTGAGAAGGGCGGAGAGTTCCTCTGCAAGTACCTGCCTGAGCTGGAAGCTGAAAGACTGAGCTCCCGGAGGGCAATTTGGAGGTTTTGATATCAAATTGATGGAGTATCCCAGCCGGACTATTTGAAGAACCCACCGGTCGGAGGTTACGAGAGGCCACCTTTGGTGAAAAAATTTTAACCTCCCCCCAACTGGTAGATCGTCCGGCACGGACACTTTTGTCGGCTATGCTCGCCTGAAGCCAGTCAAAAGCCCATCCCTTGCTTTTGCGGGGGAGCTGCAGGGGCCTGTTGAGGTGCACGCTGTTGACATGAACAAGCGCGCTGGGGCTTAGCCTGAGCAGGCTGGCGAGAAGGTGGATTGTAACTACGCCTATTAGAAGCATAAGGAACATTCCTCCTTCCCCCATAAAAACGTCTACCTGATGAGGTAGATGCTGAAGGCGGCCGGTGGGAGAGTTTGTCGAATGCGGTGTCCCGCTGGTGGAGCTGCTCAGCCACCTGTTCGACCTTCTCACCAAAAATGTTATCCCTCTGGCAAGGAGCATCCGCAATCCGCTGCTGGACTCGATTCTCCAGGTCAAAGGCACACAGCCATGAGAGTCTGCGCTTCACTATCCCTTGAGCAGCGGCCCTGGACGCAACATCAAAAGTGTCGTAGGCACCCCTGGACAGGAATTTCTTACACACCTTCAGCTGCCTGACCACCTCCTGAAAAGGCTTGGCCTGCTCCGACGGGAGATTCTCAACCAAGTCCACCAGCTGCCATACATTGTTCCCAAGTGGATGTTCGTGTAGAGCTGGTAGGACTGAATCTTGGACACGAACATAGCAGAATAATAGGCCTTCCTCCCAAAAGAGTCTAGGGTTCTCGACTCGCGCCCCGGGGCCCCGAGGCGTAATCCCAAAAACCCCTGGCTTTCTTGAGAGCAGAATCCACAACGCCAGAGTCATGAGGAAACTGGATCTTCATCAACTCTGGGTCCCCATGGATCTTATACTGGGACTCAAGCTTTTTGGGAATGTGGGGATTAGATAACGGTTTTGCCCAGTTCGTCAGCAATGTCTGTTTAAGGACATTATGCAGAGGAACAGTGGATTCCTTAGGTAGCGAAGGATAGTCCAGGACCTCGAACATCTCAGCCCTGGGCTCATCCTCAGTAACCAATGGGAAGGGAATGGCCGTAAACATTTCCCGTACAAAAGAGGAGAAGGACAAGCTCTCAGAAAGAGAAAGCTTCCTCTCTGGTGAAGGAGTGGAATCAGAGGGAAGACCACAAGACTCCTCGTCAGAGAAATATCTGGGGTTTTCCTCTGCTTCCAACGAGTCCTCCTCCTCGGTATCGGACACCAGCTCCCTGACTGCAGTCCGAATCTGAGCCAGTCTCGACGCCGAGGCACTACGTCGTTGATGGCGGGGTCGAGAAGAAGACTGCCACACCGGCGGCAATGAAGCTCCCTCCACTGACGACGCCAGGGAGTCAACTCAGGTGGTCGCCGAAGCAGACACCTCACCGGCACTGATACAGGCGAAGCCGATACCACAAGCACCACCGGCATCGAGACCTCACCACGGGTGGGGAGCCAGCCGCTTCAAGCACCCCCGGTACCAAAGCTGACGATCGCCGCAGCCCTTCCATGATCCCAGGAAGGATGGCTCGGAGGCACTCGTCAAGAGCATCTGTCGAGAGAAGCTGAGAGACCGGTGCAGGACACGATGCCAGAACCTGCCTGGGGTGGGGAGGCAGTACCGGGCTGTCCGGGGAGAAGCGCATCGACACCTCCTGGATAGAGGGGGAGCGGTCCTCTCGGCGTTGACGCTTAGCGGGTGCCGAATCTTTCAGCGCCCCGAAGCTCTCAGTACCGTGGCGGGAAGGCGACCGATGGCAATGCTTCTTCGCCTTCGCTCGAAGCACGTCACCAGAAGCCCCCGGTACCAACGAGGAGGACATGGAATCCACACGCCTCCTCGGGGATGGGTCCGAAAGAGGACGGTCCCAATGGCTCTGTACCGCAGAAGCCCTCGAGGCAGGTGGAGACCCACTCGATGGCTCACTGCTACCAGCATGGGGGGCCCTATGGACAGCCATCACCTGCGCTCCCGACATCGATGCACTCTCCGATGCAGACATCGATAACGCCGTCGATGACCTCGGTACCGCTACCGACGTCGATGAACCGGATGGGGCTCCGAACAGCAGGTTCTACTGAGCCGATCTCGCCGCCTGGGTCCTCTTTTTGAGTTGAAGACACAAAGTGCAGGCGTTGGGACGATGACCAGCCCCCAGACACTGAAGACACAAAACGTGCGGATCAGTGAGCGAGATCATCCAGTTGCACCGCGTTCACTTCTTGAAGCTGCTGGCAGGCTTCGAGGACATGAGAGGAAAAATTGCGTTGGCGAAATTAGAACTCGCGATGATGCCGAAAAAAGGCACCAAAATCAGGGAAAAAACCCTGTACGGGCGGGTCAAAAAGGCTGCACACGAAAGCGAAAGGAAACTTAGAGGTCAAACACTAAGCGGTAAAGGAAAACGTTTTGTTTTTTTTCTTAATAAAACAAGAAAAACTCGACAAGGAAAAATCCCCGAAGAGCAAACGAAGGGATGAGCAGCAAAAAATAAGCTGTGAAGGCTCTCTCTGGGGCACAGAGCAGCGAAAAAACAGCCACTCTGACCGCAGAAAAAAAGAGACAGGCACGTTCGCGCACGTGCGAGGGCTCTGCAAACTTTGTTGCTAGGAAGATTCCGTTCCTGGGGCTGCCGTCGGACGTCATCCATATGTGAGAACAAGCAGCCTGCTTGTCCTCGGAGAATATTAGGATCATAATAATCGAGAAGCTAGCTGTCAGAAAAGCGAAGCCGATTACCCAGATGGTGATCAGAGAGCACCACACAGATATATTTTGATATTCTTGATTTTTGGCTATCAGGTCAACGGATTCTGGTTAAATTTTTGACTTCTTTAATTTAATGCAAACAAACAAGAATCAGAATGCAGAATTTATATAAAGTATTGCACAATATTGTCTAAAAAAAAAAAAAATTCCAAAAGGCTAAGAGGCCATTTTACTAAAGCATAGTGCACGCCTACAGACATTAGTGCGTGCAAAATGCTACTATGCATTCTATTTTATATCTATGGGTCACATGGCACTTAGCACATATGTCTGTTAATGCATGCAAAGCTTTAGTAAAAGGGCCCCTAAGTAACATCAGGCAGCCATATCCACCTACTGCTCAGTACAGTAGGAACAGCAAAGCCTGGCAGAGGCTTCCTTGCAGACGGTATATGCTATGCTAAAAGGATGCACTGCTTGCTAAAATATGCGACTATCTCTGGGAAAGATGGGAAAAGGTGACTAAAGTCACCAGAAACTACAAATGAGGTTTTAATGAATTATTTTAGAACAAACAACTTATAATACAGCAGTTCAAACTCTATCCTTTTATGTGAAAAAATTTAAAAAAAGTTACAGAAGTTCAAACATGTAAAATTTTCAGACTGCTTATGAACTCAATGACATGAAAAATTGGCCAGTCTCAACATTTTGGTTTCGAGATTTTAGCCACCTTTTTCCAGGCTGGCTGGGAATGCTGTGGGGCTGGGATTCAAAGCACCTGGTTGAGGGCAGTTTCAGCCATTGCTCAATAGCTGGATCTAATGGCCAGATTCAAAGCCCACACTAGGTACCATACAGACAGAATATGTGGCCCCAAGCCAGTGGCGTTCCTAGGGGGGATGACACCCGGGGCGGATCGCCGATGCGCCCTGCCCCCCGGGTGCAGCGCCCCCCCCCCCCGGGGGCACGCCGCTGGGGGGGGGGGGGGGGGGGGTGCCGCACGCCTGCCGGCTCTTCGTTTTCATGCTCCCTCTGCCCCGGAACAGGAAGTAACCTGTTCTGGGGCAAAGGGAGCATGAAAACGAAGAGCCGACAGGCGCGCGGCACCCCCCCAGCGGCGTGCACCCGGGGCGGACCGCCCCCCCCCCCCCCCCTTGGTACGCCACTGCCCCAAGCTGAAGACTGTCACTAGAACAGTAGAGCTGGAGCAGCATGCAGTGGGGGAATATATGAACAAGGGAAGAAATTCTAGAAACTACAAACTTAACTTATAGTGCCACAACCCGATACAAAACTGATTCTGTTTGAAGATAGATTCCCAAAGGGGTAATTGTTATGATTTGAGCAAAACTCAGCCAGCACAGATGGTACAGATGAACTTATGTTATGGAAACAAAACCTCTTTCATACACTGCACTCTTGCTTCAGATATAACTATCACCTTCCTCATCTTTGGGTGAAGAGCAGACCAAATCACGACAGATTTCCTTCTCCATTTCAACTTCCACCTCAAAGAAAGTATCTACAAAATCTTCCACTGCATCTGGAAGAAAAAAAATATATAAAATTAATGTTAATTTTCTTAAAGGGAAAAAAGGCAATTAAATTATTGTTACAACATAGCTAAATCTGAGAACTGCAAATGTTTAGAATACAAAAAAACAAAAACAAATTCCCATCTTATTGTTACTTAAAACTGGGGCTGTACCATTTAACGCATTAATAATGTGATTGATGCGTTAAATGTTTAACATGTGTTAAAAACTTTAATGCATATTAAATGGCAGCTCTCTCTCACCCACAACCATCCAAGTCTTGCTCACCTGAGCTGAAGAGACCAACTGCTGGGTCAATCCTGCTGCTGCTGTTGGAAGAGGCAGCTGCCAGTGTTGGCGTGAGAGAAGCAGAGCCACATATCCACAACCCAGAAGTGACCGCGGAAGTATGAGCCTGTGGCACTTCTGGTCTACTGGAGCAAGGTAGGAGAGGCTCTGGGCTGCATCTTTAGAGCCCAAAAGAGGTGGCCCGTTGGAATAGAACGCCCGCGTTCTCTCATATGCTGCTTCTACCTGCCCCCTCCGCCTTTAACGCTAAAGGCAGGCTGCTTCTGTCATTCGCTTAAAGTCTCTCAGTCTCACTGTAGTGTCCCACCTCCTTCGACAGAACTTCCTGATTCTGGGCGGGACGCGAGAGAGAGAGAGACTTTGGTAAATGAAAGAAGCAGCCTGCCTTCAGCATTAAAGGCGAGGTCAGAAGGTGAAAGGGGCAGGTAGAAGCAGTACGAGAGTGAGAGAGAGGATAAGGACAGCATGGGGGTGGGAAGGAGAGCAGGAAGAGGTAAGCAGAGGTGTCAGGAGGAGGTGGAAGAGAGAGAGATGAGGACCTGGGGGGTACCTGATAGGGATAGATGCTGGATATATGGAATGGGGGGGAAAAAAACAAAGAAAGGAGATATGCCCATGGACTGGAGGGGACAGGAGGGCAAGAGAGGGAAGAAATGGTGCTCACAGGATGGAGAGAAAGGAAACGATGGTGCCCATGGAAGGGAGGGGAGGACATAGTGGAATGGAGGAGTGGCCTAGTGGTTAGAGCATCGATCTTGCAATCCAGAGGTGGCCAGATCAAATCCCACTGCTGCTCCTTGTGATCTTTGGCAAGTCACTTAACCCTCCATTGCCTCAGCTACAAACTTAGATTGTGAGCCCTCTTGGGACAGAGAAATATCCAGAGTACCTGAATGTAACTCACCTTGAGCTACTACTGAAAAAGGTGTGAGCAAAATCTAAATAAATAAATAATAGTGCTGGTGGAAAGAAAAGAGATGGTACCCATGGAGGAGAGGGAAAGTGGAGGGAAGGGAACAGAAGAGAGAAGGAAGGAGTTGGGAAGAGAGGAGAGGAGGTGGTGTTCATGGAGGGGAGGGGAAAGGAGGACATGGTGACCTTGAAGAGAAGGGGAAGGGGAGAGAAGAGAGATGGTATCCATGGAGAGGAGGGGAAGGGAAGAGAGAAGATGGAAACTAGATAAATTTGAGCAAGAGGAAGAAAAATGGATATAAGGCAGGAAATGAAAGAAGAGAAAGAAAATAAAAGAAATGGTGAATAGACAGGAGGTCCAGCAAAACAGAGTTCAGAGCAGAGGGAAGCAGAACCAGACAGTGAATAAGATAATTAGAAAGAAAACCACCAGACAACAAACGTGAGATAAATTATTTGTAGTTTAGTAACTGAAATGTCAGTTTTGAGAAATTATATCTGCTGTCTATATATATATTTATTTATTCATGACATTTATACTCCATATTAGCCTGAAATAGACTCAACTTCAATGTGGCTTACAAACAAGTGAATAAAACATAATGTACAGAATATAAAACAAATTACAATAAGTTCAAAAAGCAAATTAACACATGTGCAGTAAGTAACCAGGGATTTAGACTATCTCAAAGACAAACAAGTAAGGGTGGATAGGTGAGAGCATAATTAGGCAGCACGAGATGGGAAAAGAGATTAAGAAAAGGATATGGGTAGAATTCAAATAGGGTTCTTTGTATTCAGAAAGGCCAGACTGAAGAAATGTGCTTTCAGAAAACTTCTAAAAGTTAGGTAATCATCTGTAAACTTGATTGATTTAGGATGATAACTCCAACCTTCGGTGCCTTGATAGGAGAAATTAGCAGAGTGAATTGTTTTATACATCACATTCTTACAGATAGGGAAATGTAAGACAAGATGATGAAATAGCATTACAAGAGGGTAATTCAATAAGATTATTCATATATGATAGGGCTTGACCAAACAGAATTCGGTGAACTTAAACGCATAATTTGAAAGATATTCTAATCTCTTATTGGTAACCAATGTAGCTCATATAAAAGAGTAGCAGCTTTGGTAAAGCAAGGAGATCTACTATAAGACAAGCAGCATTATTATGAGCTGTTTGTAATTTTTCAAGACCACCACCTTTAAGTCCAGCATAGATAGAATTGCAATAGTTGAATTTGGTGAGGACAAGGAATTGAACCAAAGTACAAAATACAAATTTAGAGAAAAATGGCCCCAATCTCTTTAGCTTCCAAAGTGAGTGAAAGACACTCGAGGTCAACTTAGAGACTTGGTTTTCAAGGGTGAGAAAAACGATCTATTCTGACTCCCAAGATTTTCATTGATGACTCAAGGGAATAGGTTTTGTTCATAATAGTAAAGTTACTAAGATTCTTAGAATGGTGAAAGTTAGTTATAATTAGAAACTTAGTTTTATCCATATTAAGTTTTAGTTTCAAATTAGAAGCCCATGATTCCACAAGTTTTATCAGTAGACTAATCATGTGAGTTATGTCAAGTAATTCCTTAGAGAATGGGATATAAATGGTGACATCATCAGCATATATGTATGCCGAAAAACCATGTTTTCTAAAAGATGACAAAGAGGTATCATCATAATGTTAAACAAGATGGAGGAAAGAGGGGAACCCTGAGGACCCCACAGCCAGGAGATCAAGTGGAAGAGAGTACACCTGATTGTTTAACTTGACACAATCTTGATCTTAAGAAGCCAGACCACCATTTCAGGACAACTCCACAGATTCCATAATAGTCAAGAATATTTAAAAGAATATTATGAACAACAGAATCAAAGGCACTGGATAGATCAAATTGAACAGATATTTTGTTGCCAAAATTTAATTCTCTCCTAAAGTTAGCTAAGGGGATGGTAAGCACAGTTTCTGTACTGTAAGAGGGCCTAAAACAAGATTGTGAACTATGTGAAATAGCATGAAGCCGGAATAAGCTAAGTACAACCTGTATTTAAGAGTATTTCTTCCATCTACAAAAAGAAAAAGTTTTTTGTATATTTTAGGAAAGTGGTAGGGAGGAAGGAGTGCAGTGATGTGTTACGGGTGTCAGCAGTAATATACTGCGCACAAGTTCTGTGACAACTACCCCTCCTACTGAGCACTGTTAGCAATTAAAAAAGAAAAAAAACATTGGACACTTGCACTATTTAAATTTTGTCAGAATATTGGTTTCTTTGTATAACATTTATCAAAATAATATTGCCATTGACAGAAGGAAAGAAACCTTGAGACAACATCAAAGTAAGATTTGAATGCAAATAATGTAAGAATAAATCAGGAGCTGACTTGAGGAGATAAGCAGAACACATATCAAACAGACAATGTGAATTTGCGTAACGCATGATTGACCTGATCAGTATTCGCTGGATGAAAAACGGACCAGATACTATATGCTTGAAAATGAGGCAGTAAAGGATCATGTAAATAGAGAAAATAGTCTATAAATGAAGGGGCATTGGTTAAGTTGTAGTCTGATTTTAGTTATTTTCTGTTTATAATAAGTAGCCAAGAGGTCAGCAGTACATAAGGAACCAGCTGAATTGGTTATTATGATTAATCGTGCGATTGAAAAATTTTGACTGCACTTAATCGTGCGGTTGAACCTTATAATTGATGTAAAGCCCTACTAAAAACCCAAGCACATTATTTTTTTCTTCTTCTTATGCTTACCTTTCTTTTGCTTTTGATCTTCTTTTTCTATTGTCCTTTGTTGAGCTTTCCTGAATACTCTAAGATGTGTGGCAAAATCGTCCACCAGACGTGTTGTAAAATATGGTTGCCAGTCTACTTCTTTCGACCTGAAAAAGAAAAAATACAAGCTATACAGTCACTAAAGTTTTAGCAGCATTTTTAAAAAAAATGTGTTAATCTTCTGATCACACAATACTACAATAATTACCACTTCAATTAGTACAAACAGTAAAGTATGACTCCATATTAATATTTACTGTTAATCCAATTGAATGTAGGTAACATATATATATACACTACAACAAATGAAATAATGCAAGTTTGAATATAAAGCAAAGAAACTTACCTGCATCAGGTATTCTATGAGGACAACAGGCACCATATCCTCACAAGTGGGTAGACGCCAATCCATGTCACCTAGTCCTAAATGCCATAGTAAAAAACAAGAGCTTTGGGGAGTATGGGCTCCGTGCCCCACTGCACATGTGCGAGTGCCTTCCCACCCACCATGCGAACGCGACTCCCTCAGTTTAATCAAAAAGTAAAAAAAAAAAAAAAAAACAAATGAAAGGAGACAACTCCAAGGGGAGGTGGGCAGGATTGTGAGAATATGGTACCTGCTGTCCTCAGAGAATACCTGATACAGGTAAGTATCTTCACTTTCTCCGAGGACAACAGGTTCCAATATTCTCACAAGTGGGGAATCCCTAGCATTCAGGCTCACCCAAAACAACAAATATTGGTCAATTGAGCCTCGCAACAGCAAGTACTTAACGCAGATTAACTTGAAACTATATACAAACAAAACATGGATCATGATAGCTCGCTAGCATGACTGACAGAAACAGGTATCAATGGAACAGTACTTGTTGGTTCAGATCCTATCAGATAGGCAACAATCCATAATGTTTGGCAGCAACTCATCATCACCATGGACACTGACCTGTGGGGTACCACAAGGATCGATACTGTCACCTATTCTGTTCAATATCTACCTCAAGCCACTAGCTGAACTGATTCGGACAATGGACACTCAGTTCTACATCTATGCGGACGATGTGCAGCTACTCATACCCATTGAACCTGACTTATCTACAGTCTTGAATAAACTGATTACCTAACATCAATTCAAGAATGGGCTAAACACAATAAACTTTGCCTGAACCCAAGTAAAACTGAGCTTCTCTGGGTCACTAACACAAGTGGATACATACCTGACATCAAACTCTCTTTTGGGAAGTATGAACTCCCCCTCAAATCACAAGTCAGGAACCTTGGAATAGAGTTAGATTCAACACTTACTCTGATTCCCCAAATACAAGCTACCTTCAAGAGCTGCTTCTACTATTTGCGACAGCTACTCTGCCTCTCTCCTCACATCGAGAACATAAATCGTATCCCAGTTGTGCATGCCATGGTAACATCAAGACTGGATTACTGCAATGAACTATACAATGGTCTTACTACAAAGGGCCTGCACCAGCTCCAGTTGATTCAGAATGCAGCAGCAAGACTCATAGAAGGTTGCAAGCGACGTAACCACATCACACCATTTTTGCAAAAACTTCACTGGCTATCAGTACAATACAGGGCTACATTTAAAACTCTCTGTCTGATCTTCAAGTCCCTGAAAGGAAATGGCCCTGAGTATCTGGAATAGGATGATCCTCCACACACAGCCAAGGACACTAACTTCTCCCAAGGACTTTCACTAACCACACCCTCTCCAAAAGACATTACATGATGTGATACTCGTAAGAGAGCCTTCTCTGGAGTAGCTCCCACACTCTGGAATGCACTGCCTGAAAGGATACGCTTAACAGAAGATTATCTCGACTTTAGGAAGCAGGTGAAGGCTTGGCTTTTCAACCAGGCCTTTAATGGAAGCAGTTACTAACTTGTTAGTCTCACTCACACACACAAGGAGTGACTCGGGCTGCATATACTGCAGCGGGATGTTTATCCACTCCTACTGTGAGATAATATTTAACCATCTCTCTGACCTCATGTGCAACTTTCTTCAAATCAGTCACCTTACTTTCTAACTCTTCCTACTTTCTTACCCATCTATATGTTACAACTCTGCCTTAACCTTCACTATCAATTATAATGTTCCATTACGTATTGTGTTGACATTGCAAAGAGTATACCATGCCACATTTTGTATTGTTACTACTTACTACTACTTATTTCTAAAGTGCTACTAGACTTATGCAGCGCTGTACACTTGAACATGAAGAGACAGTCCCTGCTCAACAGAGCTTACAATCTAATTAGGACAGACAAACAGGACAAACAAGAGATAAGGGAATATTAAAGTGAGGATGATAAAATAAGGGTTCTGAACAAGTGAATAAGGGTTAGGAGTTAAAAGCAGCATCAAAAAGGTGAGCTTTTAGCTTAGATTTGAAGACGGCCAGAGATAGAGCTTGACGTACTGGCTCAGGAAGTCTATTCCAGGTATATGGTGCAGCAAGATAAAAGGAACGGAGTCTGGAGTTAGCAGTGGAGGAGAAGAGTGCAGATAAGAGAGATTTACCCAGTGAACGGAGTTCCCAGGGAGGAATGTAGGGAGAGATGAGAGTGGAGAGGTACTGAGGAGCTGCAGAGTGAATGCACTTATAGGTCAATAAGAGGAGTTTGAACTGTACGCGGAAATGGATAGGAAGCCAGTGAAGTGACTTGAGGAGAGGGCTAATATGAGCATAACGACACTGGCGGAATATTAGTCGTGCAGCAGAATTGTTAATTGAATATTTTTACTGCTGTAGCTGCGTATTGCTCATGTTTGATCTATTCTTACCGTACACCACCTTAAGTGAATTCAAAAAGGCGATAAATAAATCCTAATAAACAAACAAACAAACTAGATGAGAGTGCAGCCTGGAACAGAAGAAAATGGACCTAGGAGGGTGGAGTTGGATTCTAGACCCCAAACAGATTCTGCAATACTGACTGCCCAAACCGAATGTCGCATCAGGTATCCTGCTCAAGGCAGTAGTGAAATGTGAATGTGTGGACTGAAGACAATGTCGCTGCCTTGCAAATCTCGTCAATAGAGGTTGACTTCAAGTGGGCTACCGATGAAGCCACGTCTCTAACATTATGAGCTGTGACATGACCCTCCAAAGTCAGCCCAGCCTGGGCATAATCAAAGGAAATGCAATCTGCTAGCCAATTGGATATGGTGCGTTTTGGGAAGTACGAACTTGTCTCAAAGTCAGGAACCTTGGAATACAGTTAGATTCAACACTTACTCTGATTCCCCAAATCCAAGCAACCTTCAAGAGCTACTTCTACTATCTATGACAGCTATGCTGCCTCTCTCCTTACAGCGAGAAGGTAAATCTTATCCCAATTGTACATGCCATGATAACATCAAGACTGGATTACTGCAATGCACTATACAATATTCTGACTGTAAAGGGCCTGCACCAGCTCCAGTTGATTCAGAATGCAGCAGCAAGACTCATAGAAGGTTGCAAGCGACGTGACCACATCACACCATTTTTGCAAAAACATCATTGGCTACCAGTACAATACAGGGCTAAATTTAAAACACTCTGTCTGATCTTCAAGGCCCTAAAAGGAAATGGCCCAGAGTATCTAAAAAATAGGATGATCCTCCACACACCGCCAAGGACACTAAGGTCCTCCCAAAACTTTCACTAATTACACCCTCTCCAAAAGACATTACACGATGTGATACCTGCAAGCGAGCCTTCTCCGTAGTAGCCCCCACACTCTGGAATGCACTGTCTGAAAGGCTCCGCTTAACACAAGACTCTCTCTACTTCAGGATGCAGGTGAAAGCTTGGCTGTTCAACCAGGCCTTTAATGGAAGAAGTAACTAACTCGTTAGTCTCACTCACACACAAGGAGTGACTCGGGCTGCATACACTGCAGCAGGACATGTTTATCCACTCCTATCCTAGCTGAGATAATATTTAACCATTTCTCTGACCTCATGTGAAACTTTTATTTATTTATTTATTTATTGCATTTGTATCCCACATTATCCCAACTTTTTTGCGGGCTCAATGTGGCTTACAATTCATCGTGGATATAGGAAATAGAAGGGAACATATATTTATTATTAACAGAGAGTTTTGGGTTAAATGATAGTATTAAAGCAAAAGATAGTATAAAACATTTCTGGATAAGTCAAAGATTATACAGTTACATGTGTTGATCTTTGTTGTATATCTTGTCGAAGAGATAGGTTTTCAATAGTTTGTGGAAATTTGTCAGTTCGTAGACAGTTCTCAAGTTGCGTGGCAACGCGTTCCAGAGCTGCGTGCTCGTATAGGAAAAGGTAGATGCGTGCATTAATTTGTATTTCAGGCCTTTGCAATTTGGTGGATGAAGGTTGAGGAAAGTGCGAGAAGATTGTTTTGCGTTCCTGGGTGGAAGTTCTATTAGGTCTGACATGTAGGCTGGGGCGTCCCCATGGATGATTTTATGGACTAAAGTACAGAGTTTAAACGTGATGAGTTCTTTGAGTGGGAGCTAGTGTAGTTTTTCTCGTAGGGGTTTTGCACTTTCATATTTTGATTTGCCAAGTATTAGTCTGGCTGCCGTGTTTTGAGCTGTCTGGAGGTTTTTTTTTAGTATTTGCTCTTTACAGCTGGCAAAGAGTGAATTACAGTAGTCCAAGTGGCTGTGTACCAATGATTGTACCAGGTTGCGGAAGATATTCCTTGGAAAAAATGGTCTAACTCTTTTTAGTTTCCACATTGAATGGAACATCTTTTTAGTTATGTTTTTCGCATGATTCTCGAGTGTTAGGTGTCTGTCAATGGTAACTCCAAGAATTGTTAGGGTATCCGAAACTGGTAGACTTAGTTTGGGTGTGTTGATGGTGGTAAATTTATTCTTATTGTATTGCGAGGTAAGTATTAGGCATTGGGTTTTTTCCGCATTTAGTTTCAGCTGGAATGCATCTGCCCAGGAATTCATGATGTGTAAGCTTTGGTTGATTTCATTAGAGATTTCCCTTAAGTCTTGTTTGAATGGGATAAAGAACGTTACATCATCAGCGTATATGTAAGGGTTTAGATTCTGATTCGATAGTAGTTTGGCCAATGGTGTCATCATTAGGTTGAATATGGTTGGTGAGAGGGGGGATCCCTGTGGGACTCCGCATTCAGGTGTCCATGTAGCTGATGTAGTCGAATTTGATGTTACTTGATATGAGCGTGTAGTTGAGAACGTTGCCTCCGATTCCAAAGTATTCGAGGATGTGTAGTAAAATTCCATGGTCAACCATGTCAAATTCGCTTGACATGTCGAATTGTAGCAGTAGTATGTTGTTGCCGTTTGCTATCAGTTGTTTGAATCTGGTCATGAGCGTAAATAGTACGGTTTCTGTACTGTGATTAGAGCGGAATCCTGACTGGGAATCGTGTAGTATTGAGAATTTGTTTAGATACTCTGTGAGTTGTTTGGTCACCATTCCTTTTGTTATTTTGGTGATCAAGGGAATGGATGCTAGTGGTCTGTAATTCGTTAGTTCATTAGCATTTTTCTTCGCATCCTTGGGTATTGGGGTGAGTAAAATGTTACCCTTTTCCCTAGGGAAGAGTCCATTTTGTAACATGAAGTTCATGTGGTTTGTTAGGTCTGATATAAATTGTTTAGGGGCCAACTTCATGAGGTTGTTTGGGCATATATCTAGTTTGCAGTGAGATTTGGCGAATCTTTTAAGTGTTTGTGAGATAAGATCTTCTGGTAGTATTGTGAATTCAGTCCAGATTCTGTCTGCTGGGTAGACTCCAGGGTCCGGGTCTAGGCACTCCAGGAGTGTAGTGTATTCGGTTGGACTGACAGGTATTTTGAGTCGCAGTTGTATGATTTTCTCCTTGAAGTATTTCGCCAAATCGTCGGCTCCTGGTGTGTCTATGCTGTTGTTGGTGACTGGGGTGGTGTCTAGTAGTTTATTCACGAGTTGGAAGAGTTTGTGTGTGTCCTTGTAATTGGGTCCGATTTCAGTTTTGTAGTATTGTCTTTTGGTTTATTTTATGGTGTATTTATATCACCTTACCTTCTAACTCTTCCTACTTTCTTACCTATCTATATGTTACATCTTTGCTTTACCTTTCACTATCAATTATAATGTTCTAATACGTATTGTGCTGACATTGTAAGTAGTATACCATGCCATACTTTGTATTGTTTTTGAATATTTTTACTGCTGTAATTGTCTATTGCTCATGTTTGATCTATTCTTACTGTACACTGCCTTGAGTGAATTCTTTCAAAAAGGCGGTAAATAAATCCTAATAAATACTCTGTTATGAAGAAACTTATTATAAGGTGCATCCACTACTAAGGCCTGAAGATCACTGACCCTATGAGCAGAAGTAACAGCCAGCAAGAAAATGGCCTTCCAGGTCAAGTACTTCAGATGGCAGGAATTCAGTGGCTCTAAAGGAGCTTTCATCAGCTGAGTGAGAATGACGTTGAGATCTCATGACACTGGTGGAGGTTTGACAGGTGGCTTTGACAAAAGCAAACCTCTCATGAAGCAAACAACTAAAGGCTGTCCAGAGATAGGCTTACCTTCTACACACCAATCATAAGGACTAATGCACTAAGGTGAACCCATAAGAAGCTGGTCTTGAGAAAAGACTCTGATAAGTGTGTAAGTATTCAAGCAGGGTCTGAGTAGGACAAGAAAGAGGATCTATGGCCTTGCTGTCACACCAGATGGCAAACCTCCTCCATTTAAAAGAATAACACCTCTTAGCAGAATCTTACCTGGAAGCTAGCAAGGCCTGGGAGACACCCTCCGAAAGATCCAAGTAAACAAATTCTAGGCACTCAACATCCAGGCCGTGAGAGCCAAAAAGTGGAGGTTGGGATGTAGAAGCAACCCCCTCATTCTGAGTGATGAGGGTCGGAAAACACTCCAATCTCCACGGTTCTTTGGAGGACAATTCTAGAAGAAGAGGGAACCATATATGTCGCAGTCAGTAGGGAGCGATCAGAATCATGGTTCCGCAGTCTTGCTTGAGTTTCAACCAAAGTCTTTCCCACTAGAGGTATTAGAGGATATGCATACAGAAGGAAAGCATCTGACGCTAGTCTGTCGTGGACCTGAAGCCTGGAGCAGAACTAAGGGACCTTGTGGTTGATCCCAACCTCCACTCTCTGGCTCTCACGGCCTGGATGTTGAGTGCCTAGAATTTGTTTACTTGGATCTTTCGGAGGGTGTCTCCCAGGCCTTGCTAGCTTCCAGGTAAGATTCTGCTAAGAGGTGTTATTCTTTTAAATGGAGGAGGTTTGCCATCTGGTGTGACAGCTTCTCTCTGCCTGCTTGCTTACTCGCTCCAGACCGGGGGCTCCAGCTTCCCGCCTACATGTTCCGGTTCATCTGCTCCAGCCTGCTTGTTCCAGTCCAGATGCCCCAGCGTGTTCCAGTCCGCTTGTTCCAGTCCAGATGCCCCAGCTTGTTCCAGTCCGCCTGATCCCAAGCGTGTTCCAGTCCGCCTGATCTCAGCTTGTTCCGGTCCGCCTGATCCCAGCTTGTTCCAGTCCGCCGATCCAGTTTCCCCCTTGCTCGTTCCAGTCCATCTGCGCCAGCCTGTTTGTTCCGGTCCAAATGCTCAAGTGTGTTCCAATCTGCCTGATCCACCTGCTCCAAGCTCGTTCCAGTCTGCATGATCCAGCTTCCCCTTGCTTGTTCCAGTCCATCTGCTCCACCCTGCTTGTTCCAGTCCAAATCCTCTAGTGTGTGCCAGTCTGCCTGATCCACCTGCTCCAAGCTCGTCCCAGTCCGCCCGATCCCAGCTTGTTCCAGTCCACCGATCCAGCTTCCCATGCTTGCTCCAGTGTTCCAGTCCATCTGCTCCAGCCTACTTGTCTGCTGCTACCTTGTCAACCATTGACTTACCTGCCTGCTGCTACCTTGTCAACCATTGACTTACCTGCTCGCCTGCCTGCGAGCCTCTCTTCCATTGACTTACCCGCCTGCCTGCTGCTAGCTTGTCAACTATTAACTTACCAGTCCATCAATTCCAAACCTCCAACCCAGCTCTCCATTCTATCTGCTTAACACCTTAGTCACCACACAGTCACCTGCTACACCTCAGTCACTACGTATGGCTCCTATCCACATTCTCTTCCTTGCCCTGTCCCTTCCTAATCTCTTCTCCTCCCCACCTCCACTGTCCACCATTGGAACTCGTTGCCCTCCCGCCTGGCCCACCACGGCAATACCCTTTTCACCCCCATCCCTCACCACCTCACCATCCCTCTTATCCCCCTCCTCCATCCTAGCTCTCAACCTTCAACACTTCCTTCCTGCTATTAACCCATCCCCATTCCTCCTAAGTGCACCCCGTCTTCGTCGCCTTCGTCGCCCGTCCTCCCCCTCCATCCTCCGCTCTCTCTTGCTCCTCCTCCTACTATCCGCGGGAGACATTAACCCTAATCCAGGTCCCCCTCATCTGTCCCCGTCCTAGCCACGCGGACGATCCCGGGACGTCTCCAATCTCGTCTCTATTCTCCTCCTCCCCCCTTCTTCCCTCCCCTTCTCTTGCGCCTTGTGGAATGCCCACTCAGTCTGCAACAAACTGCCCTTCACCCACGATCTCTTCATCTCCCACTTCCTTCAACTACTCGCCCTAACTGAAACCTGGATCTCCCCTGACTCTGCCTCAGTCGCAGCCCTTTGCCATGGTGGTTACCTCTTCTCATATAATCCCCGCCCAGTTGGCCGCGGTGGAGGCGTTGGGTTACTACTCTCGCCCTCCTGTAGTTTCCAACCCCTCCTCCTACCGCAATCTCACTGTTTCTCATCCTTTGAAGCCCACTCCATCCGGCTATTCAACCCGCTACCACTCAGAGTGGCAGTCATCTACCGCCCCCCTGATAAATCCTTCTCTTCCTTCCTTACCGACTTCGATGCCTGGCTCTCTGTCTTTCTTGAACCCTCATCTCCATCTCTCATTCTCGGAGACTTTAATATACATGTTGATGACCCATCCGACCCTCACGCTTCTAAGTTCCTCACCCTAACTTCCTCCTTCAACCTCCAGCTGTGCTCTACCACCCCTACTCACCGTGACTGCCATTGTCTTGACCTCGTCCTTTCCTCATCCGGCTCACCCTCCAATTCCAAGCTTCAGCTCTTCCTCTCTCCGATCACCACCTGATCACATTCACACTTCTTCACCCCCCCTGCCCCGCCCAACCTTAGCCACCACCTCCAGGAATCTCCAGGCCATTGACCCCCTCACCTTATCCGCTAGTATCTCTAATCTCCTCCCGTCATCATGTCCTCCGAAACTGTCGACAAAGCGATCTCCGTTTACAATGCCGCTCTCTCCTCTGCTCTGGACACCCTCACACCATCCACCTCCCGTCCCACAAAGCGTACTAATCTCCAGCCCTGGCTGACCCCTTGCATCCGTTACCTTTGCTCCTGCACACGATCTGCCGAACGCCTCTGGAGGAAATCTCGTACTCATTCAAACGTCCTTCACTATAAATTCATGCTATCCTCCTTCAACTCCTCCCTATTCCTTGCAAAACAGGACTATTACAGCCAATTGACCAATTCTCTCAGCTCCAACCCTCGTCGTCTCTTCGCCACCCTTAACTCTCTCAAGGTGCCCCCCGCTCCCACCCCCCCTCACTTTCTCCTCAATCACTGGCTGATTACTTCCACGACAAAATGCAAAGGATCAACCTTGAATTCACTACCAAGCCATCACCCCCCACCCCCCCCTCTTCACCCATTAACCCTCAACCAACCAACCCAGGCCTCCTTCTCCTCCTTTCTTGAGGTCACAAAGGATGAAACCTCCCGCCTTCTTTCCTCCTCGAAAAGCACCACCTGTTCCTCTGATCCCATCCCCACTAACCTACTTAACACCATTGCCCATACTGTCAACCCCTCCACCTGTTGCATCCTTAACCTCTCTCTCTCCACTGCAACTATCCCTGACACCTTCAAGCACGCCGTAGTCACACCTCTCCTCAAAAAACCATCACTCGACCCTACCTGCCCCTCCAACTATCGCCCCATCTCTCTCCTACCCTTCCTCTCCAAAATACTTGATCGCGCCGTTCACAGCCGCTGTCTTGATTTTCTCTCCTCTCATGCCATCCTCTACCCACTCCAGTCCGGTTTCCGCCCTCTCCACTCGACAGAAACAGCACTCTCTAAAGTCTGCAATGACCTGCTCCTGGCCAAATCCAGAGGCCACTACTCCATCCTCATCCTCCTCGATCTTTCTGCCGCTTTTGACACTGTCAATCACAATTTACTTCTCGCCACACTGGCCTCATTTGGGTTCCAGGGCTCTGTGCTCTCCTGGTTCTCCTCCTATCTCTCCCACCGCACATTCAGGGTGCACTCTCATGGATCTTCCTCCACTCCCATCCCGCTATCTGTTGGAGTTCCCCATGGATCTGTTCTTGGACCCCTTCTCTTCTCTATCTACACCTCTTCCCTAGGCTCACTGATCTCATCTCATGGCTTCCAGTATCATCTTTACGCTGACGACACCCAGCTCTCTCTCTCCACACCAGACATCACCGCAGACACCCAGGCCAAGGTATCGGCCTGCCTATCCGACATTGCTGCCTGGATGTCCAACCGCCACCTGAAGCTGAACATGTCCAAGACCGAGCTCCACGTCTTTCCACCTAAGCCCACTTCTCCTCTTCCCCCCCCCCCTCTCTATCTCAGTTGATGGCACCCTCATCCTCCCCACCTCATCTGCCCGCAACCTCGGGGTCATCTTCGACTCCTCCCTCTCCTTCTCTGCGCATATCCAGCAGACTGCCAAAACCTGTCGCTTCTTCCTTTTCAACATCAACAAAATTCGCCCTTTCCTCTCTGAGCACACCACCCGAACTCTCGTCCACGCTCTCATTACCTCTCGTCTCAACTACTGCAACTTGCTCCTCACTGGCCTCCCACTCAGCCATCTATCCCCCCTTCAATCCATTCAGAACTCCGCCGCACGTCTCACATTCCGCCAGAACCGATATACTCATATCACCCCTCTCCTCAAGTCGCTTCACTGGTTTCCAATCAGATACCGCATCCAATTCAAGCTTCTCCTCCTTACTTACAAATGCACTCACTCTGCTGCTCCTCACTACCCTCATCATCCCCCGCGTTCCTGCCCGTAACCTCCGCTCACATGACAAATCCCTCAGTACCCTTCTCCACCATTGCCAACTCCAGGCTCCGCTCATTTTGCCTTGCCTCACCCTATGCCTGGAACAGTCTTCCTGAATCCCTACGCCAAGCCCCCTCCCTACCCATCTTCAAATCCTTGCTTAAAGCTCACCTCTTCAATGCTGCATTTGGAACCTAACCTTTCGAACATATAGGTTGCCCCAATCTGTCTGACCTATCAGATTAACTGTACATTTGTCTTTTAGATTGTAAGCTCTTCGAGCAGGGACTGTCCTTCCATGTTAAATTGTACAGCGCTGCGTAACCCTAGTAGCGCTTTAGAAATGATAAGTAGTAGTAGTATCTGAGTAGGAAAAAGATCCACCGAGGGAGTGCCCCACGCTCTGAAGTTCTCGCAGGCTACGCCCATAGTCAGTGACCACTCGTGAGTTTCATTACCCTGCACATGTTGGCCAGACTGTTGTTAATGCCTGCCAGATAAGTGGCTTGAAGAAACATGTCAGCACGCTCAAAGCCACATCTGGACGGCTTCCTGACACAGAGGGCAAGATCTGCGGCCCCCTTGCTTGTTGGTATAGTACATTGCAACCTGATTGTCTGTTTCAATCAAGATAATTTGGTTGGATAGCCAATCTCTGAAAGCCTTTAGAGCGATCCAGATCACTCGGAGCTCCCGGAGGTTGATCTGAAGATCTGTTTCCTGGGGGGGGGGGGGGGGGGGGGAACCAGGCCCCCTAAGTGTAAAGCCCATCTACATGAGCCCCCCACCTCTAGATACATCCTTCGTCAGCACTTTCTGCGGCTGAAGAATTTGGAATGGGCGTCCCATGGTCAAATTAGATTGAATCGTCCACCACTGAAGAGAATATACAAAATCGGTGGACACATGGATGACATCTTGTAGGTTCCCCGCAGCTTGATGCCACTGAGAAGCTAGGGTCCATTGAGCAGATCTCATGTGCAGATGTGTCACGGGCGTCACATGAACTGTGGAGAGTCTCAACATCTGTCAAGCTGTGACTTGCTGAAATGCTCGAACCTTGGACACTAGGGACAGAAGTTTGTCTGCCCAGGTCTTGGGGAGATAGGCTTGAACCATTCTTGTATCAAGCAATGCTCCAATGAATTCCAATGAACTAGAGTGAGATGGGGTAATTTATTATGAACCCTAGAAGTTTCAGCACCTGAATAGTCATCTGCATGGACTCCTGAGCACCGTCCTCTGAGGTGCTCTTCACCAGCCAATCGTCAAGATAAGGGAACACATGCACTCCCAGTTTGAGTAGCGACACTGCAACTACCACTAGGCATTTTGTGAACACTCTGGGAACTGATGCTAGGCCAAATGACGTGCTGCATTCCCAGCCGAAATCAAAGATACTTCCTGTGAGCTGGAAGTATCGGGGTACGAGTATAAGCATTGTTCAGGTCCAGAGAGCATAGCCAATCGTTTTCCTGAATCATGGGAAGACGGATGCCCAGGGAAACCATCCTGAACTTTTCTCGGACTAGGAATTTGTTCAGGGCCCTTAGGTCTAGGATGGGATGCATCCCCCCTTAATTCTTCTGCACAAGGAAGTACCTGGAATAGAATCCCAGCCCTTCTTCTCCTGGTGGCACGGGTTCGACCGCATGGGCCTGTAGAAAGGCAGAGAGTTCCTCTGCAAGTACTTTCCTGTGCTGAGAGCTGAATGAATGAGCTCTCAGTGGACAATCTGGATGTTTGGATTCCAGACTGAGAGTGTATCCTAACCGGACTATTTGAAGAACCCACAGGTCGGAGGTTACGAGAGGCCACCTTTGGTGAAAAAACATTAACCTCCCCCCAACCAGCAAGTCATCTGGTACGGACACTTTTATTGTGGCTATGCTCTCCAGGAGCCAGTCAAAAGCCCGTCCCTTGCTTTTGCTGGGGAGCAGCAGGGGTTTGGGCACATGCTGTTGACAAGAACGAGCACACTGGGGCTGAGCCTGAGTAGGCTGGTGAGACACCGGAGTGTACCTTTGCCTAGAATAGGAATAGGGAGCACTCAAACCCACCAAAATACCTCCTAGTTGAGGAGATGGATGCAGAACGCGCCCAGCGGAAGAATGGAGGAATGGAATGGCCTGAGCCATTTCCCACAACAAGAGGAGAGGCTCTCAGGGGGAGACAGTCTCCTTTCAGGTGGAGGGAATCCTAAAGGACTCATCTGAGGAGAAGTATCTGGGATCTGCCTCTGACTCCCATGAATATTTTTCCTTGGTGTCGGAGAGCACTTCCCTCAGTGACTTCCAAGACCGAACCCACCTCTACACCGAAGACCCGTGGTCTTGATGGCGATGTCGAGGGGATGATCCCCGCATGGACTGGGGCAATGCTTCCTCCATCAACATCGATGGGGAGTCGATCTGGGTGGCAGTCGATACCGGAGCCGCAAACGGCGCCGAGCTCGGGGCCCTCACCGCGGGTGGAGGGCCAGACATAACTGCAGCAGATGGCAAGGTAGGCGCAAGCAACCCCAACGCCGATGGACAGTGACGCAGCAGTCCATCCAGAAGCTCTAGAATCAAAGCCCGAATGCGCTCGTCGAGAGCCGCCATCAGAAAAGGTTGTGGGGCCAGTGGAGCAATATGTTGCAAAGCCGCCTGGGGCTCGGGAGCAGGAACTGGATTGCTGGGAGACAGACACACCGGTACCTCTTGTATGGAGGGGGAGCGGTCATCCCAGCATTGACGCTTCTCAAATGCTGATGCCCTCAGCACCCCGGAGCTCCCAGCACCATGCGTCGAGGGAGAACAGTGCCGGTGCTTCTTAGCCTTTGCTTGATGCACCTCACCGAGACTCCTGGGTGCCGATGAGGATGACGTCGAATCCCCACATCTCCTTGGGGTCGGATCCAATGATGGATGGTCCCGGGGGGCCTGCATAGCAGGCGGCCTCGAGACGAGTGGAGACCCACTTGATACCTTGCTGCTCCCAGTATGTCATGGTCTCTCAGCAGCCATGCCTACCTCCACTCCCGACGTCTGTGCCTCCCTTGATGTCGACTTCGCTGATCTTGATGCCAAAGGACCGGACTGAGCCCCAAAAAGTTTCTCTCGCTGGGCTTCTCGAGCCAGTTGAGTCTTTTTCTTCATACAAAGACAAAGGACACAACGAGCTGGGCTATAGTTGGACCAAAGCACTGAATACACCACGAATGGGTAACTGTGCCCCAGATGGTCTTGTTGCACAGAGTACAGTGTTTGAAGCCACTGGGAGGCTTCGATGACATGGAAGGGAAGACAGCACCGGCTAAATCAAAAGTCGCGATTGTGCCAAGAAAAAGGGCACAAAAAGAGGTAAGAATCCGGCCGAGCAGCCTAAAAGCAGTCGCAACGAAAAAGGTAAAATTATGTATCATACCTGATAATTTTCTTTCCATTAATCATAGCTGATCAATCCATAGACTGGTGGGTTGTGTCCATCTACCAGCAGGTGGAGATAGAGAGCAATCCTTTTGCCTCCCTATATGTGGTCATGTGCTGCCGGAAACTCCTCAGTATGTCGATATCAAAGCTCCATCCGCAGGACTCAGCACTTAGAGAATTACACCCACAAAGGGACACTCTGCCCAGCTCACCACCGCCGAAACGGGGGAGGGGATTAACCCAGCTCATCCCCACACAAGTGGGGGAGGGGAATCCGTCCAGCTCATCCCCGCGGAGCGGGGGAGGGACACCACACCCGCCGATGCGGGGGGATCTGGCTTATCCTGCAACCGCGGGAGGAGCTGACTGACCATAACACCGCCGAAGCGGGAGGGGTACAAAGCTGCCCTACAGCCGCACGAAGCGGGAGGGAGCACCGGCAGAATTTAGGTCTCAATCCAGCCCCGTAAAACGGAGGGGAGAGGAATGCAGCAGCTCACTGTAACACAAAATCGTCTCAACTCCTGAAGAATCCAACTGAAAAAACTTGAACACGAATTCCTCCTGAACAGGAACTGATGACTAAACTTGAACCTGAAATGCAACCAGAATAAAAACAGTACAGATATCTGGGAGGGGCTATGGATTGATCAGCTATGATTAATGGAAAGAAAATTATCAGGTATGATACATAATTTTACCTTCCATATCATCATGCTGATCAATCCATAGACTGGTGGGATGTACCGAAGCAGTACTCACCCAGGGCGGGACATAGAAATCCCTGACCGCAACACTGAAGCTCCAAACTGGGCCTCCGCCCGAGCAGCCACAGTCAAGCGGTAATGCCTGGAGAAGGTATGAGCCGATGCCCAAGTTGCCGCCTTGCAAATCTCTTCCAAGGAGACGGACCCGGCCTCTGCCATCGAGGCCGCCTGAGCTCTAGTGGAGTGAGCCTTCAGCCGGATAGGCGGCACCTTCCCCGCGGCCACATAAGCCGCTGCAATGGCTTCCTTGACCCATCTTGCCACTGTAGGCTTAGCAGCCTGCAGACCCTTACGAGGACCTGCAAACAGGACAAACAGATGATCCGACTTCCGGAAATCATTGGTCACTTCCAAGTATCTGATGATGACTCGTCTCACATCTAGATATTTGAGAGCAGAGTACTCCTCTGGGTAGTAGAAGCCGTCCGAGCAGAGTGGCCGGCCAACATGGAGTGGGCGAGCAGCGGGGGATGGGCGCTTATGGCGGGAAAAACCGCCGCACCGGAGGAAGAACCGGGACACTGAGCGGACTCCAAACTGATGCTCAACGAAGGCGATTCAGGCTTTGAAACCCCCCGCATCCTCGCTAGATGCACACATGCGGACCGGGGAGCGAATCTTCGCGCCCTCGCCCTCCGACGCCATAGGCCACGTGGAGACCGAACGGGGAACCCCCTGCCCGCTATAAAAAGGTAAAATTACCTCTTCTCGCTCCGAGCTGTAACGAACTGGTGTCCCAGTGAGCAGCTGCAATAAACGTTGAAATAAACGCCCTTAAAGGACGTCCACACTTTTTTTTTTTTTTTTTTAAACGGAGCCAGCGGAAGGGGGGAGAAAAGGAGGGACCTGGCACCACCAGGTTTGCACTTGCTCAAGAAGAGCCCTCAACCCCAGGTACTCAACAAAACCTAAAAATTAGGCTTGGAGACCTAGCCAGAGCTGCTGCTGTGTGTGACCACCACCTGCTGAGATAGAGAACATACTGAGGAGTTTCCAGCAGCACATGACCACATATAGGGAGGCAAAAGGATTGCTCTCTATCTCCACCTGCTGGTAGATGGACACAACTCACCAGTCTATGGATTGATCAGCATGATGATATGGAAAGGAAACTTTACGCGGTGAAAGAAAACTAAAGGAATATCTTTGTGGGTTGTTTTTTTGTTTTTTTTAAACAAAATGAAAAAAATTTGAGGGAAAATTATGAGAATGAAATCCAAAAGGCACCTCAGACGGTCAAGGCTGTTTCCCGAACATACAGACGCGCTGCTGCTGGCGCATGGAAGAAAAAGAACTGAGAAGCGCAGGCGGGAAGGCACTCGATGCATGCGCAGATGCGCGGCATGTTCATAAGGGTCTAGCAAACTTTTTGCTATTTGAAATGCCGGTTCCCGGGCCAGTGTGAATCGCCGACCAACTTGTGAGGATTATTCAGCCTGCTTGTCCTCGGAGAAAAAAAAAAGAATACAAGAAAAAACTGAGGTTGTCAGTGACAGGGGCTTCAAGACAAACTGAGGGCCCTGTTTACTAAGCTGCACTATAGGCGCGCTAACATTTTTAGCATGCACTAATGCTAAAGACATTCATAGGAATATATGGGTGTCTCTAGCGTTAGCGCATGCTAAAAATGCTAGCGCACCTTAACAGGGCCCCAAGTCTGAATTTAAATTGATGCCAACAGTTAAGAAGTACATACTGACATCTAAAAATATATATACAGTTTTATTAATGTGAAGTTACAAGGATTATATCAACAAGAAGCTGGATGCTGCTGACAATAATCCACATCAACTTTTCAAAGTTGTTTATGATCTGGTGTCCAGTTATACTCCAATTTCTTGTATTGATAAGATTGACGTCTTCTGTTTTTTTCAGGCTTTTTTTTTTTTTTTAATAAAAAGGTAGCTGATTTGGCTGCTAATAATCCTTCCAATGTGAGTCTTTTATTCCGAATGATATGCTGCATCAAAATTATTGTGTTGAGTCAACTGGGGAGTTTTTTTTTTTTTAATCAGAATTTTCACCTGTGACTGATACTGCTGTAGCTGAAATATCTTCATAGCCTGAGCTACTCAGCTGTAGCTTTAGATTGGATCCTTTTTCAGTTTTGTCACAATACAGTGATGCATTTTTGCCATTAACTGTGTATTTAAGTTAACTGTTCTCTTTGTTCATGTAAGGTTCCTGATAAGCTCAAGAAGGCAGTTATTACTCCTATTCTGAATAAGGGGGGGGGGGGGGGGGAAGAAAGCTGAGGATGGGTATTCTAGCTTTTGTCCCATTTCTAATTTGTCTTTATTGACTAAGGTGCTTGAGAGGACAACCCTTTAAAAACTGACTAATTTTGTTGAGAAAAAAACAATTATTGCACAAAAACAAATCAAGTTAGACATCATCACAGTACCAAGTCCCCTTTGTGTTGATAGTGGATAACATGCTAGTGTTGGGGGATCAAGGTTATGATACCTTGTGGCTTCAGCTTGATTTGAGCACAGACTCGATACCATTTGCCATATAAAACTGCTCAATTTGATGTATAAGGTGGAGATTCATTCCACTGTATTGAAGTATGTTTGATTCATATTTTTAAAACAAATCTAGGTTGTTTGTTGGTATCAGAAGTTATCTCGCCCTAAGGAACTGAAAAGATGTCCCTCAGCATTCCTTGCTTTCACCTCTGCTTTTCAATTTATATCTTGTACGACTGGCAGAGCTTTTGGACAGCTGAAATTATAAATTTGTCTTTGTACAAGATAATCAGTCTCAAGTAATATAAAGATGGAAAACTGGTGGAGAGACCATGAGTTGATTCTAAATGTTGATAAATCTGTTCCTATGTGGCTATCTCAGAAATCTAAACCACTTCATACTCAGCCAATGATGCAGGGTAAATGTATTCCTCTCAAAGATGAAATTATTACCCTGGGATTTCATTGCGATAATGTTCTGAAGTTTGACAGACATACTAGAAGCATTGTAAGCTCATGCTATATCCAATTACGGCCGATTCAGCAGTTGAAACCTTTTCTGACTAGTCCAATCTGGTCAAAATTGTTCATGCACTAACTAGCAGACTCCATTATTTTCGCTGTTTCATGGTTTGACAAAAATAAGTCTCAAGAGACTGCAGTTAATTCAAAATATGGCTGCACCATTGACAGCCAACGGTAAAGAAATTTGACCACATTACTCCTATACTGAAAGAACTACACTGGCTTCCAGTCTCTGCTAGAATATCTTTCAAACATTTTTTTGCCTGCTTTTTAAGGCTTTTTGTATGGGTGTACCACAATATCTTTCTGAAAAATTGGCTCCTCAAGAATGTTCAAGATCTTTACAATCTTCACAGTGTTGTTTGTTGCATCTTGCATCTTTAAAGATAGTCAAATAATCATTGACTAGGAACCAGGCTTTTAGTTATGTGGGTTCATCCTTTTGAAATTCTCTGTTTGATGTGGTTAGCAGTTTAAGTGGCTACTCCAGTTTTCAAAAAGCCTTGAAAACTTGGATGTTTCAAAATACCTTTTATGATTTTTAATTGCATCCTTTTCTACTATAAATATTGATAGGTGGGATTTAATTTCATTTCTCTTATCTGTTTATTGTATTATGCTTTTTTTGTTATTGTAAACTGCTCTAAAACTAGTGAATAAAGCGGTATATCAAATTATTAAATCAAATCAAAGCATCTCCAAAAGGTTATATACATGAGTAGTACATGAAAAGGAAAATGTTTTAAAAATGTAAAATATAGTAACCAACGGTAACTGAACACAAAAGGTCCCACAAAAAATTGAAATGAACCAAAAAGTGGGAAATAAGGGAAGGCTGGACAAACCACAAGTACAACAGATAACATTTATTGAATAGAAAAGAAAAAAGGTTGAAAAGGAGGAAGGAAAAGGAAAAAGAGGGGGACAGAGGAGAAAAAGGGAGAAAAGGGGAAGAAGAGAGAAAGGAAGAAAAGGGGAGGAAGGGAGAAGTAAAAGGGGGAGAAGGCAAGGGGAATGAGGAAAAGAGGGGGAATGTGCAGTAATGCTTATGTTATGAGGAGTGCATGGATCAAAGAGTAGAACTGGGAGGTACATCAACCTCTGAAAAGAGTTTGGTTGAAAGAGATGGGCTGTAAGAAATCACTACATTAATTCTGAAAATTATGAATTGCAAGTCTGTCGCAGAAGTCAGATAACCTTTATCCATATTAAGCTGAAGGTTAAGCTGAAGGAAAGCTTCTCACGTTATTTGAATTTGGAAGTTATTAAAGTTAGAGACTGAGAGCACCTTAACTTTATGAGGAGTTTTGGACTAAACAGGGGTGGTGGGAGATGGGGGGAGTCTGGATCTTTACAACCAGTGCATGGCATAGTGGCAGATTCCTGAATTCAAGCAGGTACATGTGTGTCCCCTTGTGAAAGGCATACAAGCATGCTGCCAGCAATTGCATTGCTTATGGCTTGCACCCAAGGAGATTAAGTACTCTGAATGTTAATGTTCTGGATTTTTCTGCCATATTTCAGACAAGGAGTAAACTGTGGCTTCAGCAAACATGCTTAAAACAAGGAAAAAGGAAAAGAAATGAAATGAAATACAAAGATGAACAGCGTTGGAAATACTTTAATAATTGACAAACTGATTGGAAGAGCTTTGTTTGCTGTCCATTCAGCAGAATAGAAAAAAAAAACTGAGAAACTGAGGAAACTGCTGTGTGGGACCTTTATGCCAAATTCTGAGCTCTGGGAGAATGGTTCCATCTTGAAAATGTGCAACAATGTTACCCACTTGTATGCTTGACTCAGTCTTGCTTGTTGATGGAATAAGGACAGACTGCTAGTGGGACGAGGGTTCAGTGAAGAGGGAAGACTACAAGAAAAAAAACCTAATTCAGAAAGGAAGAATATTTGTCTGTATATATAAGTTCTCCAAATACTACCATTTTTGTAGCAATGTTTCTTAATCACAGGTAAATAGCCTCAGCAAAGTGGGTTTCTCCCTGTTTTCTTAACTTTAACTTACTTGTATCAAAATTGTGATATTACCATATTACCATATGTATCAGAAAATGCTGAGTAAATGCCAAGTATAAATATTTAGGGGACTAGTATAAGTTTCCAAGTTTATTCAGTACTGTCATCCCACCCACCGGGAACCTTGTGAGCGATTTACAAATGCTCTATATCAAAATAGAAGAGACCAACAGAAATACTGACAAGAAAAACTACAACACTGATAGTAAAATGACAATAAAAAAAAAATCAAAGATGGCCGACGATTAAAAGGTTGAAGAAACCGTTAGCTCCGGCGACCTCGTTATGATTGCTTACTATTTGGTTATGTACTGGCCCGTTTTCACTTGGATCTGCACCTAGCATTCATTGAGGTGCTGTGGGGATCCTTCTGGGTTACTGACCGACCGTCTTGAGTGACCATCTAACTACACCATCGCCGATGCTACTGCGTCCTGATCGTTTTGAGAGTGCAGCAACCAGTGGCGTGAACTTTGATCCGGCACTTGCTCACCTGCTGGGTCTGTAGTGAACAGCTGATTTTGTGAACTTGCGCAGTTCAAGCCAGCACATTGTAATTTCAGTCCTCCACCAGCTCAGGATCAGCATTTGACAGATTTTTTTTTACCTGCTCCTTCACCACTTGCCGACGCTGGCCACCTGGGCTCGCTCTCTGATGGCGGGGGCTTTGTTTTTGAAATTGAGCAGTCTATTGCCGGATTACACTTGTGGGCTTGGTGCTCACTGCTGGGTGCAGTGGGTTTGTGGGATATCCTGTCTGGCTTGTCCCTTATCTTATTTGGCTTATTAGACGGCCTTGCTGGTCCTCCTCCGATTCCTCAGCTCACTAACTTCTCAGAGGAGCCCCGCCTTCTCCGCTTCTGAACAGCTGTTGATCGCCGGCATCCGCCTCCCAGTCAGCTGATCGTTGCTGAGATTGCGGAGTGTGTGAGTGGTTTTACAGCGTTGTTTTTTCCTGCCCTGGTGTTGGTGCTGAAGAGCCTGCTTGTGATCTGTTTATTCTGTAGGTGCCTGCTTGTGATCTTGGGCTTCCACTGACTGTGTGGGCAGTTGCTGCTGGGAGATCGCAGTGACTGACTGGGTTTGTCTCCTCTTTTAGCAGGGATCGCCGCTTCAAAAGGCACATTGTTACCTCAAAGCACCTGCTCCCATTAGGAAAGATAACAGGGTCCTCAGTGGCTTGTAGGCTGAGTGATCTGCAGCCACCAACTATGATATCCTCAAATCTTCTTCTTATTTTGTATCTCACCATTTTGATACATGTTTTACTTACCACTCATTTATCAGAAAACACCTTTATTCCACCAATCATTTTTAATAGAAGATTGTCCAACTATTCCTCGCACCTCCATGTTGGTCCTCGCCTTGGCACAAATGTTTTCCACGCCTTCTCTATACCATATCCCCTAAGGACTTCATCTAATTTAAAATCTTCTAGGATTAGATGCCTCAAATTCATTAACACCTCAAAGCTCACTGCTGCTCCATATCAACAAGAACATGTGGGCGTTCACTTGTCTTTTAGATTGTAAGCTCTTTGAGCAGGGACTGTCCCTCTGTTAAATTGTACAGCGCTGCGTAACCCTAGTAGCGCTTTAGAAATGTTAAGTAGTAGTAGTATATTAACGTTGTTAATAAGGCAGAACTTATAACTGACTGGATTACAAAAGAGACCTTGGACCTTCTCTTCATCTCTGAAACTTGGATCCACAGCTCTAAAGATCCTATTTTGTTAGACCTGTGCCCCGCAGGCTACAAGATTACACATTGGACCAGAACAGATAAGAGAGGTAGTGGTATAGCGTTAACCTATCGCTCTCTATTTTCTGTTGAAACATTAGCCGAATCCATCACACCATGCCTTGACATTTCATCTATAAAGATACACCGTAATACTCTTCGAGATTACCTGACTTGTGTTTTGTTCTATAGACCACCTTCCAACTGGAATGGCAGTCAATCTTGCCTCATGGACTTCATCTCTGAAACCTGCACCGAAAACTCTAATATTCTACTACTAGGTGAGTTAAACCTCCACCTTGAAGTTAGAAATTCAAGTAATGCCTGCCAATGTTTGGACTTCCTTAAACTATGGGATTTTATCTGGCCCAGTTTGCATCCAATGCATATAAAAGGTTACACCTTGGACCTTATATCCTATAAGTTCCTCAATGTCAAGTGTTTCTTTTTGTCAGATATCAAGTGGACTGAGGTGCCCTGGTCTGATCACTATAAATTAAATCTCACTGTCAATCACAATTTACTTCTTGCCACACTGTCCTCATTTGGGTTCCAGGGCTCCGTCCTCTCATCTCTCCCACCGTACCTTCAGAGTACATTCTCACAGTTCTTCCTCCACCCCCATCCCGCTCTCTGTTGGAGTTCCTCAGGGATCCGTCCTTGGACCCCTTCTTTTATCAATCTACACCTCTTCCCTGGGCTCCCTAATCTCATCTCATGGTTTCCAATACCATCTTTATGCTGACGACACCCAGCTTTATCTCTCCACACCAGACATCACTGCGGAAACCCAGGCCAAAGTATCGGCCTGCTTATCCGACATTGCTGACTGGATGTCCAACCGCCACCTGAAACTGAACATGGCCAAGACCGAGCTTATTGTCTTCCCACCCAAACCCACTTCTCCTCTCCCGCCACTCTCTATCTCAGTTGATAACACCCTCACCGTCCCCGTCTCATCTGCCCGCAACCTCGGAGTCATCTTCGACTCCTCCCTCTCCTTCTCTGCGCATATCCAGCAGATAGCCAAGACCTGTCGCTTCTTCCTCTACAACATTAGCAAAATTCGCCCTTTCCTCTCTGAGCACACCACCCAAACTCTAATCCACTCTCTCATTACCTCTCGCCTTGACTACTGCAACCTTCTCCTTACTGGCCTCCCACTTAGCCATCTATCCCCCCTTCAGTCTGTTCAGAACTCTGCTGCACGTCTTATCTTCCGCCTGGACCGATATACTCATATCACCCCTCTACTCAAGTCACTTCATTGGCTTCCGATCAGGTACCGCATACAGTTCAAGCTTCTCCTACTAACCTTCAAATGCACTCGATCTGCAGCCCCTCTCTACCCTCATCTCCCCTTACGTTCCTACCCGCAACCTCCGCTCTCAAGACAAATCCCTCCTTTCAGTACCCTTCTCCTCCACTACCAACTCCAGGCTCCGCCCTTTCTGCCTTGCCTCACCCCATGCTTGGAATAAACTCCCTGAGCCCATACGCCAGGCCCCTGCCCTGCCCATCTTCAAATCCTTGCTCAAAGCCCACCTCTTCAATGTCACCTTCGGCACCTAACCACCATATCTCTACTCAGGAAATCTAGACTGCCACAACTTGACATTTTGTCCTTTAGATTGTAAGCTCCTTGAGCAGGGACTGTCCTTCTTTGTTAAACTGTACAGCACTGCGTAACCCTAGTAGCGCTCTAGAAATGTTAAGTAGTAGTAGTATTGCACTGATTGAAATCGGGTTTTTCTATCACAAGAGAACCCACTTCCTACTATTCAAGAGGAGCTGTTGACCCTAAATCATTTTGGCAATTGCTATACAAGTCTGAATAGTTAGTTCACCCAGATTCCGTGGATTTCCTTTCGGCGTGGGACTCCAGATGTTGTTCAGTGCTAGACGTCTTAGCCCCTTTGCAAATTAAAACCTCCTTTAAGCGTCCTTCAACTCCATGGTTTAATCAGGACTTAAAAAATATTAAAAACTTAAACTAGGAGGTACGAGACAGCATGGTCCAAATCAAAAAATGAAATTGTGCTTAATGCTTGGAAAATACAGCAGCGAAAATATAAACATGCTATTAAACAAGCTAAGAGACTTTATTATAGGAAACAAATTACTAATTCTAGTAAAGACCATAAGAAACTTTACCAACTCAAACTCACTTCTTGACACTACAGCACTTATATCACAAAAAGTTGACATTCCAACTGCCGATCAGCTGGCAAGATATTTCAATGAGAAAATGTTAACCCTGCGCAAATCACTGTGCCACTCTCCCACAGACATTGACAACTTTCTTGATGACCTTGATTTCTCTTCTGTTCATTGACCTGCAGATCGCTTTTGGATCAACTTCACACCCTTGACTTCGGAGAATGTAGCACAAGCACTTACAATGTTTTCAAAAACTTTTTGTAAACTAGATATTTGCCCTAATTACCTATTGATTTCTCCTCCTTCATGTTTTATTACTGATCTCATGTCTCACCTTAATTTTATGCTGCAGGAAGGTCGTTTCCCAAAGGACCATGGTAGTATTCTACTTACTCCAATTCCAAAGGACCCGAAGAAAAAGGCAAATATCATTACTATCGTCCTGTTGCTTCTACCCTGCTACTAATAAAACTAATGGAAAGTATGGTCACTAATCAGCTTACATGTTACTTGAACAAATTCAATATTCTTCATGAATCACAATCAGGTTTCCACACTCAACATAGCACTGAAACAGTTCTGATTACTCTTTTGTCCAATTTTAAAAACACAATCTCTGTGGGCAACAATATTCTTCTACTGCAATTTGATTTGTCCAGTGTGTTCGACATGGTTGACCATACCATACTTCTCAGCATATTAAATTTGGTATTGGTGGCAATATGCTAAATTGGTTCAAGTGTTTCCTATCTTCTAAGTCTAATCAAGTCAAAGTGAACTCCACTATTTCACCACCTTGGAAACCCGTCTGTGGAGTACCGCAAGGATCTCCTTTATCTCCGATGCTCTTCAACATTATGATGATTCCTCTCGCTAATGCATTATCCAAACGTGGCCTCAATCCTTTTATTTATGCGGATGATGTAACCATATCCATCCCTTTTAAGACCACCCTGTCTGAAATTTCTGGCACATTCCAAGCCAGCTTTTCCATTATGGAATCCTGGGCTAATGCGTTTCAATTTAAACTCAAGGATAAAATCCACTGTATTGTTTTTTTCTTCACAACATAACAACTCTATTCCCAAAACTCTGGTTACTCCTGATTATACTCTCCCAATCTCAAATAGCTTGAAAATTCTTGGGGTCACGCTGGACAGCCATCTGTCGCTTGATAGTCATGTTAAGCAGATTACGAAAAAAATGTTCTTATCTTTGTGGAACCTTAAACGCATCAAACAGCTCCTGCCAAAGGATATATTTCGAACCCTGACACATTCAATGGTCCTCAGCCACATCGATTACTGCAGTTGAATTTACGCTGGTTGTCCACACTATATTCTGAAGAAGCTCCAGACGGTTCAAAACACCGCAGCCAAACTATTCTTTGGAAAATCTCGCTTCGACAGTGTGCAGCCTCTTCGTGAGAGACTTCACTGGCTTCCCATTAAGGACTGTATTGATTTCAAGATCTGTGCCTTAACTCATAAGATCATTTATGGCGAAGCGCCAGTTTACATGTGTGATCTGATTGATTTACCTCCTAGAAATTCATTGGCGTCATCTCGAAGTTATCTTAATTTGCACTATCCTTCCTGCAAGAATCTAAAATACAAGACAATCTACGCTTCTTCCTTTTCGTTCATCAGCCCGCGAACCTGGAATGCTTTGCCGAGACTCCTGAAAGAGACACCGGATTATCAAACATTTAAAAAATTACTAAAAACTTATTTGTTTAGTAAAGCTTACCCCGAAGTCCACAATGCTCTTTAACCCCTTTTTTTCTGTTTTGTTTGTTTACCCGTTTTTTACTTCTCTCAGCTTCCTTTTTGTTGCTCCTGTATTCCCATCCGTATACTTCTGTATTTAAATTTGTCAATTTTTTTACTGGAATACTTTTATCCTACTGTATTATGTAATTTTCTAGTAACTTTATTAGCCACATTGAGCCTGCATAAGTTGGGAAAATGTGGGATACAAGTGAACCAAATAAATAAATAAAAGAACACAAAGGAGGAGTTGTGTATCCCAGATCCAGGTCAGTAATGTGTCTTCAGAGTACAAACAGTTGGGGGAATAAAGCCTATTATCCTTTGGACTTTAAATGCCATTGCCAAACCTTTATAAACTGATATATATAACTATTTCCAAACATTTCTGCATATACACACAATTTTTAAAAGATGAGTACATTACTGTTCACGTTTTAATATCCCATCTATTAACAGAAAAGTAGACAAGCTGTACATATATAAAGCACAGATACTTACTACCTTCATTAAACGAATACCTATGAGAGCATTTTATACCAATGCCTACTCAATGTTAAACCATCTCATTGGTAATGACAGTGTATCCAACAAATCTTCAAATTAAAAATATTGCAAATGTTGTGTATCAGACAACTACTAAAGACATGAAGGGCAACTTCTGTAGTTCTATGAACTAATGTAGTTAAGGGCTAATAAACTAATAAGAAATAAAGATCAACAAAGGAGCTACAAATGATAACTATTTATAGGATTAAATAAATTTGGTTAAACCATTATTTGCATCTTGCTTGCTGACCTTCATCTCTGGGTAATTTTATGGAACATGTAAATAACCTCTGAGTTTCTTGAAAGCCAAATTAAATTTTTTTAAGTAATGTATTGCAACACCTGTGATAACTGTAATCATCCCCTTAAATTTCAAACATATGTAAACTCCTTGATCATAGGTTAACAATACACATTTCGTTTAAACTGCCATTTATGTCTCCACCTTCACCAGAGAACAAACCCAAAAATATACCTTTAGCAAATCAACCTCAAATATAACTTTATAGAATAAAAAAAAGTGTATTTAAATGTAAATGATCTTACCTAGTAGAAAGCTGAACGAGTGCATTCTGAACAGTTTGCCTAATTTCAAGTAGAAAAGATTCATCATCACTTAGTGTGTAATACCAATACTGGATATAGTCTCTCAGGGAAAACTGGATTACCTATAAAAGGGGGGAGGGGAAAAAAACATAAAATGGCCTCACATAGGTTTAGTTTCAGAAAAAGATTGAAAACATTTTATGATTAATCAGCCGAAAAAAAATTCTCATTCAAGTCATTACTTTTTGAAATTATATAAAGCTTGTTCCACCTATTAGAAGTTTTACTCTCAAATGCCTTCTGCTGAAAAAATGAAGTGTCTTCCTTACCACAACCTAACAGCAAAAATTGCTTACCTGCATCGAGTCCTCCACAAGAGCAGATTATAATGGAGATAATATTCTCAACAGAGCCCAGAATGGAATTCATCTTAAAAAAGCTTCTAAAGATTTACACATGCACTCATTACGCATATGTAAGATGACGGACAGCATCACCACCATGAAGAAGCCCCCTCCATTTCTATAAAGCAGGGTTGTCCAACCTCGGTCCTTGAGGGCCACAATCCAGTTGGGTTTTCAAGATTTCCCCAATTAATATGCATGAGATCTATTCGCATGCACTGCCTCCATTGAATGCAAATAGATCTCATGCTTATTTATTGGGGAAATCCTAAGAATCCAACCTGGTGAGGGCCGAGGTTGTACACCCCTGCTATAAAGCTTTAGGAAAATAAATATTTTGAACTCTAACACCTTTAGGTAGAAACCAATTTCTGAGAGGGTTTTTGTGAACGATATTCTCTGCTCTACCCTGCTGTTCTCTGAAAACACCAGTTATATGTAAGCAACTGTACATACATCTTCAATCTTTTATAACGATATATAGAGGCAACACATAATGTATTTTGCAGTATATATGAAATGACTCGATTTTTTACTTCAGTTTTATAGTTTGATGTTTGGCCCCATTATCTTGCTGTACCATTCTTTCATATTATTTTATAGTCTGGTATTTCGTTACTCTACAAAGTTATACTATTTTTCTGTTTTTATTTTGGGAACTGCAGCATCTTGTGTTATATGTTTTGCTTTCCAATTGGTTTTTAAATATATGGTCCGTTTGGATGACACTAGTAGTTTGGTTTTAAATTTGCACACATCATTGATTGATTTAGACGGTTTGCAACGTCACTTTGTTTTCTTTTAAACATCAGCGCTGTCAGCTACCACTGGTTGTTACGTACTGTATATGTCACTAATTGATTCAGTTTGTTACGTCATTCCGTTCCCTTCAAATAGTAGTGCTTTTCGCTACAGTCCGTTTTTACAGACTGAAAAACTTATGCTTTATTTGGATAGCACTAGCGGTAAGGATTCAACTTTTCACTGAGGCAGCTTACACACAAGCGCATACACTTGCGCACTCATTTATGGATCATTTTTATTTCGCACTCGCTTTTCAATAATCTTAAATTTAATTTCACATCAACGTCTCCTATTTATCTTAGCTCGCATTATTCGGTCCAGATCTTAAAGAAAGTGTATTATATGTTTATATCCAAAGGCTTTGTTCCTACCCATTTAATGTCTTGACGTCCGGATATTTTAGTAAAATTATATATCCTTTCGCTCTAGCATTTTACAGTGCATCACGTCAAAGCACTCGTGATAGACATATACTTTCATACTATATCGATATATTTTTGCGTTTAGCACTGTTTTTTTAGCATAAGTTAGAAACATCATTCTTTTCAGTAAATAGGACTTTACGTGCCCGCAGTGTATATGCCGTCAGTCTCTTTTGACTACACCACATTTCAATTCAACTTTTTATCCTTAGTTTTTTACACTGCATTTGTTGCCATCTGTCTATTTGCAATTTTTTCATACTATGATTACCATCCATTTCACATTTTTTTCATTTTTGGTTTTTATTTTTCACATTTTTCTATTTTTAGTATGTGTTTTGTCCAGACCTTCTCATTTGGCGAAAACATTTTGAGGAATATCCGTATATGCCAATTTGAAGGTATGATATACTTTGAATGACATCTATGCAATGTTATTGTGTCTGTTGCTACCATTTATCACCCATGTATCCACTTGTAATTTTAAATTCCTATTGTCTATGTTGTATTTTTAGATTCTGACTTGAATTATTAGCATACACACTATTTTTAGGATGGATTTATATCCCTATATTTGCATATATAAGTTTTACTTTGTAATTCTTAATATACAATGTTTTTATATGTATCAGCATTTGGCTACAATGGTAAAATTATGTATCATACCTGATAATTTTCTTTCCATTAATCATAGCTGATCAATCCATAGACTGGTGGGTTGTGTCCATCTACCAGCAGGTGGAGATAGAGAGCAAACTTTTGCCTCCCTATATGTGGTCATGTGCTGCCGGAAACTCCTCAGTATGTCGATATTAAAGCTCCATCCGCAGGACTCAGCACTTAGAGAATTACACCCACAAAGGGACACTCTGCCCAGCTCACCACCGCCGAAACGGGGGAGGGGAATTAACCCAGCTCATCCCCACACAAGTGGGGGAGGGGAATCCGTCCAGCTCATCCCCGCGGAGCGGGGGAGGGACACCACCCGCCGATGCGGGGGGATCTGGCTTATCCTGCAACCGCAACCGCGGGAGGAGCTGACTGACCCTAACACCGCCGAAGCGGGAGGGGTACAAAGCTGCCCTACAGCCGCACGAAGCGGGAGGGAGTGCCGGCAGAATTTAAGTCTCAATCCAGCCCCGTAAAATGGAGGGGAGAGGAATGCAGCAGCTCACTGTAACACAAACTCGTCTCAACTCTTGAAGAATCCAAGTGAGAAAACTTGAACACGAAGTCCTCCTGAAGTAACTGAAGACTAAACTTGAACCTAAAATTCAACCAGAATATAAACAGTACAGATATCTGGGAGGGGCTATGGATTGATCAGCTATGATTAATGGAAAGAAAATTATCAGGTATGATACATAATTTTACCTTCCATATCATCATGCTGATCAATCCATAGACTGGTGGGATGTACCGAAGCAGTACTCACCCAGGGCGGGACATTGAAATCCCTGACCGCAACACTGAAGCTCCAAATCGGGCCTCCGCCCGAGCAGCCACAGTCAAGCGGTAATGCCTGGAAAAGGTATGGGCCGAAGCCCAAGTTGCCGCCTTGCAAATCTCTTCCAAGGAGACGGACCCGGCCTCTGCCATCGAGACCGCCTGAGCTCTAGTGGAGTGAGCCTTCAGCTGGATAGGCGGCACCTTCCCCGCGGCCACATAATCCGCTGCAATGGCTTCCTTGACCCATCTTGCCACTGTAGGCTTAGCAGCCTGCAGACCCTTACGAGGACCTGCAAACAGAACAAACAGATGATCCGATTTCCGGAAATCATTGGTCACTTCCAAGTATCTGATGATGACACGTCTCACATCCAGATATTTGAGAGCAGAGTATTCCTCTGGGTAGTCCTCCCTACGAAAGGAAGGGAGACAGAGCTGCTGATTCACATGGAAGCGAAAAACAATCTTGGGCAGGAAGGAAGGCACTGTGCGAATAGTCACTCCTGCCTCAGTGAACTGCAGAAAAGGCTCTCTACATGAGAGCGCCTGGAGCTCAGAAACTCTTCTGGCTGAAGTGATAGCCACCAAGAAGACTGCTTTCAACGTCAGGTCTTTCAGAGATGCCCTCGACAAGGGTTCAAAAGGCGGCTTCTGCAAGGCTCTTAGCACCAGGTTGAGATTCCACGCAGGCACCACTGAGTGCAAAGGAGGGCGCAGGTGATTAACTCTCTTGAGAAAGCGCACCACATCTGGCTGCGAAGCCAGGGAAGCACCCTTCAGGCGGCCCCTGAAGCAAGCCAGAGCCGCTACCTGGACTTTAAGGGAACTGAGCGACAGGCCTTTCTCCAGACCTTCTTGCAGGAACGCCAACACTGAAGAAATTGGAGCAGTGAAGGGAGAAAGTGAGACTGCTTCACACCATGCTGCAAAGATACGCCAAACCCTGGCGTAAGCAGTAGAAGTAGAGCGCTTCCTCGCTCTCAGCATAGTGGCGATGACCTTGTCTGAGAAGCCCTTCTTTCTCAGACGCTGCCGCTCAATAGCCAGGCCGTAAGACCAAAGGGGGAGGGATCCTCCATCACCACGGGACCCTGATGTAACAGGCCCTGCTCCACTGGCAGCCGCAGAGGATCGTCGACTGAGAGCCTGATCAAGTCCGCATACCAGGGACGTCTGGGCCAATCCGGACCCACCAGGATTATCCGGCCCGGATGCTTTGCCACCCGGTCTAGCACCCTGCCCAACATGGGCCAGGGCGGGAACACATAGAGAAGCTCTTGTGTCGGCCCCTGTTGGAGAAGAGCATCTACTCCCAGGGATCGAGGGTCCCGTCCTCTGCTGAAAAAGCGCGGCACTTGGCAATTGGCCGATGACGCCATCAGATCTAGGCTCGGCTAGCCCCAGCGCTTCGTGATGTCCAAGAACGCCTGAGCAGATAGCTGCCACTCTCCGGGCTCCAAGGTATGGCGACTGAGAAAGTCCGCCTTGACATTCATGACTCCGGCAATGTGGGCCGCTGACAGCTGTTCCAGGTTCGCTTCCGCCCACTGGCATAGATTCATGGCCTCCTTGGCTAGAGGGGCGCTCTTGGTACCTCCCTGGCGGTTGACATAGGCCACAGCCGTGGCATTGTCCGACAGGACCCGTACTGGCTTCAACGCCAGTACAGGGATGAACTCCAAAAGCGCCAACCGAATGGCTCTGAGTTCCAGGAGGTTGATAGACCACTTTGCCTCTGCAGGAGACCAGAGCCCCTGCGCTGTCCTTCCCAAGCAGTGGGCTCCCCAGCCCGACAAAGAGGCGTCCGTCGTGATGACAATCCACTCCGGGGTCACCAGAGGCATTCCCGCAGACAACTTGTCTGTCTGCATCCACCAGCTCAGTGCCTTGCGCACTGCTGGGTCCAAGGGAAGGCGCACAGCATAATCCTCCGACATCGGAGTCCAGCGCTGCAGCAGAGAGTGTTGTAGTGGTCTCATATGAGCCCTGGCCCAGGGCACTACTTCCATCGTGGCCGTCATAGAGCCCAACAGCTGCACATAGTCCCAAGCCCGAAGAGGAGAGGCTACTAGGAACTGGTCCACCTGAGCCTGAAGTTTGACAATCCGATTGTCTGGCAGGAACACTCTGCCCACTTGGGTGTCGAATCGAACTCCCAGAGACTCCAGGGACTGAGTTGGGCGCAGCTGGCTTTCCTCCCAGTTGATGATCCACCCCAGGGAGCTCAAAAGAGCAACCACTCGGTTCACAGCTTTGCCGCACTCTGCATAAGAGGGGGCTCGGATCAACCAGTCGTCCAGATAAGGATGGACTTGTACTCCTTCCTTCCTCAGGAAGGCCGCGATGACCACCATTACTTTGGAGAAGGTCCGCGGAGCAGTAGCCAACCCGAACGGGAGGGCTCTGAACTGGAAGTGTCGGCCCAGGACTGCAAAACGCAGAAAGCGTTGATGAGGAGTCCAGATGGGAATATGCAAGTACGCTTCCTTGATGACCAAGGATGCCAGGTACTCCCCTGCCTTCACTGCCGCTATAACAGAGCGGAGAGTCTCCATGCGAAAGTGCCGAACTTTCAAGGCCCGATTGACCCCTTTGAGGTCGAGGATAGGCCGTACAGAACCTCCTTTCTTTGGTACCACAAAGTAAATGGAGTAACGCCCCTTGCCAAGCTGATTTTCTGGCACCGGAACGACCGCACCCAGGCGGATCAGATTGTCCAAGGTCTGCTGCACTGCCACAGCTTTGACCGGAGACTTGCAGGGAGAGAGTACAAACCCGTCTCTTAAGGGTCGGCAGAACTCTAGTTTGTAGCCGTCTCTGATGACTTCCAGCACCCAAGCGTCTGAAGTTATTGTGGTCCACTCGCCCAGAAACGAGGGCAGCCGTCCTCCAATCTGCACTGGGGCGTGGACCAAGGCCCCGTCATTGGGCACGAGACCCTGGGGGAGGACCGGAGGGAGCACCTCCGGGACGGCGGTCTCTGCGAAAGGAATGCTGCTTGGGGGAGAAGTTCCTCTTGAAGGAAGAGGGGGCAGAGGAGCCCGACCTGCCCGGGCGGTACTGACGGGCTTCCTGAAACCGTCCTCTGGAGGTACCGGGGCGAGTACTAGCCCGAGCCCTGACCTCTGGTAACTTCTTGCCCTTAGACGTGCCGAGATCGGTCACGATTTTGTCCAGCTCGACCCCAAAGAGCAGCTTGCCTTTAAAAGGCAATCTAGCCAGGCGGGATTTAGAGGCGTGGTCAGCAGACCAATGCTTCAGCCAAAGCCACCGCCACGCAGAGATTGTCTGAGCCATGCCTTTAGCTGAGTCCCTCAAGACATCATACAGCAAGTCTGCCAAATAGGCTAAGCCCGATTCCAGGGCCGGCCAATCAGCCCTCAAGGAATGATCCGAGGGGGAAGCCCGCTGCACCATAGTCAGGCACGCCCTGGCCACATAGGAGCCGCAAACTGAGGCCTGCAAACTTAAAGCAGTCGCCTCAAAGGACGACCTTAAGGCCGCCTCCAATCTTCTGTCTTGGGCGTCCTATAGGGCCATGCCACCTTCCACCGGCAATGCCGTTTTCTTAGTCACCGCAGTGATTAAAGAATCCACGGTAGGCCACAGATAGGCCTCACGTTCACTTTCAGGCAAAGAATAGAGGCGGGACATAGCCCTAGCCACTTTAAGGCTCGCTTCCGGGACATCCCATTGAGCCGAAATTAAGGTGTGCATGGCATCATGCACGTGGAAGGTTCTAGGCGGGCGCTTCGTCCCCAGCATAATGGCAGAGCCAACATGGGCTGAGGGAGAGACGTCCTCCGGAGAGGAAATCTTCAAAATGCCCATGGCCTGCACTAACAGGTTGGGCAAATCCTCTGAGCTAAAGAGCCGCGCTGCAGAGGGGTCATCCACTCCATCCGAGCGGGAATCCGTCTCCTCCAAGGAATCCGCAAAGGACCGTTGGGAGAACTCAGATACGCTGCCCTCATCTACATCGGAGGAGACAAAGTCCTCCAAGGCCTGGGAATCAACCCGAGGGCGTTTACCTCCGGGGGCCTCAACCTCTTTACCAGACGAGGGAGCAGGGGCAGCGTTTTGCATAAGGAAGGCCTGATGCAGCAGCAAAACAAACTCGGGGGAGAAACCCCCCAGACTGTGCACTTCCGCAGCCTGGGCTACAGCCCTAGACGCACCCTCAACCGGCGCTCGCAATAGCAGGGGAGAGACATGCTGCGCATCCAAGATGGCGTCCGGCGCGACACTCCGCGAAGGAGCCGCGCGGGAAGAACGGCGCTTAACTTTAGCCGCTTTTGTGCCGTCGCCCAAATTAAGGGCGTTCATGGCATTAATGTCTCCTATCTCAAGGGCGGCCCAATAAGAAGCCGTCTGAGCCGCGTCGCCGGCCAAGATGGTGGAGGCGAGCAGCGGGGGATGGGCGTTTATGGCGGGAAAAACCGCCACACCGGAGGAAGGACCGGGACACTCATCGGTCACAAAACTGTCACCCAACAAGGGCGAATCAGACTTTAAGACCCCCGCATCCCCTCTAGAAGCGCCCAAGCGATCCGGGGAGCGACTCTTTGCGCCCTCGCCCTCCGACGCCATAGGCCACGTGGAGATCAATCGGGGAACCCCCTGCCCGCTATAAAAAGGTAAAAATTACCTGCTTTCCGCTCCGAGCTGTAACGACCTGGTGTCCCAGTGAGTAGCTGCAATAAACGTTTAAATAAACGTCGAAATAAACGCCTTTAAGGACGTTCAAAATTTTTTTTTTTTTTTTTTAACGGAGCCAGCGGGAGGGGGGAGAAAAGGAAGGACCTGGCGCCACCAGGTTTGCACTTGCTCAAGAAGAGCCCTCAACCCCAGGCACTCAACAAAACCTAAAAATTAGGCTTGGAGGCCTAGCCAGAGCTGCTGCTGTGTGTGACCACCACCTGCTGAGATAGAGAACATACTGAGGAGTTTCCGGCAGCACATGACCACATATAGGGAGGCAAAAGTTTGCTCTCTATCTCCACCTGCTGGTAGATGGACACAACCCACCAGTCTATGGATTGATCAGCATGATGATATGGAAATTATCGTTTCCATCATGCAAATCTGTTTTTATTGTTTTTTAGACTATCTCAAACGTCACATTTTTATGTTACACACATTATTATATGTTTTTTTAATATATCTGTATAAATGGCTTGCGATAATATAAAAAAAATTTTCATTATCTTAATGTCACTTTTTTTAGACATAGTACTATGCATAAAATATGTTTCTATATGTTTTTATTATATACATGTTATATTTTTGTTTTAGAACCCTAAGGAAGGTCTTTTTGGCCAAAACACAGACCATGTAGGGTCCTAATAAATCATTTTGTTTTTTTTTACATCTGTGACTTCAGTCTGGTCTTTCTGGATATCTTCCGCTCGATTTGTTGTTTTCTTGTGTGTTTTTGCGGGAGACTTGGACTCTCTTTGTTGGTCAGGTACAGAAAGGTAACAGCATGCATTGGGCTAGGGGAGAGGAAGGGGAACAGGCTGGCTGTGTAAACTGTGGGGAAAGGAACTTTTTTGTTTTACTGATTTATGTATTTATGGGTATTTGATTTTATTATACACTGGTTTATCCTTCTTTGAAAGAGGTTATTTCAAACTAAAAATGAATTGCAAGTTTTGATATAATTGCGAATATTTGGAGTTGGATCAAGATTTACAGCTGGGACATTGATTTTACTTTCTTATGAACTATGTTTGGTTGTATTACAATTAGTTTAATGAATTTTCAAATAAAGTAAGCTTCCTGCCTTTGAGTATTTATCATGGGCTCTTTTAAAAAGTATCCTGCGACCTCTGATGGCTTTAGTTTGACATCTCTGTGCAGGGCTCTATATAGCCCTGAACACCTCAAATTAGAGTGAAGCCAGCAAAGGAGGCAGGCTCAAGTAAGAATGGGCTTGATTTTTTTTTTTTTAAACTACAAGAGAGGGATTGAACGGCTACATATGTATGTATTGGGGGGGGGGGGGAGAGGTCAGAAAGAGAGGGGTAGATTAGATTGTAAGCTCTTTGAGCAGGGACTGTCTTTCTTCTATGTTTGTGCAGCGCTGCGTACGCTTTGTAGCGCTATAGAAATGCTAAATAGTAGTAGTAGTAGAGAGGACAGGATGAGGGGGGACAAAGGGAGGGAGAGGCTAAGTGTATGTGTGTATGAGGGACAGAGCAGTATGTGTTTGCTGTAGATGTGTATTTGTGGCACAGAGGTGGTTTGTGCATTTGGGAAATGAATGGGGGAGGGGACAGGAAAGCCATGTACCAGGTCCACTTCTGTTTTGGAACCATGACTAAATATCTGGTAGGGAGAGAAACAGCCACAACTGTGGTGAACTGAAGCACAACTGAAGCTCACAGCTGGCTATCCAAATCTGTGCCCTCAAAAATGTCACAATCATCATTGTGTAATGGGCAGCAAATAAGTAAAGAACTGCAGAGCAATTCTTAGAAGCACTTTTTTTTTTTCAATTTCCAGCAAAATCATGTTTAATGCGAACAGTAATTTTCCCCAAATTTTGGATAGCTTTAAAAGTTTTACAATAGCAAGTATTTAAAGTTCTGAAGTATTGCTTTTGCAGGCTCTTACAGATATGTTGAACATGCAGGTATAAGACAAATATCGGCAGTAAATTTGAGAGACTGAGATGATCTCCAGTATACCTTCATCTAGGTATAGAAAAGAAGTTATTCTCTTTGTTTCAATATTCTGTTACTGTTCATTGCTGCTGAGAAGTGTCCAATAAATCCTTTGAGATTTTTAATAGCATATTTGAGAGAAAGGTGATTACAAAAAAAAAAACAAAAGAGTGTATACTTTCCTTTTATAGGCTGCACTTGAGGTTATTGTAATAAAAAAATTAATTTCATTCAAATGTTTGAAATAATTTGTACATTATTTTAAATGCACAACTAAATGATGAACAAAAAGTGATCTATTGTTCTTTGTTTGCTTACTAGCCATGGACATCTGAAAGTAGTGGATTAAATACTGCAATGACCCCCTATACTCTTCTAAATATCTACCTGCCTAATTATGTTTTATACTTTCTAATACTATAAATTTTATTTAAAGTACATTCTCCGACACTTCACAGATATGGGACCAGTGGACAATGGCTAGCAAGCATGACAACATTGTGAAATCTGGTTGATGTGCTTCAAGGATCATTTGGGTTTGAAAGTGTGCCCTGAAATTTAAAAAAAAAAAAAAAAAGGCTACGAAGGCCTGCATTATAGTGCATCTCTCTCTCTATTTCCCTATATCTATATACACACACACACAAAGACTAAACCAAGGTTTCAAAAACATGCATGTTATACTGATGAACAAGTTAAAACTGTGCTTACTGCTGAACAAAACATATAAAGTAGTTTTTTTTAAAGATATAGATAGGATACATTAAATAAAATAGATTAAACAGATTAGATAGATTAATAGATTAGATTAAATAAAAATGATTTCTTATCTGATCATTTTCTTTCCTTTAGTCCCAAAGGAATAGTCCATACTTGTGGACTACCAGCAATCTACCAGAAGGTGAAGATAGAGAGCAAATTAGAACTTTACATTAAGAACTAAGTATTGCCATACTGGGGCAGACCGAAGGTCCATCAAGACCAGCATCCTATTTCCAACAGTGGTCAATCTAGGTCACAAGTACATGGCAAGATCTCAAAACAGTACATTGTATGCTGCTTATCCTAGAAATAAGAAGGATTTTCCCCAAGTCGTTTTAATAATAGCTTATGGACTTTTCTTTTACTACATTCTCAGGCAAAGAATTTCAAAGTTTAATTACACGTTGAGTGAAGAAATATTTTCTCTGATTCATTTTAAATTTACTTCTGTTCCACTCATTATTTTACAGACTTTAGCCTTTCCTTATAGAGAAGTCATCTACAAACCGCCCAGAACACGGCTGCCAGACTCATTTTTGGTAAATCACGATTCGAAAGCGCTACACCACTCCGTGAAAAACTCCACTGGCTTCCTATCAAAGAACGAATACACTTCAAAGTCCACACTCTAACCCACAAGATCCTTCACGGAGAATCTCCAAGCTACATGATCAATCTGATCGACCTTCCAGCCAGGAATGGGGCCAAATCTTCTTGAACATATCTCAATCTTCACCTTCCCAACTGCAAAGGCCTCAAATACAAAACCTTCTACACATCCAACTTCTCCGTTATAGGCAGCCAACTCTGGAACGCCATACCTAGATCCATCCGAACAACCAACGAACACCTACCCTTCCGAAAGATGCTGAAAACTCACCTCTTCAAACAAGCCTACCCAAATGACCTGAGTTAACTTACGAGGCCAATCCACACCACAAACTTTACTCATCAACTTTGATATTAGTGATGGTACTGGACAAATCATTGCCATTAAATTAAAAGATGTGTATATTGGATAAAAAACTGAAAAATATCACTTCCCCTAGTAGTGTCTCATCTTCTTTTGCTTATCTTGTATCCATCACTCGGGTTTTGTGCTACACTGACCATTCTTAAGTGACAGAGAAAGAGACAAATATTTAGGTAGATAAAGACCATATGGCCTATCCAGTCTGCTTATCCATGCCATCTACTCTCCCTATCACTCCTTTAGAGATCATATGTATTTGTCCCAAGCTCTCTTGAATTCAGATACTGTTCTCAACTCCACCACTGCCACCAGGAGGTGGTTCATTGAATTCACCACCCTTTCCACAAAAAAGTATTTCCTCAGGTTGCTTCTGAATCTATCCCCTTTCACCTTCATCCTATGTCTCCTCATTACAGAAGTGCCTTTCAGTTCAAAGAGACTCGCTTCCTATGCATTTACGCCGCATAGGTATTTAAATAAATTTTTCACCCCCTAAACTGTATCATCCGCAAAGAGGCAAACTTTACCAGACAGCCCTTCAGCAATATTGCATTTTGTTTTGGATTGATGTGTCAATAAACCATTTACATCCTTACCCTACAATGAAAAAAATTCTAGCTGGCAAAATCTGGTTTTCTAGCAGCAATTCGATGGCGTCAGCTTTTCCAAAAAAATTTTAATAGAAGATGTTAAAGTTCTGTATTGTTTTTAAGGAGGGAAAAAGGAGTATAGCGAGTGTAGTTTACTTTTGGAGTGAATGTCATTTTAACAACCTGTAGTCTACCCCACCATGTTACGTATAAGGGAGACCAATGAACGAGTTTTATTAGGTTATTTATTAGATATTAACAACAAACAGTACTGTTTGTTGTTAATGTTTTAGGTACCTCCTATTATATATATATCCCCTATTAGGATTAAGTATTTATTAGATATGCCATATTCTTTTCCATGGTTTCTTCTATTGCCGGGCCAAATAAGATTGCCCCATTACATCTTCCAGGTTTATAGAGATTTCATTCAGTTTCTCTGATTCATCAGCTTTGAATACCATTTCTGGCACCTTTCTCTCTCCCAAATCTTCCTCGGTGAACACCGAAGCAAAAAATTCATTTAATCTCTCCGCTATGGCTTTGTCTTCCTGAGTGCCCCTTTCACCCCTCGGTCATCTAGCAGTCCAACTAATTCTTTTGCCGACTACTTGCTTTTAATATACCTAATATATATTATGTGTTTTTGCCTCCAGAGTAATCTTTTTTTCAAAGTCACTCTTTGCCTTCTTATCAGCACTTTACATTTGACATGCCATTCCCTATACCATTTATTATTATTTTTAGTAAGATCACTTTCATTTTCTGAGTATTTTCTTTTAGCTCTAATAGCTTCCTTCACCTTACTTTTTAACCATGCCGGCTGTCGTTTGGTCTTCCTTCCTCCTTTTTTTATACATGGAATATATTTGGCCTGGGCTTCCAGTTTGGTATTTTTGAACAGCATCCACACCTGATGTAAATTTTTGGCCTTCACAGCTGCTCCTCTAAGTTTTTTTTTCACCATTCTTCTCATTTTATCAGTCTCCTTATTCAAAGTTAAATGCTAACGTATTGGATTTCCTGTGTGTATTTACTCCAAAGCCGTTATCAAATCTGCTCATATTATGATCAATGTTATCAAGTGGCCTCATCCCCATTACCTCCCGCACCAGATCATGCACTCCACTAAATGAAAGTAGGTGAATTTTTCCTCTTGTCGGCTCCTGTACCAGCTGCTCCATAAAGCAGTCCTTGATTTCATGAAGGAATTTTACCTCCACAGCATGCCATGATGTTATATTTACCAAGCCAATATCGGGGGAATTGAAATCACCCATTATTATTGTGTTCCCCAGTTTGTTAGCCTCCCTAATTTCTGATAACATTTCTACATCCTTCTGTACATCCTGGCCAGGCGGACGGTAGTACACTATAACTAAACTTTTCCACTTTACACATGGAATTTCAATCCATAGGGATTCCAAGATGTTTTGTGTCCTGCAGAATTTTCAATCTATTTGATTCAAAGTCCTCCTTAACATACAATGCTACCCCTCTACCAATTCGATCCACCCTATCACTACGATATAATTTGTACCCCGGTATGACAGTGTCCCACTGGTTATCCTCCTTCCACCAGGTCTCAGAGATGCCTATTATATCTAATTTTTCATTTAGTGCAATATATTGTAACTCTCCCATCTTATTTCTTAGGCTTCTGGTATTTGCATATAGACATTTCAAACTATGGGGTATGTTTACTAAGGTGCATTAGCGTTTTTAACACGCCTGTAAATTTAAGGAGCATTAAACGCTAACGCACCTATACATTTCTATGGGTGTGTTAGCATTTAACGCGCATACACCATTTACGCACATTAAAAATGCTAACGCACCCATAGTACCACTTAGTAAACCTAGCCCTATGTTTGTTGTTCCAATTTACATCTTGCTTAGCCATTGACAGTTTTAATTTGCAATATTTTGACTGCTTTTATTTAAAGACACCTGGTCTACTATGGTCTCTATTGCAACCTCGTTATCGGGATACCCTAGCTTCCCTTTTTTGGTGATAACTTTGAAAGATACCTTGTTCCAAACCATGGGCTGTACAATAGGTTCCATTCAATATTCAGATAGCCAAGCAGTAAGAAGTTAATAGAAAGAAGTAGAACTCCTGCCTCCTTAACAATTTTTTTTTATAAACTTTGAAGAACAAACACTAACCTTGTGCCTAAGAAACAAGAAAAATAAAAAGACAAAACCCAACAAAACAGGAGAGAAGGGCGAGATCTAAATTAATCCTTTGAGACTAAATTAAAGAAAATGAACAGGTAAGAACTAATTTTTCCTTCTTTAGCATCTCCAAAGGATTAGTCCATACTTCTGGGATGTATAAAAGCAGTCCTCAAGTTGGAAGGGAATTCATTAACCCTTCCGCAAGAACAAAACCACCAAAGAAAGCTTCTGCCCTAGCTACCACATCTAGATGATAATGCTTAGAAAATGTATGAAATGTGGACGAATTTCATCCACAGAAACAGTATGGGCTTCCACAAAGAAAGCAGATAGCGCCCTTGCAGAATGACCTTCGAAAATTATGAATGATGTTCCTGTGGATAGGTTATGGTGTGACTTTACACTTACGACTCTTGATGATATAAAGTTGCTATTAAAAAGATATACCAAATCTAACTGCAGATTAGACCCCTGCCCAGCTTACTTTATTAAACAACGCTAATGAGTTTCTAACTTTTTTAATGACTTGGTGTAATCAATGTTTGGTTGAAGGCAGATTCCCAAAGAATAGTACAGAAATTGTTTTAATACAGATTTTGAAAAATCCAAATGGAAACTTGTCTTTACCTAATAATTATCGTCCAGTGGCATCTATTACTTTATTCACTAAGGTCATGGAAGGTTTTATTTCTAAACAACTTGATTTACTGGGAAGGAACAATTTACCTTCATCTCAATTGGGATTCTGAAAAAATAGTACAGATACAGTGATGGCTTCAAATCATTACACATGGTAAATCTTTACTGAGCTGAGGGTCTAAAGGTATAGTGATTCAATTTGATTTATCATGTGCGTTCGACCTGGTAGATTAGATAGATAGATAGATAGATAGATAGATAGATAGATAGATAGATAGATAGATAGATAGATAATCATATATCAATATATGCCAGTTGCAAAGAACAAATTATTAAAAAACTCCAAACTGCACAAATCACGGCAGCTAGACTTTTATTTGGCAAAAGGAAATATGAAAGCGCAGGTCCCCTAAGAGAGAAACTACACTGGCTTCCACTAAGAGAACGCATTGTGTTCAAGGTCTGCACCCTAGTTCATAAGATCATACACAGTGAAGCTCCGGGGTATATGTTAGACCTCATAGATCTACCAACCAGGAACTCTACTAGTTTATCATGTACATTCCTGAACATCCACTATCCCAAACTTCAAGGGATTAAAATATAAATTAACATATGCATCCAGTTTCTCCTATTTAGGTACGCAAATATGGAATGAATTACCAAAATATATAAAAAGAACCCACGACATAATTAATTTCCGTAAACTATTGAAAACCAACCTATTCAAGATAGCATACCACACTAATCCATACTAAATGTCAACTAAAAAAAAAAAAAATTTACACTTGGATCCACACAACACGCAACTTTTATTCCGTAAGTGTCTTTACTAATTTTGTTTATGATTTGAAGCTAAATATTACTGATTGTCCAAACAATTGCTTCACAATAGATGATTAATCAAATATCTCTTATTTGCTGCTATATAATGAACTTTAGTACATGAATACCTAATCATCTCTATCTCCATACCTCTATGTATTTCTCTTTTCTGGAATTGGTACTCACTATTACGGAACAATGTAAGCCACAGTGAGCCTGCAAATAGGTGGGAATATGTGGGATACAAATGCTACAAATAAATCATAGTATTTTTGTAACCAGGTTGAGCAATACTGGTATCAGTAATAGGGTGTGAGCTTGGTTTGAGGAATTTTTGTTACAAAAGTATATAAAGATGGCACTTTTACTGAAAGATGGAGCCCAGGTTGTAGGGTTCCACAGGGTTCACCCCCCTGTCCCCATTATTAATTAATATCTTACTCTAGCCATGAGGCTATACTGAAAAAAATGTAAAGTTCCATACTATATCTATGCAGATGATGTAATGATGCTGTTTCCTATTTTAGGTGACTGGTTTGATACTTTACATATTACTACTCTGTGTGCATGCCATCAAAAATTGGATCCTGGATAATCACTTAAAACTAAATTCTGAGAAAACCTAAATTTTGTGGTTGGGTCCATCCGATTCCATTGAATTATCTCAATATTTTTCAATTCGCACCAAAGTTTTTGCGCTAGACTCATGTTCAAGAATCTTGGGAGTTGATGTGGATTGCTCAATGACATTATGTAATCAAGTTAAATCTTTGGTTAGCAAGTCGTTTAATATGTTTAAAAAAAAAAGAAAAACTTAGATCGATAAGTACTTTGAACCAGAAAAATTTAGACTGTTGGTACAGTCTGGTATTGCCCAGATTAGATTATGTCATTTACATAAGCTGTTCCAAATCATTAACTGGTCGTCTACAACTGGTGCAGAACAAAGCTGCCAGATTGATATATTTTGCTCAATGTTCAGACTCTGTTACTCCACTGCTTATGAAATTACACTGATTGCCTATTAATGCTAGAATCTAATTTAAATTGTGTACCCTAGCATATCGGATATTATATGGTGAAGTCCCATTAAATTTAGTGGATTGGGTATCCCTTCTTTCTACCAGAAATGGTGGTAAGACTCGTAACCAACTGTTACTTCGTTTTCCAACATTTACACAAGCTAAGAGTCTTAGAATTTTTAATTCCTTTATATATTTTCAGGTTGCACATGTTTGGAATTCATTGCCTTTACCAATCCGTCGTATAATCCGTGGTTCTCTATAAGCGACAAGCTAGTTAAATGCAAGTATTGGCTGTAAGGATCTGCTCACGTCTGTGCTACTGCTCAAAGCTGACAATTTGTTTCAAAAAGGAACAACCTACCGTATCCCAATGGCTTAAAATACTGAACAAACTGCAGTGCTAGTGGATAAAAAATAGAATAATAAAATGATAAAATAATAAAGAGATGATTAGGAGTGGAGGAGTGGCCTAGTGGTTAGAGCACCGGTCTTGCAATCCAGAGGTGGCTGGTTCAAATCCCGCTGCTGCTCCTTGTGATCTTGGGCAAGTCACTTAACCCTCCATTGCCACAGATACAAACTTAGATTGTGAGCCCTCCTACGACAGAGAAATATTCAGTGTACCTGAATATAACTCACCTTGAGCTACTACTGAAAAAGGTGTGAGCAAAATCTAAATAAATAAATATCAAATTACCTGATATTTCTTAAGACTCAAAACCTATTTTTTGTAAAACATTTTCAATTATATTAACTATGTAATTATACATTATTGTTAAATTCCAGGATATTGATACTGTTATCTTGTTATGTGATCCACATAGAACTAACTATGGTAATTGCAGAATACAGGATTCATGTAACATAACTTAAGATGGAAGGGAGTTCTTTTCCCTGCTAAAAAATAGGCCAAAGAAATGGTTAAAGCACCCTAATGAGATATAGTCGTCTTCATAGCGCGCAAATCTTTTTTGGTCCCCAGAGAAGAATGAAAAAATGAACTAGGCGCCTAAAATCATTAGAGACATCTAAATAGTGTAAAAGAACTCTTAACATCAAGGAGACACAAGGAGGAAAATTCTTATCCACAATCCTCTTCAGAAAAGGAGTGTAAATACAGAGTTTGATTAATGTAAAAGCAGAAACCACCTTAGGTAAAAAGGAAGGGACCATATAGACACCCTAGCTTCAGTAAAATTTAGAAAGGGGTCTCTACAAGATGAGGCTTGAAGCTCAGAGATCCTTCTGGCTGAAGTCATAGTTACTAAGAAAACCATTTTGAAAAGTAAGATCCTTAAGAGTAGCTTTGTATAGAGGTTCAAAAAGGTTGATTTTTTTTTCAAGGGCCTGAAGAATGAGATTAAGGTTTCAATCAGGACAGAGGTGTCTAGACGGAGGCCTAAGATGACCGACACCCCTCGAACATCAGACAACATCTGAATGTGTGGCCAAATAAGACTGTTGGATATGAGCAAAAAAACAAGCCAGAGTCGCTACCTCAACTTTGAGGGAATTGAGGGAAAGACCTTTCTTAAACCCTTCTTCAAGAAAGGCTAGAATTTGTGGCAGTGACACTTTGGATGAGATAAGATTTCTTTCTGAACACCAAGATTCAAAGGTTCTCCATAGCCACACATATGTAGTAGAAGTAGATCTTTTTTGGGCTTGCAGAAGAGTAGAAATAACTTCTTCCAAGTAACCTTTCTTCCTTAGGCATGATCTCTCAAAAGCCATGTCATAAGACCAAATAGGGAGGGATCGTCCAATGGAATCAGAAGGCTTCTGTAACTACTACTACTACTTAACATTTCTAGAGCGCTACTACGGTTACGCAGCGCAATACAATTTAACAAAGAGAGACAGTCCCTGCTCAAAGAGCTTACAATCTAATAGACAAGTGAACGGTCGGTCCGATAGGGGCAGTCAAATTGGGGCAGTCTGGATTCACTGAACGGTAAGGGTTAGGTGCCGAACGCAGCATTGAAGAGGTGGGCTTTAAGCAAAGACTTGAAGATGGGCAGGGAGGGGGCTTGGCGTAAGGGCTCAGGAAGGTTGTTCCAAGCATAGGGTGAGGCGAGGCAGAATGAGCGGAGCCTGGAGTTGGCGGTGGTGGATAAGGGTACTGAGAGGAAGGATTTATCCTGTGAACGGAGGTTACGGGCGGGAACTTAAGGGGAGATGAGGGTAGAAAGATAGTGAGGGGCAGCAGACTTGAGTGCATTTGTAGGTAAGAAGGAGAAGCCTGAATTGAATGCGGTATCTAATCGGAAGCCAGTGAAGTGACCTAAGGAGAGGGGTGATATGAGTATATCGGTTCTGGCGGAATATGAGACGTGCAGCAGAGTTCTGAACAGATTGAAGGGGGGATAGATGGCTAAGTGGGAGGCCAGTAAGGAGAAGGTTGCAGTAGTCAAGGCGAGAGGTAATGAGAGAGTGGATTAGAGTTTGGGTGGTGTGCTCAGAGAGGAAAGGGCGAATTTTGCTAATGATGTAGAGGAAGAAGAGACAGGTCTTGGCTATCTGCTGGATATGCACAGAGGAGAGAGAGGAGTCAAAGATGACTCCGAGGTTGCGGGCACGATGAGACGGGGAGGATGAGGGTGTTATCAACTGAGATAAAAAGTGGAGGAAGAGGAGAAGTGGGTTTTGGTGGAAAGACGATAAGCTCGGTCTTGGACACGTTCAGTTTCAGGTGGCGGTTGGATATCCAGGCAGCAATGTCGGATAAGCAGGCCAATACCTTTGCCTGGGTCTCCGCGGTGATGTCTGGTGTGGAGAGATACAGTTGGGTGTCATCAGCATAGAGATGATACTGGAAACCATGAGATGAGATCAGGGAGCCCAGGGAAGAGGTGTAGATTGAGAAGAGAAGGGGTCCAAGGACCGATCCCTGGGGAACACCAACAGATAAGGGGATGGGGGTGGAGGAAGATCCATGAGAGTGAACTTTGAAGGTGTGGTGGGAGAGATAGGAGGAGAACCAGGAGAGGACAGAGCCCTGGAACCCAAATGAGGACAGTGTGGCAAGAAGTAAGTCATGATTGACAGTGTCAAAAGCGGCGGATAGATCGAGGAGGATGAGGATGTAGTAGTAGTAACTGGGTAGAGATAGTGGAGCATCAGTCTTCAACTGCATCAGATCTGCATACCAAAGTCCTCTTGGGCAATCCAGAGCTACAAGGATCATTTCCCCTGGATGATAAGCAATGCAAAGAAGTTTTCTGCTTAACAATGGCAACAGAGGAAAAAAAATACGGGTGGTCTGTTTGCCAGTGTTGTAGAAGAGCATCCAGACCCTCCACATTGGGGTCCTTTCAATGGTTGAAGAATTTGCAGATGTGAGCATTCCTTCTAGATGCCATTAGATCTATCCCCAGGATTCCTCAGCATGATGTAATCAGATGGAATGCTTTTGTCTGTAACTGTCCACTCCCCAAATCCAGAAAAAGTTTGTTGAGAAAATTTGCTTCAGTATTCAGAGTTCCTGCAATAGGCGCTGCTAAAATTAGAAGAACGTGGACCTTTGTCCAAAAAAAAAGAATCTCTGCTTCTGTGGTTGGAAGAACACTCATGGCTCCCCACTGCCTGATGACATAGGAAACCACTGTCATGTTGTCAGAGAATCTTCACTGGCATCCCTCAAACTAAGGAAACAAGGCCTTGTGAATGGCTCTGAGCTCTATATGACCGATGTACTAAGAAGCTTCCACTGGAGACCAACGACCTTGGACTGACTGAAGCAGAGCTCTGCAGCCCAATAAGCTGGCATCTGTTGTGACTACAAACCAATTCTGAATTGTAAGAGGACAGCTGAGTGTCACGATTGTGGTCGTGACCCTCAAACTCACCTTATTTCTGGCGGTCAACTTCTGAGCTGGCTTCTGTCTGTTCTTCCTGAGTTAGTTCTGTCTCTGTGTGCTGGCTGCTTCCAGCATGGCTCTGATTACTCCACTATACTGCAACTGTGTGTGTTAAGCCTCTCTGTGCTTCAATATGCTTTCTGCCTGTGTCTTGGTTTGTGTTCCTCTCGCCCTCTGGTGGCCAGAACTGGTGGCTGCCATAGATTTTCCAGACCTTCTTTCTGGTCCGGTCCAGATATTCCAGCCGTCCAGACTTGGTTTGAAGTTTGGTAGCTGCCTCATGATTCCTGCAGCTGAGTTTCAGCTGCTGATGGGTTTATTACCACCGGGGAACCTTCTGAGTTTGCCTTTGCATTGTCTAAGGTCCCTGGTTTGTTGATGCTTTGTTGCACTTCTGCCTAGTCTGGTTTCTTGTATAGTTCCTTGTCTGATTTTAGTTAGTCTGTATGTAGTTTAGCTTAGGTTTATTTGCTTACTTCCCTAGTCTTGTTTCTGGTCTGTATTCCTTCTCTAGTTTCTGTTTGTCTGCATCTCTTGCTTAGTGACTGCTCTACAGCTTTCAGTCCTGTCTCTTGTCTGTCAGTATTTGTACCCTGTTTTAGTGGCTACTCCGCAGCTTTCAGTCCTGTCTCTTGTCTGTCAGTATTTGTAACCTGTTTCAGTGGCTGCGTGGCAGCTTTCAGTTCCTGTCTTTTAGCTTGTCCATTTTCCAGTTTTATGTAGTATTGTCTGTGAGTCCTAGCCCAGTTTCCTGCCTTGCTGCCCATGTATATTCCTTTCCCCTCTGACCCTCAGTCCCTGTTCAGCCTAGCTGGTAACCAGTACCTACCCTGTAAGTCCTGCCAGCCGCCTGCACCCAGGGGCTCAACTCCTGGGGAACGGCGGTCAAGTGCAGGTGAAGTCTAGCTGTCCCTGTCGGAGTTCTGCCTTGTCTCTGGTGTGGGGTGGTTTTGCCTGCCACTGCTGCACCACGGCAGTGGCCCAAGGGCTCACGAACCTAGTTTCTGCCATGAAAGCCTGACACAGAGATGGAGACGAACAGCTGAGAAGGGACCGCTGAAATGGTCTTATGTGGAATCCGGCCTATGGAAGAATGTTCAGGGTAGAGGCCAAGACCCTGAGACATGGAAGGGAAATTAGATCCTGACTTGAGTGTGAATCCTATGTCGAATATCACTCCCAGATACTCCAAGATTTGTGTTGGAAACAACTAAGTCTTGGAGTAATTGATTACCAATCTTAAGGACTGAAGAAGAGCAACTATCTTGGATGAAACTTGCAGACTCTCTTGACAGGAAGAGTCTCAAATCAGGTAAGAATGAACCTGAACTCAATTCTTGTGAAGGAAGGCTGCCACTACCACCATGACATTGGAAAAATGTCCTTGGTGATATAGAAAGGCTGACTGGCATGGCCATAAGTTGATAATATTCTCCAAAGATTGCAAATCACAAATCTTCTGTGGGGAAGTCAAATAGGAAAGTGAAAGTACACTTTCCCTGCTGGACTTAAACTATTACAGACTGTAATGTTCCCATTTTGAAATGTTTAACCTTTAAGACTGTTGACTCTTTTGAAGTCTAAACTCAGATGGAAGGAATCCTGCCTCTTTGAAATTACAAAGAAAATGGAATAACTTCCCATTCCCAAATTGATTTGGGGAGAGGCTGTACTATGCCTAAATGAGGAAGAGTTTGCCAGGTGGTTTGAACTGCTTGACATTTGGGATGGAGCCTTCCCTGGAGATTCCAAGAAAAAAATCTGCAATTGAATGGGAGAATTCCAGTTTATAACACTGATTTAACATTTCCAAGACACATTGGTCTGAGGTAATTTTGGTCCACTCCTCATGGAACCTGGAGAGGTATCCTGCTATGATGAAACCCAAGGAGTGAACCAAGATGCCATCGTTGAGAGATACAAAAGGCATTGATAAACCTCCAGTTTGAAACCGAGCTCTATCCGTCAGCATGAAAGAAGGCTTGTCTTTGTTGAGTGGGAGCCATGAGATTTGCCTGGTCTGCAGCACTTGGCCTCACAAAACCAAAGACGAGACCAAGAGAATTTAAAAGAATTTTTAGGCTTGTCCTCTGACAATCTCTGAGACTTGGGAGTCTTTAATTTCTCTAGATCTTCTCCAAACAGAAGTCTACCTGTAAAAAGTAGTTTGCTAAATGTGACTTAGGCATTGGGCAGCTGATGTGGCTTCTAAGCCAAAGCCATCTTCTTGCTGAGTGTCAAGAATTGGCTGGTGTGGCTGTGCATTGAAGCTAACTAGTATGGCTGAGAGACAGAGCTAGATGGTGTAGCAGAATATAGCTGTTTGTACAACTTAGCACTATTGATGATGGCAAGCTGCAGTGAGACTTCAACCACCAACCTCTGGATCTCTGTGCTCTCAGCTAGCTGCTTTAACCACTAAGCTATTCCTCTACATTGAAGTAGCTCTGTAATATAGCTAGCTATCCAATAAAATGAAAAGGTGCAAAAGTGCAACAGGTGCATATAGATAGTGGTGCTGCTGAGACAGTGGTGGCTGGAGCTGATATGCAATAGTTTTGGCCAGTGTCAGTGTGCAATACCAGAGAGCAGAGTTGCTGTGGTAAACCAACACAGCTAAGATTTAGCACTGTAACGCAGTATTAGCTGTCCCAGCCATGCAATGAACTGCTTTTTAAAGCAAGCAATATGCGAGAGTGACGTTAAATATGTTCCACTTGAAATAGAGCTGAATTCCACAGCTTCTAATATTATACACAAACCAGCCTGCAGCCTGTGACCTTCAGGTTGAAAGCCAGCCATCTTCCAGAATAAACTAATCTGCTTTTCAAAGCACTATAAACACTGCTCCTGGAGAAAATCCCACCATGGCAGCATCGACACTTCTATGGTTACCATGAAGACCAGACGAGACATGGGAACAGTGCACTAGCCTCAGAAAAAACTCAAGATGTAAAACTTCTCGCAGATACATGGAGTCAATAGAACTAAGCTTGATTCTATACTAAACTCCTTTGTAAAGATGCTGAAAAAAGGAATACCTGTAATGCCAATATCTAAACAGAGTTCTGATAAAGAAATTTCCACAAATGAAGTGAGGGAAACTTTCTGGGTATGGTTTATTTTTTAATTTTTTTTTTTAAGTAACTGCCCTCTGTCAAAAAACTAAGGGGACTCAAAGCTCTCTAAATGTAGGGTATATAAGAATATGGAAGCACTAAATAAGCACTTTCAGGGGACCTAATACACATGGTGCACTGCCCTGATGCTGTTTGCTGGCTCTCACACTGGGAACAGTATTTAACCAATTCTGCAACTATAAGTAAATCAGAATAACTCACCATAGAGAAGAAAAAGGCGATTTCTGGTTCCCAGGCACAAAGCACTGCAGTAAAAGTCACTGGCAGAGAATACTTCCCAAATAAAGTCTCTAAAAAGAGAAACCGAAGGCTCAGATTTTTTTTTTTTTTAAAGAGGCAGAAGCCGCCGCAAAGGGGAGAGGGGGGAGGGACCTAGCACCACTGGGTTTACACCCTAACGGGTAAGAAAGAAAGCCTTTACTCCAGAAGCTCAACTGAAGCCCTCAAAAATAGACCAGGAGCTCAACACACGAAAGGAAAAGGGTGGTGGAGGAGATGGAGGAGGGACCTCGCACAACCAGGTTTACACCCAGAAGGCAAATTTATAAAGCCTTTACCCCAGAAAGGAAACAGAAGCCCACCACAGGAACCTAAGACAGAGTTGGACAGCGAGATTCTACCGCCTGCTAGAGATAGATACAGAATACTGAATGAAAGTTCTAATTTGCTCTCTATCTCCACCTGCTGGTAGATGGACACAACCCACAAGTATGGATTAAAGAAATATATCACACAATGTACTAAGTCATGTGAAATGATTGTTCATTAATTTCACAAGTTAATTATCCATTATTTTACTTCCATCATCACAGTCATAAATAATTCATATTAAGTCTCTCTCGTATAGATAGATAGATAGATAGATAGATAGATAGATAGATAGATAGATAGATAGATAGATAGATAATGTATTGCTTTAATATAATGATGCACATGCTGTTGCAAACTCTCATCCCCTGATGCAAACTGCTGAAACGTGTCCGCATAGGGTATTACCACTTGACATGGTTCACCAATAAAAATTGTTTCTACAGTTTCTACCATATTTATATACCTCTTCATTTTCTGCTTACATCAGTTGCCTTTGGCTGTGTTCACTTCCTGTGCTACTTGCCTTTCTCATTTGCCTCTGTCTGCACTTCTATGGCATGCCCAGAAAAAAAAAACGTATATATAAAACATATAAAATTAAGAAAGCAAATTAAACCAAGTAAGTAAATCAATGAAAACATCAGCAAAACAAACATAATTGAAAGAAAATTAACAAGAATGTTTTGTTTATCATCCATTCAGCTCAGAAGGAAAAAAAAAATCTGAGAAGCTGATTTCACTGCTGTGTGAGAAAAGGGCCACACATACTCATAATTTTAAATTAAGTTCTGAGCCCCAATGAGCTGTTCTGCCCTGGTGAACTGCAATTAAATCACTTACTTGTGTGCCTGGCTCAATACAGCTTGCTGATCAAAAATGTTCTGTATCACATCACACCAGAGCACTGACTGATAGGACTGATATCTTCTTGTGTACAGCAAACAGTACAAATACAGGTTTTTAACTTATGCTTCAGGGTGGCACCATAGTTGTGGCTCTGCATGGATGATGCTCTTGAACCATGCAATTTAGCAAGTTCTTTCTGCTCAGATATATGTGACATGCCCCAAAAACATCTGTGCTTTAGATCAAAGCAGTCCTGGAACTTTTTGAAGGCACCGCATGAGTGAACAGAATCATCATTGTGTAGAAGAATTTGTTAGACTGCAGAGAGCTGATTTCTGCACTGCTTTTTCTCTGCCCAATAAAAGTTATGGAAGTAAACTATGAAATAGGGGAATGCATTTCCACTCCTTTCAGACCTCCTGGTGGTGGTCTGAGTCCAAGCAAATGATAATAAGCATGTGTGTGTCTTAATTTGCTGTCTTTCTCCTGCAGTCTGCACAAGGTGGAAAGTCTGCCTTTGGATAGTGCCATAGCACAGGCAAAGAGGAAAAAAAAAGTGAAATAAGTGAAATAAATTAAGATGACAATGACAAAAAACAATCCAGAATACTAAAAAACACTTGGAAGGAAAGTTTTACTTCATTCTTGTTTTACTTTTTTAGCACAGTAGAAAAATATAAAACTGAGGACAGCAAGGGAACTGCTGCATGCAAGGAAGACTATGCATGCTCAGAACTTTCCACTAATTCTAATCTCTGGGAGGATGGTGTCTGTTTCAGTCCAGCTTAAGAATGGTGAAATTGTATTTCTTTACAACGTCTGAATCATTCTTCTTATATACTTTCCCATAACGATATGCAATGCATGATAAACATGAAACAAATTTCAATGAATGCAAATACAAATCTAAACATATTTCAACCATTTTTAAAATTTTAACATCCAAAAATTAAAATAGTTTAATCTTAACATATACAAATTTTAATCAAACAATAAAATCATATTATACATTTAGTCAAAAACCTTACAACCATAGAAATCAAATGAATAAACAGAAAAAGTACTCAAATTTTCTTAATCTGATCCCGCATCTAATTATGAAGGTTCTATAAAAATCTAACCGCCTGATATTTAAAGCGATTTAAGTGGGCAGGATAGGCTCCTACCCTCTTAAATCACTTGGGGCTGCCTGTATATAATACGTAAACCGCTTTAGTTGTACCACAAATATCAAATGCATGGCCCATACCAATACTCAACTGGGCGGTTGCGATGAATATTGGCTCTGACCAGTTATTTCCAAAGTGGGTAGGCCAGGGGCAGAGCTGGGGAGGAGCCATCAGTTATGCAGGACCCACCAGTTATGCAGGACCCACAATATTAAGTACCAGCACGCACATAGAACACAGGGTGAGTTCAGGACTGTTCAAAAGCTGTCTTAAGGAGCCAGGATTGAATATCAGCCAGTACTTGCATAACATAACTCTGGTGCCCATCTTTCTGATCCCCCTCCTTCCGATCTCCTATTTTGTTGTTACAGCCACTAGGGGCAGGAACAAGCGGTCTCTACTCCTTACTACTATTACTACTAATCATTTCTATAGCGCTACAAGGCATACGCAATGCTGTACACCATACACAAAAAAGACAGTCCCTGCTCAAAGAGCTCACAATCTAGATAAGACAGGCAGACAGACAGAACAATTAAGGGTAAGGGAATAAAGAGGTGACCTTCATCGCCCCTGTTGAACCACCAGGAACTTCAGGTAGGTCCAGATAAGGGGTCTATTCTGAGTGGTGGGGTCAACTAGTCGGGGGTGGGGTAGAAGGGGATCAGAAAGAAGAGTCTGCTTCAGTATGGAAGGTTTGGGAGGCAGATCAGAAGGAAGGGGCTGCTTCAGAGGAATGTAAAGGGGATCCAAGGGGCTGAGCCGCAGTTCATCCCTTATGCAGGTCCTGGCCAACATTCAGCCAGGGCTCATGTAGCCATCTTACGTGCATTCTGGCTTTGCCGGAACCAGTATAAGCTCTGGTCGCCAGCACAGGGACAATTAGCCCTGGATATTCAGTGTTGGTGCTTGGACGTGGCCCGGCACTGAACATGCAGAGCTAATTTAGCTGACAACAGTAAGCCTTTAAAAATCACTCACTGTCAATGGCTGAATATCAGCTGGTCAGTCTTTAGAAGCCCCATATTGGTTTTCAGTCAGCTGCAAATCTTTAGGGAGAACATTCTATATCACTGGAAAAAAAACATGAGAATACTCGTTGAAAGGATCCTATATGTCTCCATTTTACTGATAAATCTTTCATGTGTTGATCTAGATTCACAGGGTAGTACAGTGTCAGATGAGAGTTTAGATAGTTTGGTACTAAATTTCAAATGGCTTTAAGCTCCATTACTAGGTGTGTGCCTTCATCAGTACGTAATGAGTTTTGTTAGTATGCCTTAAAAAAAATTTTGTGCATGGAAACTCAATATCTCTCTATATAATAATTTGTCCATCTGCATCCCTGGATGGCTGGCTGAGTTTGTAACCGAATGCAAATGAGCTTACGTCAGCTCGCCTCCAGCTTTCCCTTCCCTCTCAGTGTCCCGCCCTCCTCTGTCATTTTGTCTAGGAGGGCAGGACACAGAGGGAAGGAAAGGGAAGGCTGGAGGCGATGCGACCCGAGCCTGCTGCTGCTGTGACATGAGCGCTGCGTACGACTAGTAGCGCTATAGAAATGATAAGTAGTAGTAGGTAAAAGGAAAGTTTTAAAGGCAGGGTGGCAGGAAGGAAAAGAGGGCTGCTGTGGGAGACGAGGGCAGAATCGCTGGACATGGAGGGGAGTGCAGGGGAAACAGGAGAAATCACTTACACGAGAGTCACTGGACATGGATTGGATGGGAGAATCGCTGGACATGGGGGGGGGGGGGGGGGGGGGAGAGAGAAAAAAATCGCTTAGACGATAGCCTTCCTAGGGTCCGTTTCATTTTTCGCAAAACAGGCTTTTTTGCTTGTGTAAGTTATATCTTCTAATAATATGCATTAAACACTTTTTATTAATATATGTCTGAAATGAACAAAAACTATGTCCAAAAATCAGGAAGCTAAAAAAAATCAAAAATGAAAGCTTTTTGACAATGCACATGCCTAGTTATTACACCAGTACTGCAACCACCAGTTTTGGGTTTTTAATACTGGAGTATAGTTGTCTTGCAATTCAAAACACAGTGATATGCAAAGAAGTAGGGGTGAAATGCAACATAAACAAACTTGGCAGGCAAACCTAAAAGCACACATTATTACGACAATCTATATGGGCAACAATTAGCGCACAAGTTACTATTTACAGATCCTCTACATAACCTCTAATTTGTCAGATTAACCTTGCGCCTGAAGAATCCTGTGCAAGACATTCCGCAAATACAATATTTTAAAATTCTACAGATTATTTATTCATGTAAGACAATATAATCACTACCTTGAATTAACAAGTTTTCTGTACTTAAACAACATACAATACCTGGTCTTCCAACACATCAACAGTATCTATACCTGTCAGGTTCTTCCTTTGCTTTGAACCACTCCTCAGGTTTACCTGAGGTCAACTCCTAGCTCACGTAGGGCTCCCTTCATTAAGCTGCAGTAAGCACTACCACATGCTTATTGCAACTTAAAAGGGCTTATTGTGGGATATGCTGAGGTGTCCCCACAATAATTATGCAATCTGCGTGCACAAACCGCATGCTAAAAATAGGTATTTTTTAAAAGGAATAGAGATTGTGATGTCATCTGCATAAATAAACGGGTTGAGTCCTAGTTTGGATAGGGCTGTGGCCAGAGGTATCAACATGATGTTGAAGAGAGTTGGCGAAAGTGGGGAGCCCTGTGGCACACCACAGTCTGCCTTCCAAAGAGGAGATAAGCTTGAGCTGGAGTTCACTTGGTAGGTTCTTGAGGTTAAAAAGCCTTTCAACCATGCTAATACATTTCCACTGGCTCCAAAGTAATCGAGGAGCTGCAGTAGGATGTGATGGTTCACCATGTCAAAAGCACTAGACATGTCGAATTCTAACAGCAAAATACTCTTTCCTACAGCTATATTTCCCTTTTAAAGTTGGTCAGGAGTGTGATGAGCACGGACTCAGTACTATGGAGCAAAGGGAATCCCGACTGCGAGTCATGCAAAATATTGTACTTGTCCAAATACTCGTCGTTTGTTCACCATGCTCTCCATTAATTTCACAAAAAGCGGAATAGATGTAATCAGACAATAGTCGGTTAGATCATGGCTTTTTTTCTTGGCATCTTTGGGAATCGGGGTAAGATGTTTCCATAGTTTACAGGAAACTTTCCTATACCAAGCATGAAGTTAAAATGTAGCGTCAAATCAGTGAGGAAGCAGGTAGGGGCACATTGGAGTAAATAGTTCGGACAAATATCTAGTTTGCAAAATTTCCTTGAGAATCTGCAGAACTCCTGCGTGACAGAATCAAAAGAAAGAGGTGTGAAGTGTGAAAAAGATCAGTCAACTGGGTGCTCTCCTGTACCCGGATCCAGGCCACTGATGAAATCACTAACGCTGGAATTGTTCTGAGGCAGGGAACTCTGTAATTTTTTGAGTTTTTCTTTGAAAAGCTTGGCCAGATTTGCAGCAGATGGGACATCTTTACTGGAAGATGTGAGCGCTGTAGTATCCATTCATTTGTGAACAAAAAAGTAGAGTTTTTTCATGTCATTGTAATCCGAGCCTATTTTGGTTTTGTAGTAGAGTTATCTAGATTGCCTAATTGCATATTTGAACGTTCTCTGAGATTGCTTCCATGCATTGAGATGATGAGTGTCCTAGTGCTTTCTCCAGGCCCGTTCGAGTCTTCTGCTATTGGTTTTAAGTTTCTTAAGATCATCATTAAACCATGGGGCATGACGCTCCTTTTTGCTGTCCTTGTTCTGAGGGGAGCTATGGTATCCAAAATTCTTCTGCATTGTTCTTCCCAGTGTGTGAAGAAGTTTTCAGAATCCACCGGCTCTGGCCAATCTGTCTTGTAGATTGACTGCCAGAATACCTTAGAGTCAATATAACCTCTTGTAGTATATGTCGTTTGGGCTTGAGTATGCTGTGGACCTTTTACCTGCCATAAAATGGAACATTTGAGCTTAAAATGATCTGACCAAGGGATAGCTGACCAATGAACTTTGGTTAATTGCAGATTATGCTTATCGGCTGTCTTGAGGGAGAGAAGGTCAAGAGTGTGTCCTTTTGAGTGGGTTGCTTGATGATTCCAGCAGGAGAAGTCCCAGGAATGGAGAAAGTCGAAGCAATCACGCGTGTGGTTAGAAAAATAGTTTTCTAGATGCAAATTTATGTCTCCTAGAATGAGTATATTGGGACTGGACAAACATGTGTTAGAAACAAAATCCGCAAAAAAGAGGCTGTGCATCGTTCCAGTTGCTAGGCGGTCTGTATAACAGGATGCAGGTCAGGTGACCAAGTAAGGTTTTGTTATGGATTCTGATAGAAGCGATTTCAAGATGCGGTGTTATGGAGTCTGCAATGGGTTCTATAATGAAGTTGGAGAAATAAATAAGTGCAATACCTCCACCTCTCTTTCCAGACCGTGGCCAGTGGACTAGTTTATAACCTGAGGGGCATAAGTCAAGTAAAATAGGATCAGTCTGATTATGGACCCAAGTTTCTGTGAGGAAGACCAGGTCAAGGTTATCTGAGGTAATCCAATCTGTGAGTATTGTAGTTTTATTGACCACAGATCTGGCATTAACATAACCCACATGGATAGTGTAAGAGGAGGACTTCAAGGTCTGTGAAGAATAAAGTTTTACAAGTTGACGGTCTGTGGCTGGTATATTCTAGAAATGGTAATACTTGCCATGCAATAGACGTTTGACATAATGACTGGAAGGTCTGCTTGGAAATCTAAATGGATTATGTAGAAAGGGAATATAATTGTTTTCAGTTGGTGAAATGGAAAGTGAGAAGTAAAATAAGGAAAGAAAATAACATGCGAAGAAAGACTTAAACATGTTCATATTGGAGGCAGTCATTAATAGTTGACATTCAAAATGGCACCGGCTGTTGCAGATGAAGTTGCAGTGAATGAGAGCCCAATACCATGAGGAGGCACCCCTCGATTAAACTGGAGTCCGTCGTATGCACTTCTGCTCAAACAGTAGGGCAGGAAAGTTGGCGTTGGAATTTTGTTCACAGGCACTGAAACTACAGCAGCGATCAGCTGTTAGGGAGGTGGATGCCAGCGAACAACAGCTGATTAGCGGCGAAGAAGACGGGGCACTTCTCAAGCAGCAGGGCAGTAGAGCTAGCGCTGGAATCCGTTTACTGGCACTGAAACTTCAACAATGATCAACTGTTAGGGAGGTGGATGCCGGCGAACAACAGATGTTTAGCGGCAGAGAAGGCGGGGCACTTTGGAGAGTTAACGGACTTTTGGACTCGCTGGAAAAGGCTGCCAGGAACAAGTCGAGCAGAAAGTACCCAAAATGTATAATACCCAGTAGCTCCCGACTTGTTGAAGCGCTGGCAGTGAGTTAGCTCAGACGACTGCAAGTTAGTCGGTCAGCAATTCAACATGCTCCCCACAGCGATCAGTGCCATGACAGTAAACCAAGAGGAATCCAATAATCCGTGAGATCAAATGAGGCAGGTACCAGCAAAATCTGACAACAGCCTAACCCGAGAACGGCTCAGGAGCTAACGGTTCTTAAGTCCTGCATTCGGCAGCCATCTTGTTGTTGCTGTTGTTTAATAGGATGTCTGCCCATAAAGAAGTCTCCAGCCAAGAAGTCTACGGAGACTACAGCAACTGTTGGATCCAACACAGCATGGAGCTGCAAAACCACCACAAATAGCAGCCTGAATGCTGGGGCCTCCACTGAAAAAGGCCATGCGGAGCTGCTGTGCCACATACGTTTAATGAAGATCCCTAAGGGCCGAGCCCCCTTGGACAGGTACAGTGATCACCTTCATAACCACAGTTACCAGGGTGTCCACCTTCACCTCCTCAGCAAAAACACAGAGTTGAGCAAGAGCCCCAGCAACCCCGAGGGGGCCTATCCAGGGACTCCCACTCCGCCACCATCATGCAGATGAGGGCCTTGGAGTGGAAAATGCTTTAGGCCCCAAGGGGCCCGCTGCAGGAGGCTTAAGCATGGCCGAAGCCCCCATGACCTCGTCTAAGAGGTAAGACTGCTCCTCACGACAAAAAAGGACCAGAAGCCAAGGGATCACTCCTCCATAGCCTCATGACAGGAAGGGTCCTCAGAACCAGTATCCATGGGGGACTGAGAGCTCAAGAGAACCTCCAAGTCCTCCTCCACTCCCTCTGAACAACACAGACCCCCCCTGGAACGACCAGATACACTCTACAGTGCTGAGAGTAAAGACTAGGATTAGTCCCAAGAGGGGACCTATGTAGGGCCTGCTTAACCATCTGGATTATGCTATGGAGCCAAAAAAACCTCCAGGGCCCCACCGGGACTCCCACCTGCAGAAAGACCTGGGGTAGATAGGAATGAAAAAGCTCATTACTTAACCAGGGAATTGTCCTCCAGTCTGAGAGAGAAGAGAGGATTTTAACAGCCAGTACATAAGTACATAAGTACATAAGTAGTGCCATACTGGGAAAGACCAAAGGTCCATCTAGCCCAGCATCCTGTCACCGACAGTGGCCAATCCAGGTCAAGGGCACCTGGCACGCTCCCCAAACGTAAAAACATTCCAGACAAGTTATACCTAAAAATGCGGAATTTTTCCAAGTCCATTTAATAGCGGTCTATGGACTTGTCCTTTAGGAATCTATCTAACCCCTTTTTAAACTCCGTCAAGCTAACCGCCCGTACCACGTTCTCCGGCAACGAATTCCAGAGTCTAATTACACGTTGGGTGAAGAAAAATTTTCTCCGATTCGTTTTAAATTTACCACACTGTAGCTTCAACTCATGCCCTCTAGTCCTAGTATTTTTGGATAGCGTGAACAGTCGCTTCACATCCACCCGATCCATTCCACTCATTATTTTATACACTTCTATCATATCTCCCCTCAGCCGTCTCTTCTCCAAGCTGAAAAGCCCTAGCCTTCTCAGCCTCTCTTCGTAGGAAAGTCGTCCCATCCCCACTATCATTTTCGTCGCCCTTCGCTGTACCTTTTCCAATTCTACTATATCTTTTTTGAGATACGGAGACCAGTACTGAACACAATACTCCAGGTGCGGTCGCACCATGGAGCGATACAACGGCATTATAACATCCGCACACCTGGACTCCATACCCTTCCTAATAACACCCAACATTCTATTCGCTTTCCTAGCCGCAGCAGCACATTGAGCAGAAGGTTTCAGCGTATCATCGACGACGACACCCAGATCCCTTTCTTGATCCGTAACTCCTAACGCGGAACCTTGCAAGACGTAGCTATAATTCGGGTTCCTCTTACCCACATGCATCACTTTGCACTTGTCAACATTGAACTTCATCTGCCACTTGCACGCCCATTCTCCCAGTCTCGCAAGGTCCTCCTGTAATCGTTCACATTCCTCCTGCGACTTGACGACCCTGAATAATTTTGTGTCATCGGCGAATTTAATTACCTCACTAGTTATTCCCATCTCTAGGTCATTTATAAATACATTAAAAAGCAACGGACCCAGCACAGACCCCTGCGGGACCCCACTAACTACCCTCCTCCACTGAGAATACTGGCCACGCAATCCTACTCTCTGCTTCCTATCTTTCAACCAGTTCTTAATCCATAATAATACCCTACCTCCGATTCCATGACTCTGCAATTTCTTCAGGAGTCTTTCGTGCGGCACTTTGTCAAACGCCTTCTGAAAATCCAGATATACAATATCCAGATATACAATATCAACCGGCTCCCCATTGTCCACATGTTTGCTTACCCTCCATTTGAGCTGAGGGGGGGGGGGGGGGGGGGAGGTAACAGCACATGTAAAATGCTCACTGAGAGAAAAAGAGACAGACTGAGGAAGGCCACATTTACACACTAGAAAAACAATCCATTATCCCTGCTCAGCTCCACGCAGCATGTGCCACCAGTATGCTCTACCACATGGCAGACACACACAGGCCTGTGACTGCCCCGGCCTACTTCAAGTCCATGGCTACAGCATCTCAGCTGTCCCCTGCTCTATCTGGGTGTGCCTCAAGGGAAATTCCCTACTTAATTCTTTACCATAGCATTAAACCCTGACAAAAGGAATAAAGCTAGCAAGGGGTATATGTGCTGCAGGAAGTGAGCACTTTTGGAAAGCCTGGGAGCTGCAGGAGGTGCCTGGGGGGGGGGGGGGGGGGGGGGGGGGCAGCACACCCAAATAGGGTAAACAGGCAAGAGGAATGGAAGATGGGGCTTGTACACCTCGAGCAAGGTCCAATAGGGCTGAGCCAAAACCTCACACAATGGCACTAAGAAGTAAGAGTGGGGGCTTCAGAGCCACGCTCCGAGCTCAACCAGGTAGGGTCCCGAGACTGTGACCTGGGAGCAGCCATTAGGCTCAATCACGCTGTGCAGTCGCAGCCAGCAGAGCAGGGAGCTAGGCTAGGGAAAGAAGCACTGTCAACACAACCTAACACCTGCTGCTGTGCAGTCACACGCCCAGATGCATCAACCATACGTTAAAAAATCAAAAACGTAAAAGTCCTTACCGAAGTTGAAAAAACGAAGAATGCACTAAAAACAGAAGTCCCACATGTTCGGTATTTGAAAGTTGAATGCATTACAGAAGTGTAATCCCCGTCGTTAATCTGTCCATAAAGCATGCGCAGAGCAGCCACGTCAGAGGAGGGCGGGCCCAGGAAGAACAGAGGGACGTCGGAGAAGGCAGCACTGATTGCCGATCAGCTGTTCTTGCCCATGCAGTGCCTTCACAAAGAGGTGCGCAGGCCGGTAAAGCGGAGAGGGGGTCCGGTAGAGGGGGGAGTGGCGGCGACAAGCTCAGGGGGACGGAGGATGGCAGGAGGCGGAGCTGTGGGAGGAGAAAAAGAGAGAGAGGAAGGGAGGGGGACCGGGGCTGCTAAACTTTTTTTTTTTTTTATTTATTTAATACATGCGGAAGCGGGGAGCAGTGGCGACCTAGGGGAGGGGGGGGGGGGACGGAGGCAAGGCCGTCCATACAGGATGCTCCTGACGAGCGCCCTTGCCCCTTCCCGGTCTTTTTTTGATTTTGTTTTCGTTTCATTTCTATTGTATGCAGAGGGAAGCAGGGAGCCACGTTTGTGTTTATTTTGTTTTTCAACATGCCAGCTTGGAATTTTAAGGTGCGGGGGAAGCGGGGAGATGACAGCTCAGGCCTTTACGACTGCTCTGACCATACGTTTAATATGTCGCGGTAAATGATTCGGTGTAATCGTCGGTATTGTTAGTGCATCCCGAATCGTCCACATTACAATGGTAGTTACTCGTTTGTATTCCGTTTTCATTAGCTGCTTGCTTCGTCGGAAAAAGGCCTTTAATGCATGCAACGGTTAAGAATTTCTTTGTTAAAGGGTCGTTAAGGTTTAGTGCATCTGGGCCACAGTCAACAGAGCAGAGGGATAGGCCAGGGACAGGAGAACTGTCAGAACAATCTACCACCTGCAGAAGGTAGAGAAAAATACTGGATTGTTCCAGGCAGCACCATAGCTTATGCTGGTGATGTCACTAGTAGGATTCAGTTTTCATTACCACCACCTGCTGGTACGAAGGAGTAACACCCATTGGTTCAGAACAGTGGAGCTGACGCTAGAAATGTTTATTATGTAGAGTGGGTGTTTCTGTGCTAATCAGCACATCTGCATTACTGCGTGCTGATTAGCGCAGGATAAGCACGCAGACGTCGTTAAGTGCTCACACTAACTTTTGTTAAAAGCTGCAAGCTAATGGCAACTTTAGTGCACGGCCGTTAATTCAAAAAATAGAAAAAATCAGCCATTTTCCAGCATTGCTAAAAATGACCTTAGCACATGGGAAAGACTGGTGCAAGAGTATGCTATGGCCACTTTTTAGCACAGCTTAGTAAAAAGAGCCATTAGCCTCCTCCATCTCTCTTCCCGCTCCCCCCTCCAATGCTCAACCTCCTACAGTTTTCTGTCCATCCTCAGCAGACTCCCATCTTTCTCTTTCTTAATCACACCCAAAGGCTTGAAACCTTTCCTCTAGCTCAAGATGAAAAATGATGTAAATATGCTTTTAAGACAGAAACATTACATAAATACTCACTTGCTGAAGAGGTTCATCAATCATATTGGAGCCTGTCAACCTTCTGTCAATCCTAATTGGCCTAGCTTCTTTTTTCATTTCCTCTAAACACTAAGAAATTAAAAAAAAAAAGTAACACTGTTATTCAAGTTCGTGGCAAAAGCAAGTTTCTCACCTGTAGCTGGTGTTCTGAGGACAGCAGGACACCTATTATCACTGATGGGTGATGTCATCCAACGGAACCTGGTACAGATGTTGCCCAGCATTCTAAATCACCTAGAAGCCTTTGGCAGCACCAACCATGCATGAACACACACCTTCCTGCCTGCCTCAGTCACGTGGGACCAAGCAGTAGAATACAACTCCTAGGGTATGTGGTAGGGTATTAATATGTGTCCTGCTGTCCTCAGAGAACGCCTGCTACAGGTAACTAACTGCCTTCTCCAAGGACAAGCACAACAGCATATTATCACTGATGGGGATCTGTAGCTACCAAGTTCACAGAGAAAGAAAAAAAAAAAAAAGGTAATGGGGGGGGGGTGCTGAAATAGGCAAGGCCTACAAGAAATCAATAAAAGGAACATCTGCTTTTTTTTTTTGTGCAGCCTGGAATAGAATATAAAAAGGGCTTAGAGTTGGATTCTAGACCAGGAATAAATTCTGCAGGATTGTCTCATCGAACTAGCTGTGACATCAAGAATCCTGCTCTAGACAGTAGTGAGATGTGAATGTGTGGACTGATGACCATGTCGAAGCTTTACAAATCTCCACCTAGAACTGTGGTAAGCGCAGGTTATAAACATTTTAAATACATAAAATGCATAAATAATAAATCTTCTCAATGGAGACTGACCTTAAGTGGGCTACCAATGCAGTCATGGCTCAAATTGTGAGATGTGACATTTCCCTTCAGAGCCAGCCCAGTCTGGGCAGAAGCAAAAGATACAATCTGCTGGACAACTGGATAAAGTGCATGAACCGATGGATGCCCCCATCCTACTTGGGTCAAAAGAAATAAAAAGCTGGGTGGACTGTCTGTGGATTTCAGCCCGCTCTAGATAGAAGGCCAAGGCTCACTTGTAGCAAAGTGTGCAGCTTGCTTTCACCAGGATGGCACAAGGTTTTGGGAAAAATGTTGGCAGGACAAGAGACTAGGAATTTCGATGCTACTTTAGAAACTAACTTAGGACAGTAGTTTTCAGCCCAGTCCTCAAATACCCACAATGAATATGCATTAGAGATATTTGAAAGCAATGGAGGAAGTGCATGTTAATACATCTCATGCATATTTATTGTGTGAAAACCACCAACTTAGGATGTATGAGGAGAACTACTTTGTTGTAATGAACTTTCTGTAAGTTGGATCAACTCACTGACCCTCCATGTTGAACATGGAGGGTCACCAAAAACAAGACCTTCCAGATCAGGTACCATGAGTCAAATGCCTTAAAAGGAGCTTTCATTAGCTACGTGAGAACAATGTTGAGGTCTCATCATGGCACTATTGGAGGTCTAACTAGGGGTTACATCAAAAGCAAACCTCTCATAAAACGAGCAACTAGGGGCTGCACAAAGATAGGATTACCTTCCACATGGTGATGGTAAGCACCAACTGCACCAAGGTGAACACTTATGGACTTAGTTTTAGAGGAGACTCTGAAAGATGTAAAAGGTATTCAAGCTGGTTTTGTATAGGGAAGAAAAAAAGGATTATACGGCCTTGCTGTCATACTAGAAAGCAAACCTCATCCAATTAAAATTTTAGTGGAGTCTTTCCTGGAAGCAAGCAGGACCTCAGAGACACCTCATGCAGCTGAAGGGATGCAATTTATAAGTTCTCATCATCCAAGCCATGACTGCTAGAAATTGGAGGCTGGGAGTCTCCTCATTCTGGGGGCTGGAAAACAGTACACAGATATTCAGAGGACAACTCCAGAAGTAGAAGGAACCATATATCTGTCTTCGCAAAAAGGGCATAAGGATCATGGTTCCCCAGTCCTGACTGAGTTTCAGCCAAGTCTTCCCCACTAGAGGTATGAGAGGAAAACCATTCAGAAGCCACTTCCCCAAATCAAGGAGAAAAGCATCCAACACTAGTCTGCCATGTGACCAGTCTGGAGCAGAATTGAGAAACCTTGTTGTTAAGGTGAGTGGCAAAGAGATCCACCATGGAGATGCCCCACTCCTAACCACAAGAACATATCAAGTAAAACCAAACTAAACATATCATCACCGTGGAAAGCAGACTGTGGAGTACCACAAGGATCACCACTATCACTGATCAACCCCACTAGCCAAGTCCTTATCCAACCAAGGCCTTAACCCTTTCATCTATGTAGACAATGTCATAATATACATTCCTTACAAAACTAAACTGACAGAAATCACCAACAAAATCATGCTCTGCTTGAACATCATGGACTCATGGGCAAATGCATTTCAACTAAAACTGAATAAAGAAAAAACACACTGTCTCATCCTCTCATCCCAACATAGCGCGGACAACCCCACAAGTATCACATCCATCATTAGCATCTTGTGTGAAGTAATTTGGAATGACAGTCCCACTAAAATGTGCGAAATTGTCCACCATAAGAGCAAATCAATAAGTTCCAGAGCAACAGTGATAATGTAACCCATGGGGGTATCTGGACAATCTTGGTTAGCCAAGAGCTGCTTACATGCCAACAAAACTTAGATTGTGAGCCCACTAGGGACAGAGAAAGTGACTGAATGCAATACATAAACCACTGACTGTACCACAGAAAAGTGATATATAAAAGAATCATCATAATAATAATTCTACAGGTTTCCCTTGGCCAGGTGCCACTTGGAGACTACAGTCCAATAGGCTGCTCTCAAATGGAGGTGTGATATGGATGTGACATGTACAGTGGAGGCCACATGGCCTAACAACCTCAACATATGATGAGCCGTGACTTGCTGGCTTTGCCAAACCTGGTGGGCGATGCTGACCAGGGCATCCGCCCTTGAAATTCGTACGGCGACTCAAGCCTGAACCATGTCCAGCAGGGCGACTAGAAAATTCTGGCTCTTCTGAGGGCATATTGGACCACTGTGGAATGGTGAGGAAGCTCTTGCTTCTTGAATCCGGGAGCCTTCTGAACTCTTTACATGGAGACAGCCTTCTTGTGAATAGGTTACACAGAGAGGGGATTTTCTCAGTTCCTTATCTGCACAGCCTGAAGGATGCTGTGCAGGCACTGTCACAGCCTCCTTAGGAGGGAAACTGTAGTTGAAGTTCAGCATCTCGGCCCTGCACTCATCCTCAAAATCCAACTTAAAAGGGAAAGACTGAGCCATCTCCCACAAAACAAAAAGAAAAGTGACAAACGAAAGCTCCTCTTGGGGAGATTCTCATCTTATGAAGTGGAGAGGTCTGAGGGGAGTCCAAGGGATTCCTCCTCCAAGAGGTCCTCTGATTCTAACTCAGATGCCCAGGAGGGGTCAGAATCAAACTCAGCAAAGTATTTTTCCCAAGACATCCGAGTCCGTGCCAACCTTGGACCAGATTCTGGGCTGGAGTGCAGAGGAATGGGTCTTTCTCCTGGCCTCAAAGGATGCTTCTTTCCCCAATAGACTGTAGAGGAGCACCGTCTTGGCTGGTGCTGGCTCCAATGCCCAGTGGGGCCAACAGGTAAGGTATTGGTCTCCAGGGATAGCTGAGGTAGTACCAAAGAAGACACCGACATCCTTGATGCCTCGGTGTTGTTGAGAGCCAAGATACATCCCATCTCCTCCTGTAATGTTACCTAGAACCACTCCTTGAGGGCAGACATCTGTAAAGGCAGGGCCGGAGCAGGAACAGCCTGGGAAAATAGCACGGTTGAATCAGAGACCTGGGCCTGATTTTGGTAAGATTCAGGTACTGGTGATGCCAGTGTTCCAGAGCTCCTAGCACCATGCTTCAAGGTCTGACACCAATGCTTCTCACCTCTGCTTGACACACATCATGTTACCGCGGGGCCAACGAGGTTCTTGTCGAATCCTGCCAATCTCCTTTGTGTGGAATTCAAGGATGTAGGTCCTGAAGGGCAATATCGATGCCCAACGTTGAGGCAGGTGGAAACGACGGCACCAATGCATCCCCAGTGTCTGATGCAGCTCTGGGAGCCAAGGAGACCGATGCCTCTGATGTTGATAGAATGGACTTAGAAGTGCCAACAAGTCTTTCACAAAGCACATCTCAAATCTTAAGAGTTCTTTTTTGCCTCTGAGGACAGAGTTTACAATTAAAGGCTTTGTGATCAGGTCTTAGGCATAGCAAGAGCCAGTTGTGAGGATCAGTCACAGACATGACCTGGCTGCACCCAGATCACTTTTTAAAACCAATGGGAGTTTTCTGAAACATCAGAGGAAAAACTGCAACAGCAAAATTAAATGGCTCAATGATTGGAAAAAGAGGGAAAAAAGTCCAGGTGGGAGAACTCAGGCCAAAGTCTCACAGAAGAGTAAAGGAAACTTAAAATGGCAAAAAAACTAAGGAGACTAACAGAAAAAATTAAGAAAAGGGAAGGACCCACACCACTCATGAAGAGGCAGCAACCAAAAAAGCAGGGAAGACAGCCAAACAAATGCGCTGAAGAAAGCATAAGAAAATATGCCCTCAGCTCTGTGGAAAAATGCCTGGTCTCAAGTGGCTGAGATGGCGGGAAGGTGCATGCACATGTGCGATCACCACTGCTAAAGGCTACTAGAAGATTTAGAATGCTGGAAGTATTCGTACCAGCACTCCATCAGACATCAACCATCAGTGGAAATATGATGTCCTGCTTGTCTTTGGAGAAAAAAAAAAGGTGTTTTATGCTGATACATATAGCAACCGCATTATTAGAAGTACATAAGCATTGCCTTAGTGGCACAGATGAAAGGTCCATCAAGCTCAATATCCTATTTCCAATGTAGATCAGAAGTACATGGCATAATCCCAAGAGTAAAATAGAATTCATGGTGTTACCACAGGAATAAGCAATGAATTTTCCTCAAATCCACCTTAATAATGGTTGATGGATTTTTCTACCAGGAATTTGCCAACCCTTTTAAAACCCTGCTAATCTAACTGCTTTTACCACAGTCTGACTTTGAATTCCAGAGCATAATTACATACCGAGTGAAGAAATATTTTCTCCAATTTGTTCTAAATAAATTACTATAGTAACTTCATTGTGTGTCTCCTAACCCTTGTATTCTTGGAAAGCGTAAACAAGTGATTCATTTCTAACTACTCCACACCACTCCTCTTATAAACCTCTGTCATACTTCTCCCTCAGCCATCTCTTCTCCAAGCTGAAGATCTCTAACCTCTTTTGCTTTTCCTTATGGGTTTAGCCCTTTTTATCATTTTGGTCACTCTTCTCTGTACTTTTTTTTTTTTTTTAAGTCAGCTATATCTTTTCAGAGGTGCGCTGACCAACATTCAAAATATGGTCACACCCTGGAATGATACTAAGGTATTATAATAATCTTTGTTTTACTCTCCATTCCTTTCCTAAAGATTCTTAACTTTTATTTACTTTCTTAGCCACTGCTGCACAGTGAGCAGAGAATTTCAACATGACATTTAGATCCTTTTCCCGATTGGTGACTCCTAATATAAAACCTTGCATCATGTAACTATAGCTTGGGTTGCTCCTCCCTATGTGTATTACTTTGCACTTGCTCATATTAAATTTCATCTGCCATTTGGATGCAAGTTTCCCAGTCTCATAAGGTCCACCTGCAATTTCTCACAAACCTCTTACGATTTAACAACTTTGAAAAACATTGTGCCATCAACAAATTTGATCACCTCATTCATTAATCTTGTTTCCAGGTCATTTATAAATATGTTAAACTGTAGTAGTCCAAGCACAGATTCTATTTACTTTTCTCTATTGAAAATATTGACTCATTTAGTCCTACTCTGCTTTCTATTTGTTAACCAGCTCTTAAATCTACAATAGCACACTGTCTACTATCTTATGATTTCTTTTTCTTGAGTCTTTCATGAAGTACTTTGTCAAATGGTTTCTAAAAATCCAGATACACATCAACCAGCTCACCTTTATCCACTTGTTTAGACACACCTTCAAAAAATACTGCAAATTGAAATTGGTGAGGCTAATTCCATGTTGCTTTGTCCCACTAATCCAAGCCTTATGTTTACGGTTCAATAATTTTATTCTTTCTAGTAGTCTCCACCATTTTAAAAGCAAAAAACAGAAAAACAAGACTTCCACAAAAAAAAAAATACTCAAACCAAAAGTAGAAGACACCGTGAAATAAGTGCCAGGATGGCCACTGGCTCAGTTTATTCTTCCAATAAAAAAATATATAAAATACTAAAAATCTGCAACAATTTATTCTCCAGGTACAACATACGGGATGCGTTGACAAGTCCCAACATGAGCCATGTTTCAGCACACAGGCCTTTGTCAAGGGTCCTTTTCAACACCGCAGTCAATATTAAAATCCTGCCAATTGTGAATAGGCATATCAATGTGAGGTGCACTGGAGGTTAAGCAACAGCTGTTGCGGATGCTATTCTGTTCCCCAGCCTAAGTGTTGTTGTGCAAGTAAGTTTGCGCTTACTTCCAATGCACCTCACATTGACATGCCTATTCACAATTGGCAGGATTTTTAATATCGCCCGAGGTGTTGGCAGGACCAAACGAAGGCCTGTGTGCCGAAACACGGCCTGTGTTGGGACTTGTTAACACATCCTATATACTGTAGCTGGAGAATAAATTGCTGCAGGTTTTTTTAAAAGTATTTTTTACATATTTTTTTTATTATAAGAATAAACTCAGCCAGTGGCCATCCTGACACTTATTTCATGGTGTCTTCCACTTTTTGTCGCCATCATTTTGCTATTTTGTCAGGCTCACCAGTCTATAATTTCTAGACCAGCACTGGTGGGGATGGGAATATCTCTTTCAGTAATTCATCTTCCTGGAGTAGTGGCTGTAGTTCTCTTATGATTTTCCTCAGTTTTTCCAGCTCTGGGTTGTATGTCACTACAAGGGGCCTTCCAACAGCCACCAAATTTAAAACACAAGCTGATCAGAAGTAAACTTCCAACACAGACGGAAAAAGAAAAGGGCACGTTTCCGTGTAACACAGCCAGCTGCAAACTATGCCAAAACATTTCACAAGACCCCACAGTCATTCACAAAGGAAAAATATTCAACATAAAGGACTATTTTACATGCTCATCTTCCAATGTGGTATATATCATTCAGTGTAAAAAATGTAACGAAGGATGCTATATTGGAGAAACAGGCCAGATGCTTAAGACAAGATTCAATCTGCACAGAACATCACATGAAAATAGCCGGTGCCAGTCAAGCCCCCACCCCTGTGGGCCAAGACCAGAACACTGCACCAGTGATTTCACAGTAAGAATACTGAAAGGTAATTTTAAAACAATACAGGAACATAAGACCTTTGAAATAAGAATGATTGAATATTTTGACACACAACAAACAGGACTTAATAAGGACCTGGGTTTTCTAACCCATTATAAACCATAAAGCTGTATTTTTCTGTTTATTACCCTCCTCTCACCTACCAACACCCATTCTGTTAGAATATCAATGAAATGCTTTGATGTCCCCATGCATACCCCCACCCTCCCACTCTGTCAGACTATCAAAGTAATGCTTTGATGTTTCTCTTATATATACTATCTGCTACCACATTTGCTTATTTCCGATCTGACGAAGAAAGGTAACCTTCGAAAGCTAATCAAAAAATGTATTAAGTTATGTCCAATAAAAAAGGTATCATCTTATTTTCTTTTCCATGTTTTATTTTGTTTGATTTCTATTGATAACCTTTAAGAGTGGACTAACACAGCTACCACACCTCTCGAATTAAGTAAAGAATACAGAATAAAACAAGGGTTATTATGGTAAAATTATGTATAATCATACCTGATAATTTTCTTTCCATTAATCATAGCTGATCAATCCATAGACTGGTGGGTTGTGTCCATCTACCAGCAGGTGGAGATAGAGAGCAAACTTTTGCCTCCCTATATGTGGTCATGTGCTGCCGGAAACTCCTCAGTATGTCGATATCAAAGCTCCATCCGCAGGACTCAGCACTTAGAGAATTACACCCACGAAGGGACACTCTGCCCAGCTCACCACCGCCGAAACGGGGGAGGGGAATTAACCCAGCTCATCCCCACACAAGTGGGGGAGGGGAATCCGTCCAGCTCATCCCCGCGGAGCGGGGGAGGGACACCACACCCGCCGATGCGGGGGGATCTGGCTTATCCTGCAACCGCAACCGCGGGAGGAGCTGACTGACCCTAACACCGCCGAAGCGGGAGGGGTACAAAGCTGCCCTACAGCCGCACGAAGCGGGAGGGAGTGCCGGCAGAATTTTAAGTCTCAATCCAGCCCCGTAAAACGGAGGAGAGAGGAATGCAGCAGCTCACTGTAACACAAACTCGTCTTAACTCTTGAAGAATCCAAGTGAAAAAACTTGAACACGAAGTCTTTCTGAAGTAACTGAAGACTAAACTTGAACCTGAAATGCAACCAGAATAAAAACAGTACAGATATCTGGGAGGGGCTATGGATTGATCAGCTATGATTAATGGAAAGAAAATTATCAGGTATGATTATACATAATTTTACCTTCCATATCATCAAGCTGATCAATCCATAGACTGGTGGGATGTACCGAAGCAGTACTCACCCAGGACGGGACATTGAAATCCCTGACCTCAACACTGAAGCTCCAAACCGGGCCTCCGCCCGTGCAGCCACAGTCAAACGGTAATGCTTGGAGAATGTATGAGCCGAAGCCCAAGTTGCCGCCTTGCATATCTCTTCCAAGGAGACGGATCCGGCCTCTGCCATCGAGGCCGCCTGAGCTCTCGTGGAGTGAGCCTTCAGCTGGATAGGCGGCACCTTCCCCGCGGCCACATAAGCCGCTGCAATGGCTTCCTTGACCCATCTTGCCACTGTAGGCTTAGCAGCCTGCAGACCCTTACGAGGACCTGCAAACAGGACAAACAGATGATCCGATTTCCGGAAATCATTGGTCACTTCCAAGTATCTGATGATGACTCGTCTCACATCCAGATATTTAAGAGCAGAGTACTCCTCTGGGTAGTCCTCCCTACGAAAGGAAGGGAGACAGAGCTGCTGATTCACATGGAAGCGAGAAACAATCTTGGGCAGGAAGGAAGGCACTGTGCGAATAGTCACTCCTGCCTCAGTGAACTGCAGAAAAGGCTCTCGACATGAGAGCGCCTGGAGCTCGGAAACTCTTCTGGCTGAAGTGATAGCCACCAAAAAGACTGCTTTCAACGTCAGGTCTTTCAGAGATGCCCTCGACAAGGGTTCAAAAGGCGGCTTCTGCAATGCTCTTAGTACCAGGTTGAGATTCCACGCAGGCACCACTGAGTGCAGAGGAGGGCGCAGGTGATTAACTCCCTTGAGAAAGCGCACCACATCTGGCTGCGAAGCCAGGGAAGCACCCTTCAGGCGGCCCCTGAAGCAAGCCAGAGCCGCTACCTGGACTTTAAGGGAACTGAGCGACAGGCCTTTCTCCAGACCTTCTTGCAGGAACGCCAACACTGAAGAAATTGGAGCAGTGAAGGGAGAAAGTGAGCCTGCTTCACACCACGCTGCAAAGATACGCCAAACCCTGGCGTAAGCAGTAGAAGTAGAGCGCTTCCTCGCTCTCAGCATAGTGGCGATGACCTTGTCTGAGAAGCCCTTCTTCCTCAGACGCTGCCGCTCAATAGCCAGGCCGTAAGACCAAAGGGGGAGGGATCCTCCATCACCACGGGACCCTGATGTAACAGGCCCTGCTCCACTGGCAGCCGCAGAGGATCGTCGACTGAGAGCCTGATCAAGTCCGCATACCAGGGACGCCTGGGCCAATCCGGACCCACCAGGATTACCCTGCCGGGATGCTTTGCCACCCGGTCTAGCACCCTGCCCAACATGGGCCAGGGCGGGAACACATAGAGAAGCTCTTGTGTCGGCCACTGTTGGAGAAGAACTGGAAGTGTCGTCCCAGGACTGCAAAACGCAGAAAGCGTTGATGAGGAGGCCAGATGGGAATATGCAGGTACGCTTCCTTGATGTCCAAGGATGCCAGGAACTCTCCTGCCTTCACTGCCGCTATAACAGAGCGGAGAGTCTCCATGCGAAAGTGCCGCACTTTCAAGGCCCGATTGACCCCTTTGAGGTCGAGGATAGGCCGGACAGAACCTCCTTTCTTTGGTACCACAAAGTAAATGGAGTAACGTCCCTTGCCAAGCTGACTTTCTGGCACCGGAACGACCGCGCCCAGGCGGATCAGATTGTCCAAGGTCTGCTGCACTGCCACAGCTTGACCGGAGACTTGCAGGGAGAGAGTACAAACCCGTCTTTTAAGGGTCGGCAGAACTCTAGTTTGTAGCCGTCTCTGATGACTTCCAGCACCCACGCGTCTGAAGTTATTGTGGTCCACTCGCCCAGAAACGAGGACAGCCGTCCTCCAATCTGCACTGGGGCGTGGACCAAGACCCCGTCATTGGGTACAAGACCCTGGGGGAGGACCGGAGGGAGCACCTCCGGGACGGCGGTCTCTGCGAAAGGAATGCTGCTTGGGGGAGAAATTCCTCTTGAAGGAAGAGGGGGCAGAGGAACCCGACTTGCCCGGGCGGTACCGATGGGCTTCCTGCAACCGTCCTCTGGAGGTACCGGGACGAGTACTAGCCCGAGCCCTGACCTCTGGTAATTTCTTGCCCTTAGACGTGCCGAGATCGGTCACGATTTTGTCCAGCTCGACCCCAAAGAGCAGCTTGCCTTTAAAAGGCAACCTAGCCAGGCGGGATTTAGAGGCGTGGTCAGCAGACCAATGTTTCAGCCAAAGCCACCGCCGCGCAGAGATTGTCTGAGCCATGCCTTTCGCTGAGGCCCTCAAGACATCATACAGCAAGTCTGCCAAATAGGCTAAGCCCGATTCCAGGGCTGGCCAATCAGCCCTCAAGGAATGATCCGAGGGGGAAGCCCGCTGCACCATAGTCAGGCACGCCCTGGCCACATAGGAGCCGCAAACTGAGGCCTGCAAACTTAAAGCCGCTGCCTCAAAGGACGACCTTAAGGCCGCCTCCAATCTTCTGTCTTGGGCGTCCTTTAGGGCCGTGCCACCTTCCACCGGCAACGCCGTTTTCTTAGTCACCGCAGTGATTAAAGAATCCACGGTAGGCCACAGATAGGCCTCACGTTCACTCACAGCCAAAGGATAGAGGCGGGACATAGCCCTAGCCACTTTAAGGCTCGCTTCTGGGACATCCCATTGAGCCGAAATTAAGGTGTGCATGGCATCATGCACGTGGAAGGTTCTAGGCGGGCGCTTCGTCCCCAGCATAATGGCAGAGCCAACAGGGGCTGAGGGAGAGACGTCCTCCGGAGAGGAAATCTTCAAAGTGTCCATGGCCTGTAACAACAGGTTGGGCAAATCCTCTGGGCTAAAAAGCCGCGCTGCAGAGGGGTCATCCGCTCCATCCGAGCGGGGATCCGTCTCCTCCAAGGAATCCGCAAAGGACCGTTGGGAGACCTCAGACACGCTGCCCTCATCTACATCGGAGGAGACAAATTCCTCCAAGGCCTGGGAATCAACCCGAGGGCGTTTACCTCTGGGAACCTCAACCTCTTTACCAGACGAGGGAGCAGGGGCAGCGTTGTGCATGAGGAAGGCCTGATGCAGCAGCAAAACAAAATCGGGGGAGAAACCCCCCAGATTGTGCACTTCCGCAGCCTGGGCAACAGCCCTAGACGCACCCTCAACCGGCGCTCGCAATAGCGGGGGAGAGACATGCTGCGCATCCAAAATGGCGTCCGGCGCGAAACTCCGCGAAGGAGCCGCGCGGGAAGAACGGCTCTTAACTTTAGCCGCTTCTGAGCCGTCGCCCAAATTAAGGGCGTTCAAGGCATTAATGTCTCCAACCTCAAGGGCGGCCCAAGAAGAAGCCGTCCGAGCCGCGTGGCCGGCCAAGATGGCGGAGGCGAGGAGCGGGGGATGGGCGTTTATGGCGGGAAAAACCACCACGCCGGAGGAAGGACCGGGACATTCATCGGTCACGAAACTGTCACCCAACAAGGGCGAATCAGGCTTTAAGACCCCCGCATCCCCTCTAGAAGCGCTCAAGCGACCCGGGGAGCGACCCTTTGCGCCCTCGCCCTCCGACGCCATATGACATGAGGAGAAGAATCGGGGAACCCCCTGCCCGCTATAAAAAGGTAAAAATTACCTGTTGTCCGCTCCGAGTTGTAACGACCTGGTGTCCCAGTGAGTAGCTGCAATAGACGCTTAAATAAACGTCGAAATAAACGCCTTTAAGGACGTTCAAAAATTTTTTTTTTTTTTTTTAACGGAGCCAGCGGGAGGGGGGAGAAAAGGAGGGACCTGGCACCACCAGGTTTGCACTTGCTCAAAAGAGCCCTCAACCCCAGGCACTCAACAAAACCTAAAAATTAGGCTTGGAGGCCTAGCCAGAGCTGCTGCTGTGTGTGTAACCACCACCTGCTGAGCTAGAGAACATACTGAGGAGTTTCCGGCAGCACATGACCACATATAGGGAGGCAAAAGTTTGCTCTCTATCTCCACCTGCTGGTAGATGGACACAACCCACCAGTCTATGGATTGATCAGCTTGATGATATGGAAAGTGTCTATTGCTCCATGGTGAAAATTATACCTGGAGTATTGTGTACAATTCTGGTCCTCCCAACTCAAAAATATGTTTAAACTAGTAAAAAAGGCCCGTTTCTGACACAAATGAAACGGGCGCTAGCAAGGTTTTCCTCGGAGTGTGTATGTGAGAGTGACTGTGTGAGAGACAGAGTGAAAGTGTGAGTGTGTGTGTATGAGAGAGAGAGAGAGAGAGTGAGTCTGGGTGTGAGGGTGTTTGAGAGAGCGCGTGTGTGTGAGAATGAGAGTGTGTGCGCAAGTGTGTATGTGAGACACAGTGTGAGAGAGAGTGTGTGTGTGTGTGGGCGAGAGAGAGAGTGTGTGTGAGACACAGATTCTCTGTGAGAGTGAGTGTATGAGACCAAGCGAGTGTGTGAGTGACTGTGTGGCACATAGAGAGTGATTGTGATACAGTGTGAGACAGAGTGTGTGAGAGTGAGAGTCAGAAAGACATTGTATATGAGAGAGAGAGTGTGAGCCGTGCCCTCCCAATCCATGGCCATCTGTCCCCTGCCCCCTCCATTCATCCTTTTCCAGCAATTCCCCTCTCTCCCTGAGCCCTGCCCTCCCAATCCATGGCCATCCATGTTTCTCTGTCACCTGCCCCCTCCATTCATCCCTATCCAGCATTTCCCCTCTCTGCCTGAGGCCTGCCCTGCAATCCATATCCATCCATGCCCATCTGTCCTCTCCATTCATCCCTATCCAGCAATTCCCCTCTCCCTGAGTCCTGCCCTTCCAATCCATGCCCATCCATGCTCCTCTGTCACCTGGCCCCTCCATTTTTCCCTATCCAGCATTTCCCCTCTCTGCCTGAGGCCTGTCCTGCAATCCATATCCATCCATGCCCATCTGTCCCCTCCATTCATCCCTATCCAGCAATTCCCCTCTCCCTGAGTCCTGCCCTTCCAATCCATGCCCATCCATGCTCCTCTGTCACCTGGCCCCTCCATTTTTCCCTTTCCAGCATTTCCCCTCTCTGCCTGAGGCCTGCCCTGCAATCCACATCCATCCATGCCCATCTGTCCCCTCCATTCATCCCTATCCATCAATTCCCCTCTTCCTGAGTCCTGCCCTTCCAATCCATGCTCCTCTGTCACCTGGCCCCTCCATTTTTCCCTTTACAGCATTTCCCCTCTCTGCCTGAGGCCTGTCCTGCAATCCATATCCATCCATGCCCATCTGTCCCCTCCATTCATCCCTATCCATCAATTCCCCTCTTCCTGAGTCCTGCCCTTCCAATCCATGCTCCTCTGTCACCTGGCCCCTCCATTTTTCCCTTTCCAGCATTTCCCCTCTCTGCCTGAGGCCTGCTCTGCAATCCATATCCATCCATGCCCATATGTCCCCTCCATTCATCCCTATCCATCAATTCCCCTCTTCCTGAGTCCTGCCCTTCCAATCCATGCTCCTCTGTCACCTGGCCCCTCCATTTTTCCCTTTCCAGCATTTCCCCTCTGTGCCTGAGGCCTGCCCTGCAATCCATATCCATCCATGCCCATCTGTCCCCTCCATTCATCCCTATCCAGCAATTCCCCTCTTCCTGAGTCCTGCCCTTCCAATCCATGCTCCTCTGTCACCTGGCCCCTCCATTTTTCCCTTTCCAGCATTTCCCCTCTCTGCCTGAGGCCTGCTCTGCAATCCATATCCATCCATGCCCATCTGTCCCCTCCATTCATCCCTATCCATCAATTCCCCTCTTCCTGAGTCCTGCCCTTCCAATCCATGCTCCTCTGTCACCTGGCCCCTCCATTTTCCCTTTCCAGCATTTCCCCTCTGTGCCTGAGGCCTGCCCTGCAATCCATATCCATCCATGCCCATCTGTCCCCTCCATTCATCCCTATCCAGCAATTCCCCTCTTCCTGAGTCCTGCCCTTCCAATCCATGCTCCTCTGTCACCTGGCCCCTCCATTTTTCCCTTTCCAGCATTTCCCCTCTCTGCCTGAGGCCTGCCCTGCAATCCATATCCATCCATGCCCATCTGTCCCCTCCATTCATCCCTATCCATCAATTCCCCTCTTCCTGAGTCCTGCCCTTCCAATCCATGCTCCTCTGTCACCTGGCCCCTCCATTCATCCGTATCCAGCAATTCCCCTCTCTGCCTGAGGCCTGCCCTCTCAATCCATGGGCATCCATGCTCCTCTGTCCCCTGCCCCCTCCATTCTTCCTTTTCCTGCAATTCCCCTCTCTTCCTTCCATGACCCCCCCCCCTCGCATCCATGCTCCTCTCTCTCCCATGTCCCAGCCTGGCCCGCCCTCTTGTTTCCCCCCCCCCCCCCCTTCGCATCCATGCTGTTGTTTTTCTCCTACCCTCCTGCTCCCAGTGTTCAACTTTGCTGCCCACCCTCTTCTATCCCTCCAACATCCCTTTTTTTTTTTTTTTTTTTAAATTTACCTCCGTGGTGGCGGTTTCGGCAGCGCAGCGTCAGGGAAGGGGGCGGCGTTTCCGACGTCTAGCCTTCCCTTCGCTGTGTTCCGCCTTCTTCTGACGTCATCATTGACGTCAGAAAAAGGCGGAACACAGCGAAGGGAAGGCTACAGACGTCGGGAGTGCCGCCTCCTTCCGTGACGCTGCGCTGCCGGAACCGCCACCACGGAGGTAAATCTAATATACTGAAACGCACCGTGCGTGGGTGCGATCAGTTTGTTTGGTTTTTTTTCTGCCCTCGCGATCCGTTTATTTTTCCCCGCCCTCGACGTCATGATGTTTGACGCGAGGGCGGGGCAGCGAGTCTTGGTCAGTGGCTTCACCACCACGAACTTACGAACCGTCTGGGAGTCTGAGTGACTTCAGAACGTTGTCCTCAGAACGTTGAGGGTGCCTTTTATTATATTAGATTAGGAAAGGTACAAAGAAGGGTGACAAGAGGATGTAGCAACTCCCATATGAAAAAGCTAACGAGATTAGGGCTCTTAAGATTGGAGAAGAGATCACGGAGGCAGGATTTGTTACAGGTCTACAAAATCCTGAGTCGAGTGTAACCAGTAAACGCAAATTGATTGTTTACTCATTCAAAAATTACAAAGATTAAGGGACATGCCATGAAATTTCACAATGATACTTTTAAAATAAAACTGGAGAAAATATATATTTTTTTCACTTAACACATAGTTAAGATCTGGCTCTTCTTGGCAGAGGATGTGATAAAAGTAATTAGCAAAGCTGGATTTAAAAGAGGTGTGGATAATTTCCTGGAGATAAGCTCACTGTTTATCTCTGGGGGCAAGTAGCATGGAATCTTGCTACTTCAGAGATTCTGCTAGGTACATGCAACTTGGCTTAGCCACTGTTGGAAGCAGGATACTGGGTTAGATGGACCTTTGGCCTGACCCAGTATGGCAATTTGTTTTTTTTTTTTAATTTATCAAATTTTGCAAGTGTCTTTCAAGATATCCATGTGAAAAAGAAATCAAGTTGTTGGACCAATTATATATAACATTTTTAAATAGAAGAAATAACACGAAATTTACCCTAAATGAGGGTGATATGAATTAAATTTTGTAAGTTACAGCAGTATTGGTTTAGTATGGAAGGGCACCCCCTACCCAGGTTGAGTCTATACGACTCAGCTACCACATTACTACTCAGAAACAACCGAGATGGGTCAAAACATATGTAACATTTTGATATTTAATTGCACATTTACAATAAGAACAGTGCCCCCAAAGATAAAACTCTGGGTCACATTAGCACCAGTATAGCAATTCTTACATGTTCTTGTATGTAGCTAAAGCAACTAAAGAGACAAGAACCTCCAAGCACTGCCATCTTCCCAGGGCTTCATAAATTCATAAATTTCAATTAGGACTCTGAGGGCTCAATGCACAAAAGTCCCCGTTAAAAACCGCAAGCATTTAGATTCTCGGTAGAACTTACCAATTTGGAAATAGCGAGCGAAACTCAAAGGAAACTGCATGCAAATAAGGTGCACGCAATTTCAGAAAGCAATTCAGTAGGGGAGGCGCCTAGCACAGGCGTAGAACAGTCTCTTGGTAGGCGTCCCTGTCCTGCGCATGTGCTAGGGCTAGTGTAATCTTTCCTTTCCACTGCAGTACTTGCTGGCTCCATTGTCCCCCTGTTTCCTTTCCCTTGCAGTGTTCTGGTGCTGGCTCCACCTTCCTCCTGCAGCTTAACTTGCCTTCCCTCTGCCCCCGATGATTTCACTTGGGAATCACCTCCTTGCTGAAAGCCCCCCCCCCCCCCCCCCCCCACCAAGCTGACAACAAAGGGGCTTTCCCCAGCCAATTGGCTGTCTACTTGTTTCTCCAACCCCTCCCAGCTGACATCATAGCTGACAACACAGGAACTACTACTATCTTGAAACTTTGGGCAAAGACAAGTCCAAACAGTAATGCCCTGCCCAGGACAACACCTAAGTGTCTGTGCACATCTCTGACTGCAATATGGAAGTAGGCTTCAGAGATTCAGGGTGATGAGAAACACCCAGGCCGACAACACCACAAACTGCAGAGATCCCATGTAAAAATTGAGCACTTGAAGATGGGCATTGATGTCTTTAGATCCAGGATAGGCTACATCCCAGACTGTCCTCACAATGACTGGCTCGTACTTGCCGAATAGAAGACTGACCAAAACTGGCACCAGTGCTTGGGCTCAGACAAGCTTTCCAAACACTTTCTGGATGAATATGACCAGTTCTCAGGTAATCTATGGCGACTGGACTCCCCCATGTCTTTGACCAACTTCTACTACTCCTCACCAAACAGCAATTGTCCACAGAATGGAAGCTACCTTACGAGTCTGCCAACTAATAATGGAACCACAGCCACCTGCACACCACCAGCCTAGAACTAATCTAAACTAGCAACCACCATGTGGAATCCCCCAGGGCTGTCCTCTTTCTCCGGTTTTATTTTATATTTTAAAGGGTTGTTTAGGTTCAGTTTCTTCAGAAGACAGGAAACATTTGTTTTCATATGCTAATGATTACGTTCAATTTAATAATCTAAACCAGATTCTGCAGATATCTAACTACACTAAGAGAATTAAAAGGTTGGGCTGTTTCATCTTAAACTAAATGCAGGTAAAACCAAAGTTTTTTTGGCTTAGAACCTTACTGGAGGATATTCCATCTACCATTTCTTTATGTCATGATTTCTTGGAGGAAGAGCAAACTTCTTAAATATTAGGAGTTAATTAGTTAATTTTGGACTCTTCTGTCTATTGCAGGGTTGTCCAACCTCAGTCCTCAAAAGACGCAATCCAGTCGAGTTTTCAGGATTTACCCAATGAATATGCATGAGTTCTATTTGCATGCACTACCTCCACTGTATGCAAATAGACCTCATGCATATTCATTAGAGAAATCCAGAAAACCCGAACAGGCGAGGGCCGAGGTTTGACACCTTTGGTCTTTGGAATGTCTGATTAATGCTCTTGAGGAAAAGTTTTTTTTTTTGTCAAACTTAAACTACTTAGAATCGTACATTCCTATTTTTATAAGCATAATTTTGCAATTTTAGTTCAGAGTTTAATTCTATCCTAGATATATTGAAATGTTGTTTACATAATAATTTCAATTAAATTGTGCAAAAAGCTTCAATTTTTATAAAATACAGCAGCAAGAATGATTTTTAGCTCTAAAAAATATGATAGGGCTACTTCACTTTCATTACAATTTCACTGGGTCCCTTTAAAGTGGCTTGTTTTATGTTTAAACACTAATATTCTTGTCCTGGCCTCCTTTACAAAGCTTATTTCTTTGTCACGTCCAGGCTGCAGACCAAGGATGCTTGATCACTTCTTCCTTTCTTTTCCTTTGACAAAGTTTGTATGCTATAAGAAAATCTGGGATGGCTCTTTTACCAAGCAGTTCAAATTTGGAATAGCCTACCTCTTCTCTTAAACAATAGCACACTTTTTATTTTTTTTTAATATTTGAAAACCATTTACTAAATACGTTAATTAGCAAATTCCTACACCATTATATTGTACTTTAAATTTGTTGTTTATTGATTTTAATTCCCAGTTTCATAAGTACACAAGTATCACCATACTGGGCAAACCAAAGGTCCATCAAGACCAGCATCCTGTTTCCAACAGTGGCCAATCCAGGTCACAAGTACCTGGCAAGATCCTAAAATAGTACAATACACTTTATGCTGCTTATCCTAGAAATAAGCAGTGGATTTTCCCCAAGTCCATTTTAATAATGGCTTATGGACTTTTCTTTTAGGAAGTTATCCAAACCTTTTTTAAACCCCATTAAGCTAACTACTTTTACTATATTCTCTGGCAACAAATTCCAGAGTTTAATTAAAGGTTGAGTGAAGAACAATTTTCACCGATTCATTTTAAATTTACTACTTTGTAGCTTCATTGCACGGCCCCTAGTCACAGTATTTTTGGAAAGAGAAAACAATTGATTCATGTCTACCCGTTCCATTCCATTCCACTCATTATTTTATAGACCTCTACCATACCTCCCCCCTCAGCAGTCTCTTCTCCAAACTAAAAAGAGCCCTAGCTGCTTTAGCCATCCCTGATAGGGAAGTCGCCCATATCATTTTCGTTGCCCTTTTCTGTACCTTTTCTAATCCACTATATCTGTTTTGAGATGCGGTGACCAGAACTGTACACAATATTCAACGTGCAGTTGCACCATGGAGCGATATAAAGGCATTATAACATCCTTATTTTTGTTTTCCATTCCTTTCCTAATACCTAAAATTCTATTTGCTTTCTTAGCTGCCGCCGCACACTGAGCAGAGGGTGTCACGTATCATCAACGATGACAACTACATCTCTTTCCCGGTCGGTGACTCCTAATGTGGAACCTTGCATTACATAGCTATAGGTCAGGTTCCTCTTTCCCACATGCATCACTTTGCACTTGCTCACATTAAACGCCATCTGCCATTTGGATACCCAGTCTCCCAGTCTCATAAGGTCCTCTTCTAATTTTTCACAATCCTCTTGCGATTTAACAACTTTGAATAACTTTGTGTCATCAGTAAATTTAATTACCTCACTAGTTACTCCCATCTCTAGATCATTTATAAATATGTTAAAAAGCAACAGTTCCAGCACAGACCCCTGGGGAACCCCACTATCTACCCTTATCCATTGAGAATACTGACCATTTAACCCCACTCTCTGTTTTCTATCTTTTAACCAGTTTTTAATCCACAAATAGTACACTACCTCCTATATCAAGACTCTCCAATTTCCTCTGGAGTCTTTCATGAAGTACTTTGTCAAATGCCTTTTCAAAATCCAGATACATAATATCAACCAGCTCACCTTTACCTACGTCTGTTCACCCTTTCAAAGAAATGTAATAGATTGGCAAGGCAAGATTTCACTTCACTAAATCCATGTTGGCTTTGTCTCATTAATCCATGCTTTTAAAATATGCTCTGTAATTTTGTTCTTTATAATAGTCTCTACCATTTTGCCCAGCACCGATGTCAGGCTCACCGGTCTATAATTTCCCAGATCACCTCTGGAACCTTTATTTATTTTTTTTTTTTTAAAAGCATGTTACATTGGCCACCCTCCAATCTTCCGGTACCATGCTTGATTTTAAAAAGTAAATTACATATTACTAACAATAGTTCTGTAAGTTAATTTTTCAATTCTATCAGTACTCTGGGATGAATACTATCCAGTCCAGGCAATTTGCTACTCTTCAATTTGTCAAATTGCGCCATTACATCTTCCAGGTTTATAGAGATTTGATTCAGTTTCTCCGACTCGTCAGCATTGAATACTATTTCCAGCACTGGTATCTCTTCCACATCTTCCTCGGTGAAGACCAAAGCAAAGAATTCATTTAATCTCTCCGCTATGGCCTTGTCTTCCCCGAGTACCTCTTTTACCCCTCGGTCATCTAGCAGTCCAACTAATTCTTTTGCCGGCTTCTTGCATTTAATATACCTAAAAAAAATGTTTACTATGCGTTTTTGCCTCCAACGTAATCTTTTTTTCCAAAGTCCCTCTTTGTCTTCCTTAACAGCGCTTTGCACATGACTTGCCATTCCTTATGCTGTTTCTTATTATTTTCAGTTGGATTCTTCTTCCATTTTCTGAAGGATTTTCTTTTAGCGCTAATAACTTCCTTCACCTCACTTTTTAACCATACCAGCTGTCGTTTGGTCTTCCTTCCTCCTTTTGTAATACACGGAATATATTTGGCCTGGGCACCCAGGATGGTATTTTTGAATAGCTTCCACGTCTGATGTAAATTTCTGATCTTTGCAGATGCTCCTCTAAGTTTTTTTTTTTCACCATTCTTCTCATTTTACCATAGTCTCCTTTTTGAAAGTTAAATGCCAATGTACTGGATTTCCTGTGTGTATTTACTCCAAAGCTGATATCAAATCTGATCATATTATGATCACTGTTATTAAACAGCCCCAGATTATATGCTCCACTAAAGACTAGGTCTAGAATTTTTCCTTCTCTTGTTGGCTCCTGTACCAGTTGCTCCAAAAAGCAGTCCTTGATTTTGTCAAGGAATTTTACCTCCCCAGCATACCCTGATGTTATATTTAGTCAGTTAATACCAGGGTAATTGAAATCACCCATTATTATTGTGTTCCCCAGTTTGTTAGCCTCCCTAATTTCTGATAACATTTCTACATCCATCTGTTCATCCTGGCCACTCATCACTATTCTTCTCCCCTTTACACATGGAATTTCAATCCACAGGGATTCCAAGATGTGTTTTTGTTTCCTGCAGAATTTTCAATCTATTTGATTCAAGGCCCTCCTTAACATACAGTGCTACCCCTCCACCAATTCGATCCACCCTATCACTACAATATAATTTGTACCCTGGTATGACAGTGTCCCACTGGTTATCCTCCTTCCACCAGGTCTCAGAGATGCTTATATCTAATTTTTCACTTAGTGCAATATATTCTAACTCTCCCATCTTATTTCTTAGGCTTCTGGCATTTACATACAGACATTTCAAACTATGTTTGTTGTTCCTATTTACATCGTGCTCAGCAGTTGACAGTGTTAATTTGCAAATCTTTGTCTTTTTTTATTTAAAGACACTTGGTTTACTGTGTTCTCTATTGCAACCTTGCTATCGGGAAACCCTATCTTCCCTGTTTTGGCGATATCTTTGAAAGATACCTTGTTCTGAATCATGCACTTTTCAGCAACTGTCATCCATTCCATTCTAGTTTAAAAGCAGATTAATCTTTTGTAAACTGTCCTGAAACCCCAGGGGTATGATTAGTCTATGTGATAAGATTAAATTACATTAGACAAGTTCATAGAGGACACCCCCCCCCCCCCCCCCCCCAAAAAAAGATGCCTCCGACTCCAGCTGCAAAACCTGAAGCGATTCTAGTAGCAACTGAAACTTTGCTCCTCAACTAGGTTGGACAATCCTCCAAACGCTGCCAGAAGTAGTGCAATTACTGCCCCATTCCAGCGATGGTTACCTATCATAACTGAGGAAAAAGGAGCCAGCCATGTTGCTCATGCGCCAACTCCCACACTGTCGACCTTTATTGGGCATTAGCACATACTACACTCCACACTGCCTGAGCACAGTACCATGATTCCCCAGGTGTTCCTCTGTTTTTCCTTTTTCTCTTTATTTAAGAAAACAGAAACTTTAAGACTAACAGAAGGCTCCAAGTTGGGAAAAAGACCACATCAAAGGGTAGAGAGAGAGAGGGAGTGCATAAGACCCCGCTACAGTGCTCACACCTGCTGGCAGGTCAGGGCTTGAGGCTCAAGGAGGGAACCACCTTCTCTGTCAGGGGCAGAGCTTCAACCATGGGACAACAGACCCCCCCCCCCCCAACCAAGGAAGTCAGTCCTGCAAATAAAAAAAAAAAAAATCATGCTGCACCTGTCCACCTGTACCATCTGCTGGAGGCAGAGAAATACTGGCTGGTTCTAGGCTGTACCACACCTTATATTGGTGATGTCACTGGAAAACTCAGGAACCAATGGAAAAAAAAATTTTCCATGCAAGGTTAGCACACTTTTGCAACCCAAAAAGGGTTTCAGCATGGGTGTTAACTCGTGTGAAAACCCTGACAGTATACTGCATTAAAATGAAGACAAATGCAGTGATAAGCTAACCAGTGGCTTGTAAAACAAAAAAAACAAAAAAAAGTTTTGCAGATGTAGCTAACATGGGAATTTTTTTTTTGCCAGGGTCCAAGTCAAAACAGAAGGGTTGGTAGAGAGGAGTCTCTCCCCCCAACCTGACCAGGGCTGCCCTGGATACCTGGCATTGGCTCCCTCCTTCCTTCTCTGAGCCAAAGAACCTCTCACCTTGTGGTCTAGTGGTCCACTTCCTCCCTTTCTTGATCACCCACCCCCTACCCACCCACCTATAGTTCAAAAGTATTTTTCTGGCGGTCTAATGGCTCATGCACCTAATTGTACAGCGCTGCGCAACCCTGGTAGCACTTTAGAAATGTTAAATAGTAGTAGTAGTACCTCCCCCCCCCCCATTCTCTCAAACCAAATCTTCTTCTTTCCCAGAGTAAAAAAAAAAAAATTAAATCTCTAGTGTCACTCTGCTCCCTCCACTCCTGCCCAACTCCCCAAGCCCCATTCTCTATAACTTTATGGGAGGCAGGAGCAATGCTCACTCGCTCATACTTCCAGTGGTACCCTGCCCCACACCGAGCATCCTGGGGATGCACCAGGCAGAATGTCTGCCATAAGAGAATTTTTTTTCCTTTATATGGCAGACAGGTCTTGCCCAGTGCATCCCCAGGATGTACTGTGTGAGGCAGGGCACCATCATTTTTCAAAATGTCTGTGTCAGAGACAGAAGTGAGTGAGCCTCACTCCTGCCTCCCATAAAGGCACAGAGTGGGCCTGGGGGAGGGGCTAGAGTTAGGAGAGTACCACCAAACACCAGGGATTTAATTTTTTATTTTATTTACTCGGGAAAGAGGGAGGGTGAGTCAGTGGGCAAGAGAAAAGCAGTCCACTAGGTTACCATGGAAAATGTTTGAAGGAAGGGCTGGATGGGTGAGTATGTGTTTGGGGGGGGGGGGGGGGATACTAGAGTACCACTGAAATTCTTTGAACTGTGTGGGGGAGGAAGTTCGCGGAAGGGAGAGGGGGTAAGGGGCCACAAGACCATCAGGTGGAGGTTCTTCAGTTCAAGGAAGAAGGGAGGGGGGCTGATGCAGACACCAATATATATTTTCATTTTTTAATGCCACCCTTCGTGCGAGTGACAGGAAGGGTGACATTTAGCAATGAGCTGCAGATTACTGCTGCAATTTGAATACAGTATGCTACGTTATCTTAAATATCGGTAATTTTGCAGTAGAGCCTTGGATCTACCACAAGGCCTACTGCATCTGTCCCTCAGAGCTCTGCAGCCCTATGCTGGTAGTGTGGCATAGCTCATCAGCTTGAATGGTCTAGCAGGATGCAAAGGCAATTCCAATTAGCAGCAATGACCCACAAACAACTTTAAAGCCAGGTGTAATCAAACTGGAATAACCAGTCTTTAAGGTTGACAAAGCCCAATAAATCTGTCAAGGTTTTGACTTGAAATAGCAATTTGTTCCACAAATTGTTAACAGCCAAGGAGAATACCTAAACAGTGACACTGATTTAACTAACGTAAACTCTAACAAGTCAGCTTCCAGGTAATGTACTGTTTCAAGCAGTATGTCACATATTCAAGATTCACATCATGCTCTATTTGCTCATGCAATAAGTCCTACTTCCTCAAAACGTATTCAACTTGTGTTGTCACTCACTGGCAAAACACCCAAACACTGTAACATTATATAAAAGAAAAACAGATGTCCTAAAAAGATCTTCTACAGATTACCTTTAGAACTCCTGTAGATGGCAATGGAAGAAAAGCGTGCTCCCATTTTTCAAGGTATTTTTCTGAATTTGTTTTCCCAAACAAGAGAATAGTGACAAAACCTCTGGAAAAAGAACAATAGTGTTTAAAAATGGACTCATAATATTGTTTCTAATCATTTTTGTTGTTAAAGCATTTGCCTTCAGTAATATAAATCACTGTGATATAAAATCTGTCAATTTTAATTTGATAAACATTGAAAAAGTTATTAGATGCATCCTTGGTGTGACTGCAACTAAAATACCAGGAGTTTTTTTTGTTTGTTTGTTTTTTAGCTGCTCAAGCAGAAGAATCAACACTTGCCAAATAAAACCAATTCTTTCACTGCCAGTTCCAAAGTAAACATCATTCTGCAACACTTTCCTGTTTTATTTATATATTATTTTTATAAGTTGCCCTATTCAGGGAGCCTCAAACTAGATTTAGTAACACCAGCATAATTACCGTATGTTAATGTTATCATGATTTCTATAATACATAAGAGCCGCATGCAGCTGTAATAAGATATATAATGAATAGTCTATTACAAATAAGTGCCTTTGCTTGAAGATGGTGATTGATGGACACAACTATCCCACAGGTTCTAGAATAGTAGGAAACTACATAATAGAAGCAGTCCCTTAACTGCTAGGCTTTTTTCCCCCCCAATTTTAATCTCAAGAGGTCATTTATTTGGAGATCATACTATAACACACCACTTAAATATGCAGCCACTATGTACGCAATGCAGTATATTTGTTCCTAATTGTTTATAAATTGTAAACTTAGGTGTTTATTTTCCAGTTAACCAGGAGGCATATTTTCAAAGCACTTAGCCTTCCAAAGTTCCATAGGTTCCTATGGAACTTTGGAAGGCTAAGTGCTTTGAAAATATGCCTCCAGGGATTCTCCACGGGTACGAAAACATGCATTTATCAGTAGTGTTCTATTCCATATCTGGTATTTTACCCAGCAAAGTTAACTTCAATCTACATTATAACAGAAAGACCCATTTTACTTTTATAGCTTACCGAGCTTAATTAATGAGCAAATATACTATAATGTAGACCAGAGACTATCAAAATATTGTCTAGGCAGGCTACAATACGTCAGTTTTCTAGAATAATGCTAGCAAACATTCATGAGACACTTTATGCATTGCCTCAATTCTCATCAGATATATCATGAAAACCAGATTGGTTTTCAGCACTCCATGGCTGCAGTTTAATACCCCTGTCTAGATTATACAAAAATCTCATTAGCATATACTTACCCTACCACAAAGCAGAGAATATAAAACGCAAAGTAAAATATAGCGAAGGGTCCAAAGGTTATCAGAAAAAGCACAGCACAAAGGCTTCCCCATCCCCATATGGAAAGACTGGCCTGAAACAGAGATAAACAGAAAAACTAATGAATCATATGTTGGTTGTAAACATAGACTTAAGACAATGCTAAAAAAATAAATAATAATAAATAACGAAATAAATATCAACACCAATTACTAGCTTGTGAATATGAATAGAAATAAGAAACTAGAAAGAAATCTTCCACAATTCTTCTTACTTTGCCTAACATAAAACTAACTGGGAAAGCTTTAATGTTCTTTCTAAATTCAAAGTTTAGGAATATGTTTTAAACATGCACAAAACAACCAACTCAAAAAAAAAAAAAAAAAAAAAAAAGAGAGCACCCAAATAAATTGTGTGTGAATATCTGGTTATGTGACTTAACACATGTAACGCTACAATTTTCAAAATGATAGCATAAAATTACCCCAGATATTATGCAACTAAAAGTAGGAGCAGTGCCAAACAGGTAGGCACTTATGTGACTGCATACAAGTATGTTTAGGGGTGGAGTCTGACCAGCGTATAGGCATAGTTGAGATTTAAACATACAGGGATACACAATACTTTATGCATGAACATTTACGTCTGCTCCTGAGCAGATGTAAATAGTAGCAGCTTCAAGCTAGGTGCAATTTCTGCGACTTTGGCCCTGATATTTTATAAAATAGGCTTCAAATATAAACCTACTTGGCCTTCACAAATAAAGGGTAACTTAACAGGCCACCTATGTCACGCACATAGGTTAATAACATCCCTAAAATGTCTTTTCATGTCAACATATTTATGCACGTTACAAACCTGGTTTGGATAACATAAAATAGCCAGTCCACATATGTAATTCATTTTACATTTTATGTTCTGTACATGTTGCATATGCATCGGAGGGGGAGGGACCAACAGGACCGTCACGCACGGGGCACCAAGGTTTCTCAGTTGATCGCCAGCGCTGGGCCAGGTACAAAAATTTTCTTCACTCTCATGGATCCAGAAGAGAAAGAGGAGATCAGCTTGCGAGCTGCATAGAATTCACTGCTTAGACAGCAGGATACATCAGACATAAAAGTTGGTGAAACCATCCAACAGTGTCAGGATGAAATAGTTTTCTCAAAACTCAGAAGATAATGGAAAAAACCTCTAAGCATGCATGCCTGTTCCCAATCAGTAAAAGGCTCAGAATCAACTACAAAGCAGATGAGAAGGATTGTGCGTCTGATTTAGCCTATGTCTACAAAGAATATCTCCTTCTTCACAACATGCAGGATTCAGCCACATAAGTAGGTTCTCCCAAACTAAGATTTGCAGAGACACACATCTACCACTGAAGAGAGGGGTTTGGAAGAACATAGATTCCATATGTGGACTGCACCATCAATTCAAATAACAAGCATCCAATTAAATTTGATAGTTCTAGAAGGGCTGATGCCTTTAAGCAAAAAGGTTCTTTAACACTGATTAACCTACCACACTATCTCTTCTAGATGCATGATAGACAACAGTGTGATGTGAAAGCATATAATGAGGATCAGGTGGAAGGTCTGTAAACATCCTATAATGACTCTTAAATGAGCTACATAACAAAGACATGGCTTTAACTGTATGAGCGTTCATTTGGTCCTGGAGAGTAAATCCAGCCTGAAGATTAATGAAAATAATTCAATAATCAGAAACAGTTCTTTTTTAATGGTAATTTCCAACAAGTGTAGGCCACAAGATATAAAAACATTGATTAGATTTTTAGTGAATTTATCTCAAATGGAGATAAAATGCATAAGCTTTTTTTCAAATGTATAGAGACATTTGCAGAAAGGATCAGACAATAATACACAGAACTAGAGAATGACATGGGGACGGGGACCCGCGGGCATGCGGACAGAGCACGTAAGGACGGGGACAAACTCTGCCCCCGTGTCACTTTCTATTTTGAAGCCTGTTAATGAACTGAATTGTTATTTATGTTTCATTGATGCAGACGACAATATTTTTATTTTTTGGAAAAACAAGCAAACATGCTGGCCACAGCTAGCAAAATTTGCATGGGGGATCCTGTACATCCTGCTACCAGCACATCTTCTAAGAAGACACCTTCTAGTGCAAGAGGGACTGTGGAAGACTAGAGAGCTAGACTGAATCCTGAGATTGTTGACGACTTCTTATTCATCCACAGATTTAAAAAATCGTAACAGTGCTTCAAAGGGCATATTTCTCCACTCTAGGGTATACAGAACGGGTTGTATTTTGTACCTCTGGACATTTTAGCAGGGTGGATTAGGGTTCCTTGGGGTAGGAAAAGTCAGCTATTGTTGGGGTTGGAAGGGTAGAGGGTGGTGGTGGGAGGGTTTATTATAGTTGCTCACTGTTATTATTGTTTTCTATTTGTAATTTATACACAACGGTTGCACAGCATATTGTTACTTTTTATACTTTAATAAAAGGATTTAAATATAAAATCATAAGTGTTCGAGGCTTCTGTAGATGACACCAGAGCCGACGGGGTGGGGATGGAAACAGAACGGACAGGGCGGGAACGGAGACAGGGCAGGGACAAATTTTATCCCCATGTCATTCTCTACACAGAACTCCCTTTAAGCTAAAGCTTTCTAGAAATGATTGGTTAACCAATCAGATAGAGACACAACCTCCTCTTTTTCTTTTCTTTTTTGGAGGAACAGTAATCTATAAATTAGAGCTCACACCCAGGAGTGCACTGCCTCACCTCACAATTCACCAAGTAGTGCCAGAACAAGGTAATCATCATTTTGGGGACAAGAGGACATACTCCTGGGTTTGGAGTTCCCCTGACTGATTAAAAGACGACGTCTGCATTTGCATTACTAAACAATAAGTGAATATTTCTTTTTACCTCATACTTCACTGTGCATGTTAGAGTTATTTGTTTGTTTCTCTTCGGAGTGGATTATTGAGAGGCTTATCAGCTGGAGACACTATCATTTGTTTTATGTTCCTTCTCTCACTTGCTCACAACAATCTATGGCGTGAAGAGCTTTGTCCCCCCAGATGAGAGAGATGTGGATCAAAATCTGGTAAGTCTATGAACTGGTTTAGATGCAAAAGGTGATCCCACGTTTTGAAAGAATGGGATGAATTCTTATAAAGACCTTGTTTGCAAAGAATTAAGTGTAAGATTAACACAACATAAGAGCCTGAAGTTTTTCCGATTCTTCTAGATGTGGTAATTAACTACTACAAAAAAGTACTTGCCATGAAAAGTTTTATAGAACAGTGTTTCCCAAGTCCAGTCCTAGAGTACCCCTTGCCATTCAAGTTTTCAGGATATCCACAATGAATATGCATGAAAGACTTGCATATAATGGAGGCAGTGTATGCAAATCAAGTTCATGCATACTCATTGTGGATATCCTTAAAACCTGACTGGCATAGGGTACTATAGGACTGGACTTAGGGAAACACCGTTATAGAGGATACTTTCTCTGGTTCAATTGAAAGTTTCATTAACTGTGCTAGAATTCTGTTTAGATTCCATGGAAATGAGCTTCATATAAAGAAGGACCTTCAAAAATTTGGAAATTACAGGACAATTCACAATTCACATCTGTGTGTCATTTTTGTTTTTTTCATTCACAACGAATGTCGTTAATAGTGTACACATTTTTATTTATTTATTTTTGGGTTTTTTTTATTTTTGTTACATTTGTACCCCGCGCTTTCCCACTCATGGCAGGCTCAATGCGGCAGGCAATGGACGGTTAAGTGACTTGCCCAGAGTCACAAGGAGCTGCCTGTGCCGGGAATCGAACTCAGTTCCTTAGTTCCCCAAAACCAAAGTCCACCACTAGGCCACTCCTCCACATAGTATATATATTTTTTTATTTTGTTACATTTGTACCCGCGCTTTCCCACTCATGGCAGGCTCAATGCGGCAGGCAATGGAGGGTTAAGTGACTTGCCCAGAATCACAAGGAGCTGCCTGTGCAGGGAATCGAACTCAGTTCCTCAGTTCCCCAGGACCAAAGTCCACCACCCTAACCACTAGGCCACTCCTCCACTTATATTCTTTCCCAATGGTCCTTGCATGCACAATAGTTTGTGCATGAGCTCTGGGAGAAGAGAATGTGCACTATCCCCTGGAATCTATAAAGGACACCCAAATTTGCAAGCCAAAATTTGGGAGTGATCCCGAGATGTGCATGCAACTTAATTGGTTAGCAAGCCAATTAATGGCAATAATTGGATGCTAACAATTACTGACAATTGCCACCAACTAGGATTTGCACTTGCAACTAGCTATGCACTATTCTACAACAATGGGCACCCAAATCCCATAACGTGCTTCGCAAAAGGGGGTATGGCCATGAGAGGGGCACATCAAATGTTTGCATACAATGTTACAGAATATCAAGGATGGGCACCCAAATTTAGCATCGGGAATTACTCCTGGTTTCGGCAGGCTTAAGTCCTGCTGCCCATATTTGGGCTTGAGAATTGGCGCTACGTGCTATTCTACAAAGGGCACTCAACCCAGAGCGACCTTTACAGAATTGCGCTGAGCACCGTTTTTTTTCTTGCACTGCTTTTTGAGTGCCATTTACTGAATCCAACCCTATGTCTATATAGTGCACATTTTCAGAAGGCGGCATACTTCCAGACGACATTTGATTCAAATGACAGCTCATCCCTCTTTGCAATGAGATTCTCCTAGCCTCTTCACTCTGTTGATCACTTCCAAAAATAAAGCATCAGTCCCTACACATTTACCTTGAAAATTCTAAATAGCCTGTCCTCTAGAAATTCATTCAGGTGCCGATGATCAGTTCCCCGCGCTGGTCCAAATAAAAAATACTGCCGGAACAGAACAAGGAATTAAATCCCCAATGACCAGCACTAACAACATGCAAATTTATGCACGTTATTAGCGTTGATCATAGGGGGGGTCTCCTGCGGGAGGATTATGCCTGGACATGCACTCAGGCACAACCCTCTAGCAGAAGAGGTTTGACAGATATGGGCTGTCAAAAAAAAAAAGCCTATACTGACAAACCTGAAGCCTGCTCCAGAACCCCCTAACTCCAAAAAACATAAGCCCCCACCACAAATTCCAAAACACCTGGTGGTCCAGTGAGACCCTAGAAACCCCCCTGCCCACCCACCTGAGGGCTGGCCAAGACCCGCCATACCTCCCTCGAGGTATGGGGGCTTGGCTAGCCCTCGAGTGGGGGAAGTGGGAGGGGATGGGGATGTCTGTTAAGGGTCCCCACTAGACCTTGAGGTGTTTTGGAAATGTGGTAGAGGGCTTATGTTTTTTGGGGGGTAGGGTGTGTCTGGAGGTCCGCAGCATAGGGTCTCCCCATTCCACCCCAATGTCCTAGTAAAACCTTGACGTAGAGTATGCCATAGGAGCAGCGTCCTTGTTTGGCGCTCTGCCTGCTGAGAATTGGAGAAGAATATTAATTCCAATGTTTAGCATACATTTGCATGCTACTTGCACTCAGAGCTCGCAAGCTCATTTCACATGCTCACCGGCTCGAAGCATTGTGCGCCAGTAAACACGGGCACTAGTCCGGCGCTAATGGCCTCTAGACCTGCATTTACTTCTGATTGGCACCTCATTTTTTTTTATTCAGCTATACTACTGAAAGCACAAATACAGAATATGACTATTTCTGCGAACAACTTAAGTCATGCAATATAGAACCCAGGGGTGAATCATTAAGAAACAGCCCAACAGGAATCAAAATGTGATAGCAATTTAGGGTGGGGGCAGCTTAGTGGGGAAAGACACACCACTGGAATGTAATCCATATCCGCCTGTCCCCACTAAGATCCATTCCCTCCCCACAAGTAATCTTCTCCATCCACACCCATAACTGTAACCTTCAAAAGTAGTTATTTCATTTAATCATGCTACTGAAATACATTAGAGCACCAATATACCTATTGGGAAACGAACAAGATGAACTGTTACAGATTCCTACACAGACACCACATGCCAGCAGAATCCTACACCTCAGTTGCAGATGCAGAACATGACTCTGACCTGATACAAAATAGGGACCCGCAAAAAAACATGCGAACAAAAACAAAGCAAAGATACCAGACTCTGCATGTCATGCAACACCAGAGAAATAGAAAGAAATGCATGTCCTCCAGTGTAAAATAAAGCCGACAAATGTAAATTCTCAACACTGACATAATTCAATCACTAAAATAAAAATAAAATCATTTTCCTAACTTTGTAGTCTGGTAATTTTATTATTACAATCATCTTGTTCCCATTCTTTGGTTATACTTTTAGATCTGTTTCCAGGGTCTCCTTTCCATTTGCTATTTCTTTTCTCACCTCCTGCCCTATGTCTGTTTTGGCACTGATCTTTCACGTTCAGCTTTCTTCAATTTATCTGTCTCCCCTCCATGTGTAGCACATCTCGCCACTTTCCTTCTCTTTATATTTTAGATGTCTCCCCTCTTCTCTCCCCTATATGTGCAACGTTTCACTCATTTTCCTCTGCTATTGTCTATCCTCCTCTTTTTTTTCCCCACAGGTCCTAGAATCTCCCCCCACCCCCATTCCAGCATGGCTTTCCCTACCCATGCCCCCTCTTCCTCATCCACCTCACTGGACCTCTCCTCTTCCCTAACTGACCTCCCTTGTCCAGCACTGATCTCATCCTTGCCCCCCCCCCCCCCCAATGCAAAACTGCTCACCCTCATTCTCGCACTGCCCCAGCCCAGCACCTCTTCCTCACTCTCCACCAGCAACAGCCCAGCACCTCTCCCTCATTCTCTCACTCCCCCAGCCCAGCACCTCTCTCTCATTCTCAAACTCCACATCCCTTCTCCAACGTCCCATCCCCCCTTCTGACGCAATTTCATGAAGTTGTGTCAGAGGGGGCAGGGCACCAGAGAAGGAAAGCCACGGGGGACCTCAGGGCTTACCAAAGGTAAGATGGGTGGCAGTTTGAGATTCAGGGGAGGTGTGCCAGATTGTGAACGGGGAAAAGAGAAGGTAAAATAATGCCTTACCTGCTGATAAATTTTCTTTCCTTTAGTAGCAGCAGATGAATCCAGGAACTGATGGAACTGGTGGATTGTGTCCATCTACCAGCAGATAGAGATAAGAGATTACAAAGCTGAAGGCAGTGACACCAGACAGTCAGCTCCTCCTTCACGTCAATATATGTCTCATCACCAAGCAGAATCAGACAAGAAACCAGGAAGCCTTCCCTCATCAACCAAACACAACAAAAAATTTTCAGTCCAACCTAGAGAAACCACGACTGCAATGGACTCCTCTTTAGTGGTTTCTGTTCTATTTTTTTTCCTTTTTTTTTTTTAACTAAAGACCAGGACAACAACAGACAGGCAAAACAATTGTGGCTGACAGAGCAGGGTCCTGTATTCATCTGATGCTACTAAAGGAAAGAAAATTATTAGCAGGTAAGCCATAATTTTACTTTCCTTAGCGAATGCAGCAAATGAATCCGGGAACTGGTGGATTATACCAAAACAATCCCTAAGGGTGGGAAGTCACCACTCCCCGAGACAGAACCGCCGCTGCAAAGGCAAAATCCGAATAACAAAAGCACACCAACCTTGTAGAACGAGCCTGCAACGCCACCGGCGGGACAGACCTTCCAAAAAATCCATGAAAACAAAAAATCTGCAATCCAACGAGAAAAAGTCAGATCAGAGGCCGCCATCCCACGTCAAGGACCAGTGAGAAGGACAAAGAGAAGATCCGAATGCCAAACAACATGCAACATCTGCGAATGCATGAGAACCCTCCGAACATCCAGAAGATGAAGCGCCGCTTTCTCCATGTGAAAATCCCCCTTCCGAAAGGAGGGAAGAAAAAGAGGCTAATAAAGAAGAAAAGCCAAACCACAGCCAGTAAGAACAGGATGAATCGTATGCAAGGTCACACCAGAATCAGCAAATTGCAGAAAAGCAGCTTGGCACGGCAGCGCTAAAAGTTCAGACACTCTGCATGCCGAAGAATTGGCAACCAAGAACACTGCGAACCAAGTTCCTAAGCGAAGCCTTCCGCAAAGGATCAAAAGGAGTCCAAAGCTATGCTTGGTAGACCAGGAGCACAAAGCTAGGCTCAGAGAACAAGAAAGAGGTTTCAGGATGAACAAGGTCACAGAAGTTAAGGAGCAAAGCACTCCACAAGAAATGCACCACATCCAGGTGCGAAGCCAGAGAAGAACCCAAAGCAAATTAGAGGCCAGGCCCTTCTGCAACCCGTCCTGCAAAAAGAAACCAATCGCTGAGGAACAGATGTCCGCAATAGACAGACGCTGCAACCATGCCTCAAAAAATCCTCTACACCCACAACAGAGAAGCAATCACTGTATCCGAAGAAGTCTGTTATTCTCAAAAAAACCAGGCTGTAAGACCAAAGTGAGAGAGATCTTGCACTCTGAAACAGACCCTGAAGGAAGAGCCTGGAGTCAAGCGGAATCCAAAACAGAGGTGCCACCAAGAGCCACACTTGATCCGCATACCAAGGGCTCCATGGCCAATCTACAGCTACCTGAATGACTCAACCCCAGTGGCAACCGATCCAAAAAGAACTCGGCCACAGAGAAGCCAAGGAGGAAACACTTTCGAAAAACAACCTCCAGCTAAAGAAGCAGCTGAACAACCAGCCCTGCCGAATCGCCCTCTTTTGACAGAAGAAAGAAGGCACCTCGGTGCCAGCAAATCTACCTCCGGAGCTCCCTACTTGAGGCCAAACTGGAGAAGCACTGGTGCAGAATAACTACTCTGCTGAGACCAGGAGAAGACAGCATAAAAAGAGAACTCACCGTAGGAAAAGCTCGCAAAGTGGGCCGTGGAGAAACGGAACACGAGGTCCTCTGCCCACTCCATGGGGCAACATGCCCCGGTGGCCAGAGCCTGACACAGAGACCCACCCTGTCAAAAAGAAAGCCATCATCGTTGTGTTCTCCGATGGCACAAGCACCGCCTGGTCCGCAACATGTCCTGAAAAGCTAGAAGATGAACAGCACTAAAATCAGGTCCAGGTGGAGATCGGCCACAATATCTCCCGTGCCATTCACCGCCCCACAGGCAGAAGAAAGAGGCAAAGGGCTCTCCAAACCGAGAGGCCTGCATCCATGACACCACCATCCACTGCGGAGGTGCCAAGGCATCTCTTCCGCAGAGAGGATTTGTGGAACCACCAGTTCATGCGCAGCCATGCCAAGAACAGCCACAGAAGATGCCACTGACACTCCTGGGACACAGGAGACCACATGCCAAGAAGTGAGAATTGTAGATGTCGCATGTGAACACAGCCCACAGCATTACCTCCAAAATGGCCACCACAGAGCAGAAGACATGAATGTACAGCCAGGCTCGAGGACTCGGCGCCCTGAGCAAACTGCGCACCCGAGTCTGAAGCTAGATCCTCCAGTCCTCGGTCAAGAAAAAAAAATCATACCAGAGCTGTCTAGGACAGGATGAGGTGGCTCATCTGAAGGGCGACCACCCAGACCAAGGATTCCAACAGCGAGAAGACGCAGGAAGAGTCAGGCTGACTCTTGGTATTCGTCTAGAGGAGAATCCTTGAGGAGAATGCCGCAACATTCCCAAACCTAGGAAAAGGTGCGTGGAGTCATAGCCATGCTGAAAGGAAAAGCCTGGAACTGAACATGAGGGCCCAGAATGTCCAACCAGAGAAACCCCTCAGTCCTTTTCCTCCTTTCCTGAAGTTACTATTGAGGAAACTACACTTCACCTTTCTTCCTCAAAATGTACCACCTGTTCCTCTGATCCCATTCCCACCCACCTTCTTAATGCCATCTCTCCTGCTCTTATTCCTTTTATCTGTCACATTCTCAACCTCTCACTTTCCACTGCGACTGTCCCTGCTGCCTTTAAACATGCTGTGGTCACATCTCTCCTTAAAAAGCCTTCACTCGACCCTACTAGTCCCCCTCTAATTACCAACCCATCTCCCTCCTCCCTTTTCTCTCCAAATTACTTGAGCATGCTGTTCAACACCGCTGCCTTGATTTTCTCTCATCACACGCTATTCTTGACCCACTACAATCTGGTTTTTGCCCTCTCCACTCAACCAAAACTGCGCTCACTAAAGTCTCGAATGACCTATTACTGGCTAAATCCAGAGGTCTCTATTCCATCCTCATTCTTCTTGATCTCTCCACCGCTTTTGACACTGTTGATCACAGCATACTCCTTGACACCCTGTCCTCACTTGGATTCCAGGGCTCTGTCCTTTCCTGGTTCTTTTCCTACCTCTCCCTCCAACCCTTCAGTGTTCACTCTAGTGGATCCTCTTCTACTTCTATCCCTCTGCCTGTAGGCTTACCTCAGGGTTCTGTTCTTGGTCCCCTCCTCTTTTCTATCTACACTTCTTCCCTCGGTTCATTAAGCTCATCCCATGGCTTTTTCTACCATCTCTATGCTGACGACTCCCAAATCTACCCCTGATATCTCACCTTGCATCCAAACCAAAGTTTCAGCGTGCTTGTCTGACATTGCTGTCTGGATGTCTCAACGCCACCTGAAATTAAACATGACCAAAACCGAGCTTCTCATTTTTCCCCCCAAACCCACCTCCCCGCTCCCCTTGTTTTCTATTTCTGTTGATGGCTCTCTCATTCTTCCTGTCTCTTCAGCTCGTAACCTTGGGGTCATCTGACTCCTCTCTCTCCTTCTCTACTCATATCCAGCAGATCGCCAAGACCTGTCATTTCTTTCTTTACAACATCCGTAAAATCCGCCACTTTCTTTCTGAACACTCTACCAGAACCCTCATCCACACCCTTGTCACCTCTCATTTAGACTACTGCAATCTGCTTCTTGCTGGCCTCCCACTTAGTCACCTCTCCAGTCGGTTCAAAACTCTGCTGCCCGTCTCGTCTTCCGTCAGGGTCGCTTTACTCGTACTACCCCTCTCCTCAGGTCGCTTCACTGGCTCTCTATCCGTTTTCGCATCCTGTTTAAACTTCTTCTACTAACCTACAAATGTATTCACTCTGCTGCTCCCCAGTATCAGATCCATGAATAAATCCTTCTTATCTGTTCCCTTCTCCACTATTGCCAACTCCAGACTTCGCTCCTTCTGTCTCGCTGCACCCTACACCTGGAATAAACTTCCTGAGCCCCTACGTCTTGCCCCATCCTTGACCATCTTTAAATCTAGATTGAAAGCCCACCTCTTCAACATTACTTTTGACTTATAACCACTTGTACCTCTCCTCTTTCCTCTAAACATTAATTGACTTGCTTGCTTTATTATTTTTGTCTATTAGATTGTAAGCTCTTTGAGCAGGGACTGTCTTTCTTCTATATTTGTGCAGCGCTGCGTACGCTTTGTAGTGCTATATAAATGCTAAATAGTAATAGTAGTAGTAGTAGTAGTAAGAGGGGGCCAAAGAGGAAAGAGCAGAAACACTTCCTAGAGGAGAAATGCAGGGAAGAATGCTATTTGCTCTGCAATATAGCTAGCTGTCCGATACAAAGAAAAAGTGCAATAAAAGCCTAGAGACACAACAACATACAGCTAGCTAGAGGTGCCTCTGATACAATAGCTAGAATGCAAAAGTTTGACCAGTGTCAGGTGCAATACTAGAAGAGCAGAGCTGCGGTGGGAAACCAATACAGCTAACCTTTAGCACTGTAGTATAGTGTTAGCTGTCACAGCTATGCGATGAATTGCTTGTCAAGGCAAGCAATATTTATTATTATTATTATATTTTTCAGCTTTTATATCCCACAATGTTCCCAACACTGGCAGGCTCAATATGGCTTACAACATTTATTACAAATAGTTGAGTACAATGAACGGAAAGAGATAGTCAGGGTGGAGGGTAAGGATAAAGAAACGGGTCAGTCCAGAAGGGCCATGTCCTGAGGTCAGTGTGGTTGGACAGGTTCATTGGGGTATGCATGCTCAAATAAGCAGGTCTTAAGCGACTTCCTGAAAGGCAGATAATCCTGGATCGTTTTCACTGATTTAGGCAGTGCATTCCACAGGTGAGTGCTGACGTAGGAAAAGGTGGAAGCATACATGGTTTTATATTTCAGTTTAGAACAAACAGGGTAATGGAGGTTTAAGTAAGACCGGGCAGTTCTTAGGGAGTTTCTTGGTGGTAGGTGGACTAGGGCATCCATGTACGCTGGGGCTTTTCCGTAGAGAATCTTGTGGACTAGGGTACAGATTTTAAAAGTTATACGCTCTTGGACAGGAAGCCAATGCAATTTCTCACAAAGTGGACTGGAGCTGGTGAACTTCGACACTCCAAAGATGAGTCGAGCTGCTATGTTTTGGACGGTTTGTAGCTTCTTTAGGAGTATGCCTGTGCACCCTGCATAGATGCCATTGCAGTAATCTATGCGGCTCAAGACTAACGATCTGACCAGATTGCAGAAGACTCCCCTTGGGAAATAAGGTTTCACTCGCTTTAATTTCCAGAGTGAGGAGAATGCTTTCTTGGTGGTTGCGATGGTATGATCCAGTAGCGTTAAGTTCCGATCTACAATAACACCTAGTATACGTAGGCTTTCAGAGATGGGTAAGGTAAAGCCTGGCACGGTTAAGGTTAGTGGGCCTAAATTTATTAAAGGGAGAGGCTAGAATCAGGCAGTGAGTTTTGTCAGTGTTAAGTTTTAATTTGAAGGCGTTGGCCCATGCGAGCATGGTGTTTATTCCAAGGCTGATGTCATCAGTAATTTCAGCGAAGCTCGTACGAAACAGGATGTAAATAGTGACATCATCTGCATAGATAAATGGGTGGAGACCAAGTTTTGAAAGGGTTGCAGCCAGGGGAATCAGCATTACATTGAAAAGAGTAGGAGAGAGCGGCGAGCCTTGGGGCACCCCACAGACCTGGTGCCACGGAGAGGATAAATGGGAGAGTGAAGTAAAATATGCCCCATATGAAAAGGAGCAGAGAGTCACAGCTTCTAATATGACACACAAACCAGCCATAAACCTGTGACCTTCAGGTTGAAAGGCAGCCACCTACCAGAAAAAAACTATTTTCCTGAAAACTACTGCACCTGGAGATAATGCCCCTATGGCAGCACTGAGGTTCCATGGTTACCAGAGTACTAGCCCCAGAAAATAACAATATGTAACATTTCCCACAGAAATGTGGAACCAACAATACTAAGCCCAGAAACTCCCTTGTAAAGAACAGCAAAGAAAAGAAAACCTATAGCACCTGGTATTCCCAAGCAGTCTCAGATCCAAGCAGAAACCAGACCCAATCCTGCTAAGCTTCCGAGATCAGAGGAGATCAGAAGCACTCAGGGTGGTGTGCCTGTAGGCAATACCTATACTATGAATATAAATAAGAGTTCCACAAAGGAAGTAAGGGAACCTTTCAGGATGTTTAAGCAACTACCTCAGAGAAAAAACTGAGGGGACTGAAAAGTTTGTAAATGAAAACACTAAATAGGCCCTTTCAGAGGCGCAGCACACAAGGAGTCTACCTTGCTCTGATGCTGTTCACTGTTTCCCACACCAGGAACAGACTAACCAACGCAGGAACTATAAGAAAATCTTAACTCAACACAGACAGGGAGGCATATTGGAGACTGCTACCATTAATGCACCCACTTAAGCAAACATGGCTTTCCAGCTCAGGCGATTCCTGCTGCCTCTGTGCAAAAAGGGACTGCCCTGAAATGACTCCCTCAGAATAGAGGAAGACAGGGGAAACCCTACTGCTGAGCTGGAGAGCAAACATCCCCTCTTTGGGGCAGGGTTCATCAGTGGAGACTGAGACAGGGAACAAGTCAGAAATCTCCAAAGGATGAATTAAAAAGGAACTGTCAGTTCCCCTACCAGACTTCTGCAACATATAGGCATATGGGAGCAGAAGAGTGAACTCGGAGGGGGGAAGATCAGAAGACCCCAGCCCCAGAGAAGCCCCCAGATCATCTGACATGCATCCCGAAAAACAAGGCGCACCGCAGAAGGACCGTCAGATTCCTTCTGAAAAACCTTGCTGTCTAGAACGCTTCCGCCCGAGATGGGTATAAAAATTCCCCCAAGCCCGAAGCTATCAAGGGGGAACCAGAGAGAGGTCCCCATGACCCCACCTCTAACACAGCAGCCAGCTGTCTCTCCTGGAACACTGGATCTACCGCAGAGGGTAGCAAGGCCACTACTGTACCCGAAGAAACTTTCAAAAGGGGCGGGCTACAGACAAATGCTGAGGGGCAAAAGACACATCAACCAGTGGACAAGGAGAAAAAGGAGGCCGAAATCAGGGCACAAAACAACTCCCCTGAATCAAGGGAGGTCGGTACAAAGCTTGAAGGGGTCCCCATAGCAGAGGCAAAGCCGCCAATGCAGGCAACAGCCGGAAAGCGGAAGCCACATCCGGACGTGCCAAAAGAAAATAGCGCATGCATTCAACGCCTCAGAGCTGGAACAGAGAGGGAATCCCGCTCGGGAGAAAGTCCCTGGTTACTGCCTGTGCCTCTGTGCACCCAGCAACACCCGTCCCCGCTGCTGCCAACGCTTTCTCACAACAAGAGCCTCCTATGGTGGCCTCCGCCGCCAATAGCAGAAAAAAATGCACTTACCGGAGACGCGCAGCCAGAATTCTCGCCGACAGCGGAACCTCCCAGGCAAGCCTACCACCAAACTGGCTCAGTACACTACACACACAGCGACTTCAGAGACACTGCCCCCAAGACTCCTCTTAGCAATCTGCTGCCCTGTTGCAGCTGCAGAGCATGTGTCCCGAATTGCTCTTTTTTTTTTTTTTAAACAGCCGATAACAGCAGCAAACACAGGTCTGTTGTGGACTAGAAGTTTGTTGTTTTTTCTTAGTGAGAAAGGCTACACTCCAAACAACAGCCCAAACTCTGTGAGTTAAGGGACCACAGGGTGAGGTAGGGACCCAGGCCAACAGGTATGACCCTAAAGTTGGCATAAAGCCCAAACTCCCCCCTAAGCTCAACTGGCCAAAAGGCCCAGAAGCAGGTCCAAGAGACGAATCCAGGAGCTGCAGAGACACCATCTACCACCTGCTAGAGATAGAAATGTACTGAAGTGAAGGAGAAGTTCACCGTCTGGAATCAATGTCTTCAGCTTTGTAACCCACCAGTTCCTGGATTCATCTGCTGCATATGCTAAGGAATTACTTGTTTCTCCTTTTTAGTTATTTTCGAGGGCATGCAGCACCATTTTTTTAAAGAACCGCAATAGTAAGTTTTTTTTAACTATACTGTTTTTATTTTAGTATGATCACCCTTATCATATATTGTTTTATCCGAGGGATTTTTTTTTGATGGTGCCATTTACCACATACATTCAACCCGATTGCAAGTAAAGTGACATCAATATATACACCATATAATGGATTTAAATATAACATAGCAACGTTTCAAGTAACATTTTTTCAATACAGATCTTTTATTGTAGATCTAGAGGATAGTGCAGCTTGGTTTAAGTGTCCATTCTATAGTGGACGTATATTTTAATGTAGTCATCACATCGCATGCACCTTTTTGTTTGTTCGGACCCATAAGTCTTGTCAGCCATATGTCACATGCACGTTGTCCATTTTTCACAGAATCATCCTCACTATTGCTTTTGTTTTAAATGTTTAAAGAAATGACATCTCCAAGACAGAATTACAGTTTTTCGAGTAGACACAAATGTGGGTTTGGTACGCTTCTGTTAGTGCTTCCCGCCACCACCACTCTCTGAACCAAATATACAATGCTCTTGCCCTCCAATGGCAACACTCAGTATACCAAAAAAAATATAATAATATATATATATGTTTTTATTATAATATTTTTAATATATTTTGTTTCACATTGAGATTACACTTCATGCAATTTTTATTTTTTTTTCTTATATTTGTACCCCGCGCTTTTATTTTTTATTTGTACATAAAACTTGACACACTTCATTACAGCAAGCAAAACTGATAGACTCATCCACAAAACATAGGAAGGTATATCCAAGCTTCTTAATTCTAGGCATTCTGTTTATCATTGTTCATTATTCAACCTTTACTGGGGCACTGCACATACCATTCTCTGTATATTTTTGGTTATTTTATTTAACTTATAAGTTTTTATAAAATATTATGGTGTTTATATGTATACTGTTTTGTATTTTTCCATTTATGAAATTACCATTTTCATATTAATTTGTTGAAAATCATGACAGTATTGCAAATTTGATTGTGGCTTTACTCAAAGTTTTATTACTAAGGGGTGCTAGCGTTTTTAGCGCATGCACAAAATTAGCGCACGCTGTGTATGCGCCCATAGGAATATTGTGGGCTCCTACACAGTGCGCACTAATGGTTAGAACGCGCTAAAAGCACTAATGCGCCTCTAGCGCGGCTTAGTAAATGGGGCCCTTAGACTTTACTGTGTCATTGGACGTATTATTTTTTATGTATTGTTTTATTTATTGGTTTAGTATTTTATTTTTATTTAACTCACAACTTTTTATATTTGTATAAAGATATGTTTATATGTACAATTTTTTTATTCTTTCATTTCCTCATGCATTTTGATGTTCTTATGCAGAGACTCCTGAGGCAGGCCAATGGGCCGAAACACGGCCGTGTCAAGTAGTTGTTGTTGACCAATAAACCTTCTAGATCAATACAGCATCGTTTTATTGAGTCACTTTCGCTGTGGTATTATCTCTGCAAGGTTCTTTGTTCTTCTATATATCTGTTGCCTTCAGGTTGAAAGCCAACCACCTTTCAGAATAAACTATTCTGCTTCTCAAAGCACTAAATACTGCATCTGGAGAAAATATCACCAAAGCAGCCCCAACTCTTCCATGGTTACCATGGAGATCAGGAGAGAAATGGCAATAGTGCAGTAGGCTCAGAAAAAAAAAAATGTAAAATTGCTCACTAAGCTTGGCTCTATACTACACTCCTTTGTAAAGATGATGAAAAAAGGAAATTTCCATAAATGGCGAGGGAAACTTTCAGAGTCTTTTTAAAGTAATTGCCCTCTGTGAAAAAACTGAGGGGATTCAAAGCTCCCTAAATGAAAGGTATATAGGAATATGGGAGCACTAAATAGGTCCTCCAAAAGTGCCTAACACAAATGGTGCACTGCCCTGATGCTGTTTGCTGGCTCCCACACCAGGAACAGCACTTACCAAACTCTGGAACTTAACTCATAAGTACATAAGTAATGCCATACTGGGAAAAGACCAAGGGTCCATCGAGCCCAGCATCCTGTCCACGACAGCGGCCAATCCAGGCCAAGGGCACCTGGCAAGCTTCCCAAACGTACAAACATTCTATACATGTTATTCCCGGAATTTTGGAGTTTTCCAAGTCTGTTTAGTAGCGGTTTATGGACTTGTCCTTTAGGAAACCGTCCAACCCCTTTTTAAACTCTGCTAAGCTAACCGCCTTCACCACTTTCTCCGGCAACAAATTCCAGAGTTTAATTACACGTTGGGTGAAGAAACATTTTCTCCGATTTGTTTTAAATTTACTACACTGTAGTTTCATCGCATGCCCCCTAGTCCTAGTATTTTTGGAAAGCGTGAACAGACGTTTTACATCCACCTGTTCCACTCCACTCATTATTTTATATACCTCTATCATGTCTCCCCTCAGCCGTCTCTTCTCCAAGCTGTATAGCCCTAGCCTCCTTAGTCTTTCTTCATAGGGAAGTCGTCCCATCCCCGCTATCATTTTAGTCGCCCTTCGCTGCACCTTTTCCAATTTTACTATATCTTTCTTGAGATGCGGCGACCAGAATTGAACACAATACTCAAGGTGCGGTCGCACAATGGAGCGATACAACGGCATTATAACATCCTCACACCTGTTTTCCATACCTTTCCTGATAATACCCAACATTCTATTCGCTTTCTTAGCCACAGCAGCACACTGAGCAGAAGGTTTCAGTGTGTTATCGACGACGACACCCAGATCCCTTTCTTGGTCCGTAACTCCTAACGTGGAACCTTGCATGACGTAGCTATAATTCGGGTTCTTTTTTCCCACATGCATCACCTTGCACTTGCTCACATTAAACATCATCTGCCATTTAGCCGCCCAGTCTCCCAGTCTCGTAAGGTCCTCTTGTAATTTTTCACAATCCTGTCGCGATTTAACGACTTTGAATAACTTTGTGTCATCAGCAAATTTAATTACCTCGCTAGTTACTCCCATCTCTAAATCATTTATAAATATATTAAAAAGCAGCGGTCCTAGCACAGACCCCTGAGGAACCCCACTAACTACCCTTCTCCATTGTGAATACTGCCCATTTAACCCCACTCTCTGTTTCCTATCCTTCAACCAGTTTTTAATCCACAATAGGACATTTCCTCCTATCCCATGACCCTCCAATTTCCTCTGTAGCCTTTCATGAGGTACCTTGTCAAACGCCTTTTGAAAATCCAGATACACAATATCAACCGACTCCCCTTTGTCCACATGTTTGTTCACTCCTTCAAAGAATTGAAGTAAATTGGTCAGACAAGATTTCCCCACACAAAAGCCATGCTGACTTGGTCTCAGTAATCCATGTCCTCGGATGTGCTCTGTAATTTTGTTTTTGATAATAGCCTCTACCATTTTCCCCGGCACCGACGTCAGACTCTCCGGTCTATAATTTCCCGGATCTCCCCTGGAGCCTTTTTTAAAAATGGGCGTTACATTGGCCACCCTCCAATCTTCCGGTACCACGCTCGATTTTAAGGATAAGTTGCATATCACTAGCAGTAGCTCCGCAAGCTCGTTTTTCAGTTCTATCAGTACTCTAGGATGAATACCATCCGGTCCAGGAGATTTGCTACTCTTCAGTTTGCCGAACTGCCCCATTACGTCCTCCAGGTTTACCGTGAAGTCAGTAAGTTTCTCCGACTCGTCCGCTTGAAATACCATCACAGTGAAGAAACCAGGTGATTTCTGTTTTCCAGGTAAAAATCACTGCAGTAAAATTCCTTGGCAGAGAATACGCCCCAAATAAAGTCTCTATAAAGAGAAACCACAGGCTCAGACTATTTTGTAAAAGGAAGGAGAAGCTACGGAGGGGGAGGAACCCAGAAGGCCAATTTCTAAAGCCTTTACCCAAGCTCAACTGAAATCTCAGAAAGGAAACAGCAGCCTACCACAGGAACCTGAGCCAGAGCTGCACAGTGAGGTTTTAGCACCTGCTGGAGATAGAGATACCTAGTGCACAGCAGTCTTATGTAGCAAAGTCTAATTTGCTCTTTATCTCCACCTGCTAGTAGATGGGCACAACCCACAAGAATGGACTAATCCTGTGAAGATGCTAAGGAAACAGTGGCTCTGCGCCTTTATCCCATTTTTGTTTCAGCAGGAAACTGTGCTGCTGGACCTGGGGGAGGGGGCACTAATAAAGATTTACCAAGGGCCCCATGGGTGATTAAAGTGGCCCTGGTACTAACAGTGATGTCACTGGAAAATCTGTATTCTCTGCCAGCAATCTTCTTGTTGGGTGGCCCAATCCTTGTGTCTGGGCAGGACTAGCAGGATAAGGGGGAAAGGGAAATGGGACTTGATATACCGCCTTTCTGTGGTATTTTGCAACTACATTCAAAGCGGTTTACATATATACAGGTACTTATTTTGTACCTGGGGCAATAGAGGGTTAAGTGACTTGCCCACAGTCACAAGGAGCTGCAGTGGGAACTGAACCCAGTTCCCCAGGATCAAAGTCTGCTGCACTAACCACTAGGCTACTCCTCCACTCAATAAGGAATATTACCTATGTCAATACTTGCCAACTTTTAAGCTCAAAGCATAACTACTTTAACAAATACTGTGGTGCATACCAGCCTTCCAAAGCAAGGCCCTCCAACTATCTACCCTCTCTCTTTCCCTGCTCCCTCCTCCCCCACCACAGGATGTCTCAAGATCCTCCCCCTCACATCTAATATCTCTTCTTCACTGGCATGGGGCCTTGAGCTTCTGCACATGTTCAAGGCTGCTGGGTCCCATTCCTTCTTAAACAGGAAGTTCAGAGAGAACAGGACCCACTGGACTTTGGAAATGCATACATGCTCAAGACCCCTCGCCGAGTGTGCCAAGTATTGTGTACACAAGCTAAATGATATGGCATTTGTTTTGTTACTGTTTTGTTTGACCTCGTTTTCGTCCTCCTTGGGCTATTCCATATGGAGGATTGAACGTACTAAGTTCATCCAGAAGATTCTGAATTGTTTTTCTTACTTCCATTGTCACCCAGTCCCATGGGGGTCTGGTCTGGGCAGGCATCAGTAGTCGTAATTCAAAACTGATTCCCATGACCATTGCTTTCTGTCTCTCTGGGTCTAGGTGTATTCTGGGCCATTTATGTTCCCACATATAGTCTATTAGAATCTATCAGTATTTTGTGCACAAAATGAGTGTCTGGTGTGTGTTTAGTTCAGTTAGTAGAATAAGTGACAGGTAAGGAATAATTGAAAATGAAGACAGAGATAGGTTTCAGATAGAAGGCATTTATTCTTACCAAAGCTTCACTTTAGTACAGACATCGGACAGATTCTGGGTTCAATGGCACAGCGCTCTGCCGTCTGAGAAGTGTTGGGGACGACTCCGAACTTAAGCCAAAATCACCCTTCTTTTATACTCTCATCTCTCTATTGAAGTCTATGGCAGCACCTATTTTGGGACCTGTTTTTTTCAAATATTTCTCAATTTCTGCGGTTAAACTGTCGCGTACTGCCATCTGTGCATTTTGTACCCAGCTCTTCCGTTCCATGTATTTCACAAGGTTGCAACATTTTCCGGTAATATCAACATGTTTTTTGGAACAAACTGTTTTTGCGGTTACTAACATTTTTTCTGTTGAGATACCAGTTTCACATATTTCATCAACACCTTTCACAACACCTTCTGATCTCTGTATCAGTATCATTTTATACAAAAACATACTAAAATAGGCCCCATTTTGAGAACCATATTTTATTCATTTTATCCATCATTCTTTCATTTCAGGTGCTATATATTATTTGAATATTGTACCTGTACCTGTTTGTGTCAAGACTCATTGTTCAGACCTGCTTTCTGCAGATTATCTAATATTATTTCATTCGTTAGTTATTTGGCCTAGTCAGTTCTTTTTCAGATGTTTTAGGCCCTGTGGCCCTGTCCATCACTATTCCAGTGGTAGATCTAAAACCAGGCCATATATTAACATTCCCCTCTTCACCCTATCCCATAGGGTGACACCAGGGTAAATATACCATGGTACCATCCATTCCAGAAGGTATCCTACAAGGCCATAAAATTTTCTGAGTCTCAGTGCAAACTGGCACAGTCTGAGTTATTTGGTTTCTGACTACCATTCTGGCACCACTTCAATTATTTCAATCATTTCTACTTATCAATATCTATGGTTATACAAAAACTACTATACTTCTACCCTTTAACATGCCAATTCTATCTCATTCTTACCTATTTAATCATTAATTTCTTTGGTTATATACTGATTATATCTTATCTTATAAAGCCTTATATGGTTATATTGTATCCCTGTGTGTGCTATTACCTGATTATACAGATGCAGACATTTCTCTAGTGTCTCTAGCAGTTGCATAGCGATTGGTCCTTCTCAGAGGGAGATAGTCCAATGTGTCATCTCCTGTGGTGTTGGGAAGGAGATTTTCGTACAGGACATATTGTCCTGCTGTTGTCTTTTTCGTGATTGCGGTTTCAATTAAGCGTTCTACTAAGCCTCTAGCACAAGGGATTATGCAACATCCTACTAATACAAAAATTGCTACCACTATGATTATCGTTGTGGCTGCTGAAATGATAAATGTCTTCCATTTACCAAAAGCTTTGTCCATCCAACCAGTCCAGGATGTATCAACCCCAGAGTTCTCTGCCAATTCTTGTGACAGCGAGGTCAAGCCTTCCAAAGCTCTGGTGATTGATCCATCTGGAGCTGTATTGTTGGGGATAAAGGTGCAACACTGTGTACCTATTTTATGGCACACTCCGCCCTCTGATGCCAGAAGTTGGTCAAGTACTAATCTGTTTTCCAACGTCATCCGGCTAGTGGCGTCTAATTGCGCTGCAATTCCTTGAACTGCATCCCTGGTATAATTAACAAATCTCTGTTGGTTGTAATATATATAGTTTATCCAGTCTACATTTTTATTTATCGTCGCCCACCAAAAGAAGGCAGATTCAAATCCTGCAGCTATTTGGTTTCTGGCTTTGAACTCATCAGGGACCCCTCTTGGAACACCAATAGCATCTATATAGACCCGATCATCAAAAGATCCAGGCATTGCATTTCTCTTCACTCGTGAGGAAGAGCTGCTATGAGGAGGGAGCAAAGATGCTATGATGATTGGAATTACCAATTTTACTAGGGCACATCTGCCTGTCCAACTTCTGTGGAGGGTATGGTGGATAGTATAGGTTCCACAATACCACCATATGTCTGCTCTAGCCTGCGAAAAGTTTGTGAGATTTAGATTTCGTAGAGTTCCTTGTCCTAGGGTTGTATTACAATTGGTCAAATTACCAAGAAACCGTGTGTTTCTCACCCCATATCGTTCCAGACATGTATGATATCTGGTAGCAGGATCTGGAATCCTGAATGCAGGTGGAACCCTCAGCCGAGGGGGTAAGTAAGGGTGGTGCTTGTCAAGATGTTGGCAAGACTGATTGACTTCGTTTTTTACCTGCAATAATTCTAACATACACCAAAAACCATCTGGATCATTGTAGAGATCTAAAGGGAAAGGAACTACAGTTGGTTCTGCTCTTGCATGGGCACAAAAATAACAATTAGAGACATTCAAGCTCTTTGTAGTATAATGTGCCCATTCGAGCCATAGGTTTGTTTCTCCAAATCCTGTTTCTAATGCTATTAAATCTTTGGAATTATTAATTGGCACGATCTGGTAAGGAATTTTTACTTCTGGGATCTTTGTTGGCATCAAAGGATTATTGGTCGCTGTAGGTTGGGCTGGGGGTGGAATAACCTTGAACGTTCCAACCGGATCTCTACCTGTGGCATCAATTCCTATGGAATAAGTTCTGTATGTGGTGGCTGTTACTCCTCTGAAAGTGATAGCCACTTGATTACATCTGGTCATTGGACAAAGGCCATTCACTCGCACTTTCATGATAGAAATGCTCTTCTTGAGATCTGGAATCTCACTACCTGAGTAGGGGACCCACGAACCTGTATACCACCATACCTGTGCCCAACTTCCGCAATTGGAGAAGGGACACAGGTATACCTCAAAAGCTGACAAGTACTGCTGTACCGGATGTTCCCCACACATAGTGTAAGAGCATACATCAAGGGTTATTGTGGTTGTGTCCTTGGTAGTGGGTAATGTTATTTCGTAAGTGGTCGTGAATTGTTGCAGAAAACTTGCTAGATATTGTGTTCCTTGTATCATGGGTATGGTGTGCACACACAACAGGAGGAAGACTAAGGACTTCATGTTGGTAGTTTCCATGGTTAAATGTAAGATCTGGGTTGTACCAAAGGTAATTGGCGGTTAATGAAAATGAGTAACACAATAAATCCTAGGGTCCTAACCAGAACTGTAATTGCTATAATTAATATTCCTAGGTATACCAAAGATTGATATATCATTAGGAAGAATTTGGGTTGGGTTGGTAAATTCTAATGACTGGGTAGGGTGGGTAAATTCTAACAGCTCCTCTTTCAGGAGTGTCGGGGATAACAAAAAGACTGTATACTTCCAAAGGTCCCAATCCAACCTCTCTAATAAACACAAAGGGTATCCAATCAGTGCCCAGTACGGCGTATGTGATAATCCAAAAATCTACAACGTCACCAGTTGCTGGTCTTATTAGGAGGTCGTCGGTTTGTTCTATTTGTAAACCTAAAGTTCCTCCAAACAATATCACAGTGTCTGTAACCGTTCGGCTAGGACCTAGTGTCCAATTCTCAAACAAAGGTTCACACAATGTCAGATAGCGGGTGAAGGGGTCCCAATTGGGATCGTCTTCTGGAGCTGGGTCCCAATGAGGATGTATTAACTCTCTTAAATCAAAAAGGTACTCTGGGGGTTCAGGGATTAAGTGTACACCTATACTAAAAGGCGATGGTGGGGGAGAATCAGGTGGAGAGGGCGGGTTATCTGGTAAATTCTGGGACATATATTGATGGTTACTTAAGGATGATGAGCTATCTGGGAGGTCGAGTGGCTGGGATGGTGATGTTTGGAGTGGCTAAAGTAGTATTCGTGGGAGGAGGAGCGTCACTAGGAGGAACCAGAGAATAAGGAGGAGGGGTGGGTCGTAATTCAAGCAAGGTAATATTATCCTCAAAAGTAGTTGTAAGATTGGGGACAATATGGACCGAGCTACTGATATTATTGGGAACAGTTGTAGAATGCAAAACAGGAGAATCAGTGAGGACAGGAGTAGTCGCAGAGGTTTCAATAGGCTCTGGAGGATAGCCAGTCGAAAAGTCTGTCGTGGCAGATGTATCTGCCCAGGGGGTGGGATGACTGGTGGCAATGGGACCTATCTTTGAGGTCGTCTGGGGGGATCTGTATCCAAACAGGCGGGTAAATGCGGTGTATTGTTGGGGCTCTGTGTAGGCTGCTGTAGTAGGTGATGGAGCAGGAGTAGATGTAAGTACCGAAGTAGTTACAAGTACTGCTGGAGTAGTTGCAAGTACAGAAGTAGTTGCAAGTACTGCTGGGGTAGTTACAAGTACCGAGGTAGTTGCAAGTACCGTGGCGTTTCCGGCTGGCAAGGTAACGTTGCCAGTGGGAAAGGCAGTAAGTGTGATCCAAAGATCCAGGAGGTTACTGTCAGCAGTATAGGTAAACAGGGTAGTGAAAAACAAAACCAAACCTATACAAAGTAGGATGATGCACACGAGTCCAACAGCAAACAATCGAGCAGATGGAAAGCAGAAGAAGAGGGTGTATTGATGTAACACCGTCACTGCTGCTGAGACGACGCTCGGACGGGTGCTGGTTCCGTCCGTGTCGTCAGGATTGGTGTCGCCTTCCAAATAAGTGTCGTCGAAGTCGTTCGACCAATGGGAATTGGTTTCAGATACCTGCTCAGAGTGACACTTATCAACAGGGTAAAGTCCAATGTCCAGTGGGTCTGGTGGATCAGGTTCCTTGATATTGTCGAGGGCAGCAAGGTTCTCAGCAGTTGGTTCCCTGCGGAGACTCTTACCAGCGGGGGAGGGTGGTGGTATCAACACTTTCACAGGAGTGGTTGGAAAGGGTGGTATTGGAATAGGAACTTTATGTAGAGAAATAGTCTGTAAGGGAATGAGTTCTTCTGGAGTGAAAATCGGCGGAAATTGCTGTGGCATTTATCTGACTTGATTCGGGAAGTACAAATGTAGAATGTCAAGCAGCTCACAGATGTTGCTGTGCAGATTCTGTACTGTGGAAACCGCAACAGACTCTTGTTCTTCCGGATTCAATTGTCCTGCTAAGTTGCGGATTTGGGTGAGATCTTCTACAAGGTTACGGATGCGGATGAGACGGATGTGAAGATCTACGTATGGAAGTGGGAGAGCTGGAACAGTTGGAGGAAGAGGTGAGGACGGCAACTCAAAAGCAGGTTCCAATACAGGTGGTTGTTCAGATGGTGACTCTGGAGAATCAGCGAAGGTTTGGATGACAACGTCAGCCAGATCAAGGAGGTGGGATTCAGGAGATGGATGGTCTAAGTTGATTAAGTGGTTAAGTCTTTGGTCGAGTTGGTCAAGATGGTTCAAGAGTGTTGGATGTGGGGTCGGTGGTCTTGGGCTCAGTGGTGGTGGCCTGGACATGGTAAGGAAGGGAAGAGAAGCTGCTGAACACCTTCAGAGAGTGATGGGGAAGTGCTGAGTACAGCAACACTGACTGCCCTATCGGGCTCATTTTCGAAACAGAAAAACATCTAAAAAAGTGGCATAAAGCAGCATTTGACGTTTTTCTCACAAACACGTCCAAATCAGTATTTTCGAAACCCATTTTTTTAGACGTTATTTTATGAAGTTGGTCAGAAATACATCCAAATCTCAAGGGGGCGTATCAGGGGTGTGTTCAGGCGGGGACATGGGCGTTCCTAAGACAGACATTTTTCAGCCATAATGGAACAAAACAAAAACATCCAGGACTAAAACAAAGATGTTTTGAGCTAGACCTTTACAACAAATAATGCACAAAAAGGTGCCATAAATAACCAGATTACCACTGGAGGGAATCAGGGATGACCTCCCCTTATTCCTCCAGTGGTCACTAACCCCCTCCCACCCCCCAAAAATGTGATGAAAAACATTACTTACCAGCCTCAGATGTTATACTCTGGTCCATTAGAACAGCATGCATGTCCCTGGAGTAGTCTAGTATTGGGTGCAGTGCACTGCAGACATGTGGATCCAGACTCCTACCTCCCCCTACCTGTTACACTTGAGGAGAAAACTGTGAGCCCTCCAAAACTCAACAGAAACCCACTGTACCCACATACTGGTTTCACCCATAACGGCTATGGTAGTGGTGTACAGTTGTGAGTAATGGGTTTTGGGGGGCTCAGCAGACAAGGTAAGGGAGCAATGGTGAGATGTATACCTGGGAGCATGTTATGAAGTCCACTGCAGTGCCCCCTAGGGTGCCCTATTGCTGTCCTGGGATGTCAGGGGGTCCCAGTCTACTAAAAATGCTGGCTCCTCCTACATCCCAATGGCTTGATTTTGTGCGTTTTCCACTTGGACATTTTTTTTTTTTTAAATGGACCAAAAAACAAAACGTCCAAATCACAAAACGTTGTTCACAACCATATTTTCAAAAACAAAAGATAGACGTTTTTCTCTTTCGAAAATGACCTCCTTTCGTATTCGGATTTTGGACGTTTTTCACAAAACATCCAAAGTCGGACTTAAACGTCATATCAAAAATGCCCCTCCGGTGCCTAGTCTACCTATTGTTCAGGCCACCCTGTTCATATAGCCTAAGGTTGTGGAAAGCACAGAAGCTTAAAAGACTCCAAGGAGGCAGGGTCGGGCTACTTCTCTCTCCCTCCTCCAGATTTCAACCCCTTCTTCCACCTCAATCTCACTGTTTTTCCTCCTTTGAAGTCCACTCTATCCGCCTTTTCTCTCCTCTGCCTCTTCGAATAGCGGTCATTTATCGTCCCCCTGATAAGTCCCTTTCATCCTTTCTCAGTGACTTTGACGCCTGGCTTGCCTTCTTCCATGATCCTTCCTCCCCCTCTCTCATCCTTGGTGACTTTAATATTCCTGCTAATGATCCTTCCAACTCTTATATTTCCAAGTTACTCGCTTTAACGTCCTCCTTTAATCTCCAACTATGCTCCACCTCCCCCACTCATCAAAATGGTCATTGTCTTGATCTCATCTTCTCCTCCAACTGTTCACCCTATAGTTTCCTTGCCTCTGATCTTCCCTCCTCTGATCACCATCTTATAACTTTCACACTTAAATCTCCTCCCTCCCAGTCCCGTCTGATCTTATCTAATTTATCTAGGAATCTTCACGATATTGACCCTTCATCTCTATCCTCCCATGTTTCAAACCTCCTCTCTTCTGTGGCACCATCCACGTCTGTCAACGAGGCTGTTTCATCTTACAACAATACTCTATCCTCTGCCTTAGACACTCTTGCACCTTTGATGACCAGCCCTGTAAGGCGTACAAAACCCCAACCTTGGCTGACTTCTAATATCCGCTACCTACGTTCCTGTACCCGCTCCGCCGAACGCCTCTGGTGGAAATCTCGGGCCCTTGCTGATTTCTTACACTTTAAGTTCTTGCTGACCTCCTTCCAATCTGCTCTTTCACGTGCCAAACAGGATTATTATATCCAACTGACCAACTCTCTTGGCTCTAATCCTCGACTTCTCTTCACCACATTGAACTCTCTCCTTAAGGTGCCCCCTCCCCCAACTCCCCCTTCATTATCTCCTCAGACCCTTACTGAATTCTTTCACAAGGTTCAAAAGATAAACCTTGCTTTCTCTACCTCACCACCTCTCCCTCCACTAGTCCGTTCCTCTCTCTCTCCTTCCCCTCATTCCCTTTCCTCCTTTCCTGAAGTTACTATTGAGGAAACTACACTTCTCCTTTCTTCCTCAAACTGTACCACCTGTTCCTCTGATCCCATTCCCACCCACCTTCTTAATGCCATCTCTCCTGCTCTTATTCCTTTTATCTGTCACATTCTCAACCTCTCACTTTCCACTGCGACTGTCCCTGCTGCCTTTAAACATGCTGTGGTCACACCTCTCCTTAAGAAGCCTTCACTCGACCCTACTTGTCCCTCTAATTACCAACCCATCTCCCTCCTTCCTTTTCTCTCCAAATTACTTGAGCGTGCTGTTCACCACCGCTGCCTTGATTTTCTCTCCTCACATGCTATTCTTGACCCACTACAATCTGGTTTTCGCCCTCTCCACTCAACCGAAACTGCGCTTACTAAAGTCTCCAATGACCTATTACTGGCTAAATCCAGAGGTCAATATTCCATCCTCATTCTTCTTGATCTTTCCACTGCTTTTGACACTGTCGATCACAGCATACTTCTCGATACCCTGTCCTCACTTGGATTCCAGGGCTCTGTCCTTTCCTGGTTCTCTTCCTACCTCTCCCTCCGCACCTTTAGTGTTCACTCTGGTGGATCCTCTTCTACTTCTATCCCTCTGCCTGTCGGCGTACCTCAGGGTTCTGTTCTTGGTCCCCTCCTCTTTTCTATCTACACTTCTTCCCTTGGTTCATTAATCTCATCCCATGGCTTTTCCTACCATCTCTATGCTGATGACTCCCAAATCTACCTTTCTACCCCTGATATCTCACCTTGCATCCAAACCAAAGTTTCAGCGTGCTTGTCTGACATTGCTGTCTGGATGTCTCAACGCCACCTGAAATTAAATATGACCAAAACCGAGCTTCTCATTTTCCCCCCCAACCCACCTCCCCGCTCCCCCCGTTTTCTATTTCTGTTGATGGCTCTCTCATTCTCCCCGTCTCCTCAGCTCGAAACCTTGGGGTCATCTTTGACTCTTCTCTCTCCTTCTCTGCTCATATCCAGCAGATTGCCAAGACTTGTCATTTCTTTCTTTACAACATCCGTAAAATCCGCCCCTTTCTTTCCGAGCACTCTACCAAAACCCTCATCCACACCCTTGTCACCTCTCGTTTAGACTACTGCAATCTGCTTCTTGCTGGCCTCCCACTTAGTCACCTCTCCCCTCTCCAGTCAGTTCAAAACTCTACTGCCCATCTCATCTTCCGCTAGGGTCGCTTTACTCATACTACCCCACTCCTCAAGACCCTTCACTGGCTCCCTATCCGTTTTCGCATCCTGTTCAAACTTCTTCTACTAACCTATAAATGTACTCACTCTGCTGCTCCCCAGTATCTCTCCACACTCGTCCTTCCCTACACCCCTTCCCGTGCACTCCGCTCCATGGATAAATCCTTCTTACCTGTTCCCTTCTCCACTACTGCCAACTCCAGACGTTGCGCCTTCTGTCTCGCTGCACCCTACGCCTGGAATAAACTTCCTGAGCCCCTACGTCTTGCCCCATCCTTGGCCACCTTTAAATCTAGACTGAAAGCCCACCTCTTTAACATTGCTTTTGACTCGTAACCACTTGTAACCACTCGCCTCCACCTACCCTCCTCTCTTCCTTCCCGTTCACATTAATTGATTTGATTTGCTTACTTTATTTATTTTATGTCTATTAGATTGTAAGCTCTTTGAGCAGGGACTGTCTTTCTTCTATGTTTGTGCAGCGCTGCGTACGCCTTGTAGTGCTATAGAAATGCTAAATAGTAGTAGTAGTAGTATGACCTGGATGCCACCTGTTAATTCTCATGCCCCAAAGCTCACACTATATCCAGGAAGGAAACAGGTGTATGTGTGTCAGGTGTAGGGGGGGTGGGTGCGGGAGGGGTGCATTAATTCCCATGCTCCAGAACTATATCTAGGAAGGAAACAGAGTTTTTGTGTGTGTGTGTGTGTTTCTACACCTATAAGAGCTATCCCGCCAGTGTCTGTTGCAAATAGCTAAAAACAGAACTCAGATGCTGAGTGTCAGTCAGGAGTGGCATTTCTATGACTCCCCTAAATCAAGTCTGAAGGCACACTAGTTGAGAAACACTGGATTTACATCACATCAAACTGTGTTTAGTCATACAATTCACTATTACCTCTCGCCCTTTTATCTTGGTCCTTGTGTATTTTTTAAATTTTTGGTTCACTACATACATCATCTTAAGCTTTATGCTAGGAATTTAAAGTAAAATAGCAACAAATCAGAACAAATTTTGGTTTCAAAAAGCATTCAGTAAATGATTACAGCACTTCCTCTTTCACAAACAGGAAAGCTGGTTTTGAATACAGCCAACACATAACAGGACACGATTAGGTTTCTACAAACTCTTTCACTACCGCAGCTTGTGACTACTAATCTGTTGCAATTACCATATAAACCATAGAAGGAAAGTACAGTATCCAAGTACAATAAAATATATCTTATTTTCAAATATGGGCTCAAATCTCATTACATTTGATGAGAATTTATCAACATTGGAACAGCAACTGTTTTCCTCTCCTAGCCATTTCTGCTTCATCTATTAAGATTCTCTTACCTTACAAGTTAAGATAGAGGCGATGCGTTTAAATAAAAAAAAAAAAAGATTTGGACTAATTCCTGGAGAAAAAAAAAAGTCCATAAATCTTTATTAAGGTAGACCAGAAGGAAGCCACTTTTCATCCTAAGGTGAAGTAGCATAGAATCTTGACACTTTGGGGGGGTTTGCCAGGAATTTGTGGCTGGAATTACCACTGCTGGAAACAGGATGCTGAGCTAGGTGGGACCTTTGGTCTGACCCAAATCAGGCAACTCGTATGTTTTTATGTTCTTATATATGAAGATGATCAAGGAATTTGATGTTTTTAAAATTATCCCTTTTGTTGACAACTGAAATTCTGTTAAAATATTTTAAGGAAATCTTAAATATTTCTTTATGTGATACCAAACACTGGACAGAGTTGTTAGATCATAAGGAGAAAGGTAACTAGATTTGTGATCTTAAAGCGCTCTTACACAAATTTCAAGATTTTTTTTCTAGAGCACCTCTCCTTTTGTTGTGAAAATAATTCAAGTGTTCCTGACACTGCTCGTTCAACTCACTTCATAATAAAGCTTTTTTTTTTTTTTTTTTTGCTTTATGTGCAAGTGTATGCATTCCTTTCAAGCTAATAACTTGTAGATTCCATAAAACAGGAGACATTTGATAAACTCAATTCTCTTTTGAAAATGCGCTATCAAGGTCAAGAGGTTTCTCTTATTTGTTTTCTAAGTTTGTTATTTTCCTCTTTTCTTTAATTTCCATGGTTCTCCTCTTGGAGTAATTAGATTTGTAGAAAGGTGCATATTGTAAAGTTGTGTTTTTCCAATTTCCTAATTTTAGCTTGAAATATATATATTTTTTTAACCCGCGCTGTCCCACTCAGAGCAGGTTCAATGCTTTTTTAAAAAAATTAATCAAATTCATTCCGCGATAGAAAAAACGCATTCCACTACATGTATAGCTCCATTATCTCTCTATATAAAAGGCAACACCAACGTTCTATGAAGCCTCCAGCCGGAAGTGTGAAGGGGGAGAGATATCCGGTTTCCCCATGAGTGTCTGCCCCGTCCTCTCTGTAACACAAACAGTCAGTGAAGGAAAACAGCAGAGCAGGAAATCAAATCTCTGGCTCTGTAACAGTGAAGGACTCAGAGTGGGGAGGGGAGAGAGGCCAGAGGGCAGGGACACACACACTCCCACATGCACACAGAAGAAAACATTGCTAGCCCCCGTTTCATTTGCATCAGAAACGGGGCTTTTTTACTAGTTTAACCATAACTTAGGTCTGTAGCAACTGAACTTAAGCCTTGAAGACAGTAAAGGAAAAGAGGTACTTCCCTTCTTTATAAACAATATTCACATTAAAACAGTATTAACGAGTGAAAAGAATGTCAGGAACAGCAATCACTTTTTTAAAATGATATTCTAGATTGGTAATGTATGGCAATACAGGTAAACTCAATCAATCGTCCCTGTTTTGGTGATATCTTTGAAAGATACCTTATCCCAACTCATGCGCTTTTGAGCGACTGTCAGCCTGTAATAGTATCAGTTTATTATTGAAATATGTAGCATGATATTTTGCTGGATCATATATAGCAATACAAAAATACAGCTTTAAAAATATATTTGAAGATGCAACTGGCTTTCATTCCAAAGCCCTCTTCCCCCTCCCTTTGGGGAACATTTAAAAGACATTTAAAGGACAAAAGGTACTGCTGACCTCACCTCCCCCTTTTAACAAAAGACTTCTCAAGTAAGAGACTGCCTCAAGGTTAAATTGACTCTCTTCCTCTGATCAACACAACAAATAAGGCTGATCAGCACAACAAATATCAAAGGTAACCAGTAGAGGCAAGGAGACAGGCAGGTGGGAAAGGTGTGAAATACAGCTACTAAAAACAAAGGACACCTGCTGGCCGCCCCAGACAAATCTTATCAGAATATCTATCACAGAAATTCAAGCAGGGAAAACCTTGCACTACAATAAACCATTTATCAGCAAAATCCAGACAGCAAGCCTTGTGATGTCATAAGACATGAGACCAAGATACCACAATGCTTTGCAAATGCCTAAGGGTCTTGTGCAAACCAGAAAAGCAAGACAAAGATTCACATGGCATGTCTTCCTGCAGCTTGCAAGAATATAAAAGATAGAAGCTGTTCCAGACAAGCAGATGCTTCCCTTCAACTGCAACACAGATTCTTCTCTACAGATTCTCTCTTCCTGGGACCTATAGCCCACCTGCCTGCTATGAGGACCTCTTCTGCAAACATGTGCTTACCTCATGCTGTTCATACTATGTAACAAGGACTTGTAAGTAACATAACTTTTGATCTAGACCTGCTACTTTACTTTACTTAAATACAGATTATCTGTAAAGATCTCTTAAAAGAACTCTCTCTCGTTTGTGCTAGCCTTATATGATTGCATTAATCATATTGTAACTTAATAAACCTTTTTGAAGCTAAAAATATAGTCTCTTTGTGTTCTGAGTATATGATATCTGTTAAGGTTATACTGGTAGCGCATGAACACTTTTAAACTTAGTGCCATGCTCTGGATACATGCTTTCAAATCTTGCAGTACAGAATACTGCATTTCAACAGAGATATATACTTAATTTATTTAATTTATTGCAATTATCACCTTTGGTGATTGGTGGAGAAATTAATATCCTAAAACTTATAAATACAGCGCCTCCTCTTAAATTATAAACAGTAGCGAGTGCTCTAGAGCTCTTTCCCCCAAGATAAATCATTTCTTGTAACAAGCCTTCCCCCGGTTTCTAGTTTAAAAGCTGCTCTCTCTCCTTTTTTGGTCAGCTATTATGTATTTGGCATTTGTGTGTGCATGACCGAGGTATTCTGTTAGCATGAATTCTTTATGTAGCATTCTGCAGTAATTTGGCTTGTTCAGTTTTCCTGATAGTGGAGGGAATATTTGACAGGGGAGACAGGGATTTTGCTGACCCTTGTTCTGTATTGTTTGTGATTTATAAAAACGACAGTTGTACAGGATACTGTTTCTTTTTATCTCTCTATATAAAAGGCAACCCCAACGTTCTGAAGCCTCCACGGAAGTTGAGGCGCCCGAGATATCCGCTGTGCCCTGGAGTGTCTGCACCGTCCTCGCGTCAAAACGTCTTGACGTCGAGGGCGGAGCTATAACACTCGAGGGCCGAAACGCGAGGCGAACGCGAACCCCGAACAAGTAACGCAAGTAGCTCCGAGGGATGGAGGGAGGGGGCCCCTTGCTAGCGCCCGTTTCATTGCACTCAGAAACGGGCATTTTTTCCTAGTACTTTAATAAAACGATTTAAATATAAAATCAGAACGAGGCTTAAGTGCAAATGGGATCCGACAGAGCTTACGGGGAGGGGGACAAATTTTGTCCCAGCATCATTCTCTAGGCCGAGCCCCCTTAAACAGGTACAAAGGTCACCTTCTTGACTGCTATAAACAAGGCGTCCATCTTCGGGAAGACCCAACAGTACTCCACAAAGGTATACATATGATCAAGAGCCCCGGCCACCTTGAGAGGACCATCCGGGGACTCCCACACTGCTATCATCATGCAGATAAGGGCTTTATGGAGGGGAAAATGCTTTAGGGCCCCAAGGGGCCCACTGTGGGAGGCTAAGTATGGCCAAGGCCCCTGCGACCTTGTCTAAGAGACAAGACAGCGCCTTACGACAAAAGAGCTAGAACCCACGGGAACCGTCTTCTACAGCCTCCTGACAGGGAGCATCCTCGGAACTGGAATCCACCTCCATTCCCCTCGAAGAACCTGGAACCTCTGGAATGACCAGATTGGTTCTACAGCGCCGACACCTCAAAACAGGGCCCTCCCACCAAGAGGATGAGGGTTAGGGGCAGGGCTAAGATTAAGGCCCAAAAGAGGACCTGTGCAGAACCTTCTTAACCATCTAAATCAAGCTGAAGAGCCAAAAACTAAAGAGGCCCCACTGGAAACCCTCCTGCAGTGGGGCCTGGGGTGGGCAGGAATGAAAAGTCCATTATGTGACCAGAGATGTATTCTCCCTGTGAATGAATTGAGAGAGAAGGGAGGATTCAATCTGCCAATTTGCCTTGACAAAAACACTGTCAGATGAATGTATCGATTTGAGCTTAAGGCGGGTGGAAGGGAACAGCACATATAAAACACTGAGAGAAAAGAGAGACTGAATAAGCCACATTTACACATTATTAATTAATCCATTAAGCCCGCTGAACTGCTGGCTCTGCAGACCGCACAGCTTGCACCGGCTAGCATGCCCTTGCCTAACTGCCTCGGTTTGGGGCTCTCTCTGGGTGCGCCTGGAGGGAAATTCATATAGGGTGAACAGGCAAGAGGGGAAGCATGGGGACCCCTCAGGCAAGGCCCCGTAGGACTGAGTCAAAGCCTCACACAGTGGTTCGAAGAAGTACAACGGGGGGCTGCACAGCCAAGCTCAACAAGATACGGTCTTAAGACTGTGACCTGGGAGTAGTCGTTAGGCTCGGCCACACTGTGTGGCCAGAGCCAGCAGAGTGGTGAGCAAGGCCAGGGACAAGAGCACCATCAGCATGACCTACCACCTGCTGAAGGTAGAGAAAAATACTGGATTGTTTCCCATGAACAGCAGCGGAGAGAACTGACCATTTGGGCATCCGGGCAGAGCCAGAGGGCCCAGAGGCTCTGCTCGGTTGCCCTTGCCCACTACTGCCGCCACTGCACACTACAGCCACCCTGGTGGTCTAGTGGCCACCACACACTCTAAATGAGAATTAGTGTGCACCAAGTGCCCTGTGGCCCATAGATATAAAACAGGACGTGCAGCATTTAGCGCTAATTCCATTAGCACTCAAAAAGCTTTAGTGAAAGGGCCTCTTAGTTTGTGGTCACTTATCCTGTATTTGTGTCTGAACGTGTGACCAAGGCCAGATATTCTGTTAGTGTTGATTGTTGGGACCTGTAGTAGTAGTAGTAGTAGTAGTAGTAATCCAGCTTGTTCAATTTTCCCAATAAGTGCATCGATGTTCTGGGCTCACTGCAATATTTCCAATGCTGCCTTTCCTAGGAAGGTCCTTGTTGAAGCTTTTATGAAATGGTAGATTTGTGTACAAGTCCCAAGTGACTTTTTTAAGGTTTTGTATAAATTCATAATATGTCTGCTACTGGAGACAGGTTATGTTATTGTGTTCCTTAGATTTAATTTAGATGCCAACCAAGTTTGGTTCCGTTTCAGCTGAAAATGCACCCCACCCCACTTTCTGCCACCCCCCCCCCCCCCCGATCAAAACCATTGCTGCCCTCCCACCATCCCTAGGCCCTACCTTATGAGTCCTGGTGATCTAATGGCCTAACCTGGGCAGAAGCGATTCCTAGTCACTCCTGTCCATAACGTCTCTGCTGTCAAAATAGCTGCCCAGACATAATTATGTATACTTTTGAAGAAAAGGGAGAGATGAGAGATAACAGAAATTTAAATACCTTCATGGTATAAATGCACAGTAGGTAGGCCTCTCAATTGAAAGGAAGCTCTGGAATGAGGAATCATAGGATGAGGGTGAAAGGGTATAGATTCAGAAGAAATCTAAAGTGAAATGTAGTCATACATATTCATTTCCTTTAGTCCAGGAAATCTTCCTGATTAGAAGACCGTTATCATTAGAAGACTGTTATCCCCACCTACCAGCAGATGGAGGTTGAGAAACTGAATTTTCCTAGTGACATCACCCCGATAAGGGTCGGGTGCTCCGTGGAAAACTCCAGTATGCCTCTGGAAAGAAGTGCACAATAAATCACTTTAGCTACAGGTGAAACAGAAATCTTTTTCATTTTAAGAGAGAGAGAGAGAGAGAGATCCCCATGATTCCCATTAACTAAAGTCTTCCAGAAGGAGGGGCATGGGGGGAGGGCTCTCGGGATAATGCAACCAGACTACAGGAAAGCAAATTAACAGGTATGACAAAATTTCACTCTCCTTAGCGTCCTAGCTGCATCATCCTGAATGGGTAAGGGAAGCCTCAAGTCATCGCCCACGAACAATAATTTGGTGAGGCTTGTGGCTTGGACCCTGTGAGCCCCCCATCCCACCATTCCACACTCCTAAAAGGCTGCCTAGCTTAGCTTTATTCCCCTTGTGCAGGAGAGGAGAGATAACTGAGTGTCAACCGTTTATACACTGCGTATGTCTAGTAGTGCTTTAGAAATGATAAGTAGTAGTAGTTATACCAGCTACACGACTGGGTATGCTGGCAGAATGGTGCTGCACTCCCTGCGGGAGTTGGCTCTCTGCCCCTCCTGTGATGAGCTGGATCCCAGGGGTGTACCCATAGCTCAGAGGATGCTCCCCGTGGGTCCGAGAATTAACAATACATACATACATACAAAGATGTGCTTGAAAGCTTTGGTAAGTTTTAAACATAAATATATCAATTTTTAAATAGTTTTAATTTCTTAGGTCTCTAGTGCTGTTTGCCTCCTTTTCTGCACAATTTTCATACTGCTTGAAAGCTTGGTATGCATTAGTTGTCAATTCTCAGACCCATATTCTTTCACAATTACAATACCTCTTATGCACTTCTTTTCACTACACATCCTTTATTGCTAAAGCTGGTGGTGGGAGGCGGGACTGGTGGTTGGGAGGAGGGGATAGTGCTAGGCAGACTATACGGTCTGTGCCAGAGCCGGTGGTGGGAGGCGGGACTGGGGGATTGAAGGCGGGGATAGTGCTAGGCAGACTATACGGTCTGTGCCAGAGCCGGTGGTGGGAGGCGGGGCTGGTGGTTGGGAGGCGGGGATAGTGCTGGGCAGACTTATACGGTCTGTGCCCAGAAAAGGACAGGTACAAATCAAGGTAAGGTATACACAAAAAGTAGCACATATAAGTTTATCTTGTTGGGCAGACTGGATGGACCGTGCAGGTCTTTTTCTGCCGTCATCTACTATGTTACTATGTTTTTCATATTGAGCATTTATTGGATATCAAAGTTTTCATATTCACCATATTTTGATATGCACTCTTTTGGGGGGGGGGTGGGGGAGGCATCATTTTTGCACCCCATTTCACATAACATCAACTTTTATGCATGAGTACTCAGCTGTCTATGTATATATAAACACTTTTCTCAGTATTTTCATGTCACCCTCGTTTGTATATTTGCAACTGTATTACTGTTTCATTGATTTTATAAACTTCTGTCTGTATTGCACAACTTGTACTCACACGTTTCTGTATGCAATAATGTTTGTAAGGAGTAATTAGGTCCTACCTGCTAATTTGCTTTTAGTCCCTCCAGACCAGTCCAGAATGACTGGTGGGTTGTGTACACCTTCCAGCAGGTGGAGATTGTGAATGCTGATTCCTGAGACAGCCAACAAGAGTCCTGCTCAGCCTGAATGCCTCACCATTTATGTAACAAAGCAGGAGGAAAGAAAAAAACAAAAACAAAAAGACATCCAACATCTGTGAACCGCTCAGCTTCCACAGCCTACATCAAACAAGATGGTGCTGGCACCAACCTGATGTAGTCATCACATAGAATCATCAATATTGACCAAGAACAGCAGCAGCTTTTCTTTGTAAACAACTCCTCACAGAGACAAGAGCAAAAGCAGATACTCGCAGATCAAAAGATGAGAACTGAACTGCACGGTGGGGGGGGGGGGGGGGGGGGGGGGGAGAGATGTGGGCCAGTCCAGAGGGACTAAAGAAAAGCAAATTAACAGGTAGGACCTAATTTCCCCTTCCCTAGTGTCCCTTCAGACTGGCCCTGAATGACTGGTGGGAAATACCAGAGCAGTAGATTATGAGAAGGACCCAAAAGATCCACAAAAACACACCGACAGAAAACTGTGTACCAATGTGCCTGTACATCCACCCTGTAATGCCTGACAAATGAACAAAAGGAAGACCAAGTGGCCGCCCTACAAATTTCCACCAGAGACACCAAAGAACTCTCCGCCCAAGATGCAGCCTGCCCTCTGGCAGAATAAGCCTTTATATCCTCTGGAACAGGCCTACCCGCTAAATGATATGACAAACCTATTGCCTCCTTAATCCAACCGGCAATGGTCGCCCTGGACGCCGCCAAACACTTACGACCACCTCATAGCAAAATGAATAGCCGCTCCAAATGTCGAAACTCCTCCATCCACCGACATACTCTTGCAACTCCCTGCAGACATCCAGCTTACGCAAAGAACATTATTCCTCCGACCCCATGGAAAAACCCAGAGCTGGAAGAACTAGAGACTAGTTAACATGAAAGGGCGTCGACACCATCAGAAGAAGAGACCAGACGCAGAACAACTCTATCTGCGTAGAATTCCAAAAAAAGACACCCTACAAGAAAGGACCTGCAACTCGAAGACCCATCAAGCAAACAGCCACCAAGAACAACAATTTCAGAGTAAGGTCTTTGAGGATAATCGAAGACAGCAGCTCAAAGGGAGGACGAACTAGTGCCAAGAGCATCAGATTAAGATCCCAAGAAGCACGCCTAGGCAGACTCAAGATAACAACCCCTCTCAGGAAGCATACGACATCCAGATGACTTGCCAAGAGCTTGCCCTTAATGCAGCCCCGAAAACAAGTGAGCATCACCACCTGAACCCTCACGGAAGCCAAGGCCAAACCCATCTCAAAACCATCCTGCAAAAAATCCAGTACATGTGGCACAGAAGCATGCAACAGAATGGTCATCACATCAGCCTTCGAAAATCTTGCTTGAGCTCCGAAACTCGGCAAAGTGACTTCAGAAGGATAAGCCTGTCCAGAGTGTACCTGATCGCACGCGCCTTGGCAGACGAGTGACAGGGAGGCTCTAGAAAATCGTCTGGCAGACCATGAGCGAACTTGAGAGCATAACTGTAGCAAATAATGTTGAGGATCCACTGGTCCAAAGTAATCTGGGCCTGCCTCAAAAAAAAAAAAAAAATCTTGTAATCGAGCACCGACCAGAATAAGGAGACACCTTCATTGCTTTGACTGACCCCCACGCTGGAAAGGTGAGACCACCATCCCTGCCTCCATACCTGGCTCCTCGAAAAGGCCAAGTACGCCGATAGAAACGAGACCGCTGAAAGCCAGCGCCTCTACCTGCTCAAAACCGCCTCAATTCATGCCCCCGACCTCTACCAGTCACAAAACCAAGGCCGAACAATTTCAGCTGATCCTCCTGAAGACAATGCACCTGAACTCTTCAACTAATCCAACTCATTGCCAAACAACAAAGAACCCCAAAAGGGAAACTTACTGAACTTGAACTTTGAAGCTGCGTCCACTGACCAACCTCGAAGCCAGAGAGATCTACGAGCTGCCACACCTAAGGTCATAGATTTAGCCAATACCCTAAGCAAATCATACAAGAAGGCTGATCCCATTTCAATATTAGTCACTTCCCAATCCACCAGAGAAAAATCATCCGAGATCTGTCCAACAAACTTTCAGACCACCAGAAATATGCCCAGGCCACCAAGCCACTGCAGATGGCTGACTGTACTGCCAAGGCCAAAACATTGAAACAATGCTTCAGAAGTGCCTCCATACAGTGATCCTGAGGGTCCATGAGAGCCGTGCCTCCATCTACCAGCACTATAGTCTGCTTGGTAACAACATCAACGACCAGAGGTTTAAGTACCTTAAAAAAAGCTTAATCATGGACCTGGCCAACCGGAAAGGCGCATCCAGAACATCCCACTGGGCTTGGATTATGTCCCTGATGTCCTGATGCATGGGAAAGGACCTGCTCGACTTGCGAATCCCCTTCGCCAAGGAGTCCACCTTACAGGCCACCAGAGCCTCCTGCTCCTCCTCAAAATTAAGAGTCGAGGACACCAAAGAAATAAGCTCCTACAAGTCCTTTTTATGAAAGACCCATACCACCAAAGGGTCCTCACAAGGATGCAACTCATCTTGAGAATGAACCCCTTCTTCTTCACCTAGAAACTCCCAGTCTCCAAACTCCTGCTCTTCCAAGTCCCTCCCAAGGGTCTCTGTGTCTAACTCCATGGCAGCCCCCTTCTTGCTCTTCCCACAATGTCCTGGGCTGCTTGGAGTTTGACAGGGACCCACTAGAAGGCCCAGGTTCCACCTCAGACAGAGGATTCGAACGCTTCAATAAAAACACCTTACACATAGCCAGGACAAACTCCAGAGGAAATCCCCCTTCGACGAGTCCTCCCTGCAACTGAACAGGCTCCTTCCACATTACAGGGGCCTGCCTTGCAAGCTGCACAGACCATTCCCTCACCAGAAACTGCACTTCTAATATAGTGGAGTTTCCCGCTGAAACTGTTCACTCTGCTACCTGTACCCGACTTCACAACGGGAACCACTATTGTGGTATCTACCACGTGCTGAGTCAGCTGACTCAGCTGCAGTGCAGATTTTACACGCTCTAGCAGCGGAAAGACCCCACCGCTGGCAAACAGAGCACCGGACCCAACTTCTCTGCCATAGAGGATACCAACCACGGGACCAAGACTCTACAGGGAGACAGCCCACAAACCTTAGCAAAAGACTGGGTCTATGCTTTGTGATTTTTGTTGTTTTTTTTTTAACACTGCACACCTCTGTTTCTGTTTTCCATGTGCAAAACAGTGGCTGTTCCCTGCAGCTCTACAATACCCTTCCCTCAAAGGAGTGGCAGCCAGCAACAGAGCACAGAACACCTCGGGCCCACAGGCACTCAGGGTAAGCTTGGGGAGAGGAGGGAGGAGGGATTTAGGCACCCGAGAACCCCCACGAGTCTCAACCTCAACCAGTAAAGAGAACCCAGTGGTGCACAGATGAGAAAACAAGAATTCCCTTTTTTTTTTTTTTTTTTTTTTAAATTACCCAACAAGAAAAGAAAAATACAAACAAACCAAATGGCTCCACACATCTTCCACCTGCTGGAGACTGAGAAATACTGAGGCTTTCAGGGGCTGAGCAGGGCTCTTATTGGTTCTCTCAAAAATCAGCATTCTCAGTGTCCACCTGCTGGAAGGCATGCACAACCCACCAGTCATTCCGGGCTGGTCCGGAAGGACGCTATGGAAGGACTCCTGATGAAGCTATAAGCCGAAACATGGGCAATGTTGAGTCCCCTTCCACTTGAAGCCTGGTAGTCTCTAATGTGCTGTCTTCAAGCAAACACAGATGTATATTAATAAAGGACTTGTGCTTTTAACCTGATACATCGCATTGATGATGTTGCTGTCCCAGAGGACTTCAATTTTGTTTATCATATTTTCAAGGGAAAAATCGAAGGCAAACTGGAGGAAGGAAGCTTGCCATCTAATGTGGATGAGGATGTCTTTACTGGTGTCAACAATAAAATGGGAACAGAAGCTCAGATAAGGTTTCTCAAGGCAAAGCTGCAAGTTATGCAGGAGGAACTGGACAGTATAGCTCATGAATGTAATAAAAAGGATGATGAGAATCATGTTAAACTCTCTGATTAAGGACATTGAAGAAGAGCAGGATAGATTTCAGCAAACACTCAACATCCAGCAATCACAAGCTGAAAAGTATAAATCTCTTTCAGAGGAAGTCGTCAGAAAAAGTGAAGGACAGCAGAAAAGGAACTGGAGAAACTAAAGAGAATGCATGAACAAGTTAACTAGTCAAAGTGCTACAAATGTTCACTTAAAACAGAGCTCTTGAAGAAGTAGAAAAAGTATAAGCTCAAACAAAGCAACAAGGATACAGGAAACCAAAGGCCACTTTTACTAAACCACACCAGCAATTCCCATGTGGCAAATGCAACAAAGCCAATAGGAATTGAATAGGCTTCATCGCATTTGCCACACCAGGAATCACTACCGTGGCTTGGTAAAAGGAGCCCCAAGGGTACAAAAAAAATGTAAGAATTAGAAAACAAGAAACTAGAAAAACAAAAAGGGGAATTAATGGTGGGATTTAAAAAACAACTGATGTTAATTTGTATTTTAAAAAGATAAAAGATACATATTGAATCTGAAAAGATGCTGTCTTTCACTGAATGGGGAAATTCCTAAGTTTTTATAACTTGTTCAGTAGTACAATAAACTTTATCAAAACTTTACTGAATGAACTTGAAAAATAACCTACCCTTTTACTTGAGAAAAGAAAAAAAAAAAAAAGTAATCCTCAAGCCCTTAATGAAAAGTCAACCAGCATCTTACAAGATACTTTTCTGAACAAGTTAAAGAACATCAAGTACACTCTTCCTCCTTGTCACAATGGATATGAAATCACTGTAACAGCAACATCCCCTATGCAAATGGTATAGTTATCTATATATATAAAAGGCAACCCCCAACGTTCTGAAGCCTCCACGGAAGTTGAGGCGCCCGAGATATCCGGTGTGCCCTGGAGTGTCTGCACCGCCCTCGCGTCAAAACGTCATGACGCGTTAAAACGTCGTGACGTCGAGGGCGGAGCTATTGACACTCGAGGGCCGAAACGGCCCACAGCGAACAAGGTAAGTACCTTCGACGGACGGAGGGAGGGGGCCCCTTGCTAGCGCCCGTTTCATTCCGCTCAGAAACGGGCATTTTTTCCTAGTATCTATATAAAAGGCAACCCCAACGTTCTATGAAGCCTCCAGCCGGAAGTGTGAAGCGCCAGAGATATCTGGTTTCCCCATGAGTGAAGGAAAACAGCACAGCACGAAATCCCTCTCTCTGTAACAGTGAAGGACTCAGAGGGGGGAGGGGAGAGAGACGCCCTCACTCTCTCTGTAACACAAACACAGCACAGCAGGAAACTTAACACTGAAGGACTGGACTCGGAGGGGGGGAGGGAGAGAGGGCAGAGGGCAGGGACACACACACTCCCACATGCACACTCTGAAGAAAACCTTGCTAGCCCCCGTTTCATTTGCATCAGAAACGGGGCTTTTTTACTAGTATTTGATAGTGTTCTCAGTATGAGCCTGTTATTTTGACTGCTTTTCCCATGTGGGTAGCTGACTTATGAGTTCTTGTGTCGTTTTCTTTGATTTTGTGATTGTTTGGAGTTTGCTTCTTACAAGTTTTTGTTTTCAGATTAGGTGGTTGGTGGAAGGTGAGAAGGTATGCGAGATATTCTAGTAATTCATCCTCACTGGGAACCGCTTGCACGGCTTGATAAGAGGCCTCAAGTTTGGCAATAGTTTCTGCTGTGAATTCATGGTACAAAGAAGGTATCTTTAGGAGTTTATAATATATAACTATACCATTTGCATAGGGGATGTTGCTGTTACAGTGATTTCATATCCATTGTGACAAGGAGGAAGAGTGTACTTGATGTTCTTTAACTTGTTCAGAAAAGTATCAAGCCGTGCAAGCGGTTCCCAGTGAGGATGAATTACTAGAATATCTCCCATCCCTTCTTTTATATAGATACTAGGAAAAAATGCCCGTTTCTGAGCGGAATGAAACGGGCGCTAGCAAGGGGCCCCCTCCCTCCGTCCGTCGAAGGTACTTGCCTTGTTCGCTGTGGGCCGTTTCGGCCCTCGAGTGTCAATAGCTCCGCCCTCGACGTCATGACGTTTTGACGCGAGGGTGGTGCAGACACTCCAGGGCACACCGGATATCTCGGGCGCCTCAACTTCCGTGGAGGCTTCAGAACGTTGGGGTTGCCTTTTATATATATAGATAAGTATAATTACTAGGGGGAAAAAAATAAAGGACAGCTTGGTAGATAAACATTTCTCAAAGGAAAATCACTCAGCTAATGATCTTACAATAAGATCCTTTAAGGAAATTTCAGGAGCACACAGGAATGGAAACACTTTGAAAATCAGAATGATTAGATACAAAAGGGCACTAGCTTTCTCCATTGATCTAACAAAGAGGAAACCCTTAAAAGTTTGACAAAGATATGTTAGTCCAATAAAAATGAAATGTTATCACCTACAACACCTTCTTTCAACACCTCTAAATGCAAAATCACAAAAAGGTACTGTATTCTAGGTTTGATTCATGACATGATGCATGAACTATAAAGCTGACACTTCAAGGGCTTGCTTCACAGTACTAATTTCTTGACATTGCATTATTATACATCATCTATTTCCCAGTTGTTTATCCCTGGTTAGAGAAATCAAAAATGCTTTGTTTCTGGCAAGTAAAACAGTTTGCTTCTAAGAAAAGGATGCATATACTATTGCACTAAAAATAAACTTGAAATTGATTAAAAGAAGTCAATGTATTTGAGACTACAAAAATAGGTTGCTGCAACACCTATTTACAAAACTGTCAGTCCCTTATGGTATTAGACCTATATTGTACACATCAAAAATACTTATCAATCTGTTCTATATATTTAGATGTTTTATTATGGGAGTAGAACAAGTTTTAGAGAAGTCAGGAAACAACCACCGTTATTAAAAGTAAAAAGGCAAAAATATCTTTATACCTCTTTTAGTGGCCCTTTTACTAAGCTACGGTAGCACTAATGAATGGCTACTGTGCACTAAAAAGCACTACTGCAAAACATGCCGGAGGTGTCCCACGGTACTACACCGCTCAGCACGCACTAATCCCACACTGAGAAATATTTTTATTTTTCAGTGTGTGAGCGTGCCCACAGGGGGAAAGTAGGTGTGCCCTGCTCTAATCAGGTAGTGAGGGCACATTGCCACACACTGCCTGATTACCACGGGAACACCAATTCAATAGGTGGCAGTAAGGGCTCCTGCAGTAATGGCCATATGCTAATTGGGAAATTAGCAAGTGGCCATTAACAGGGGATTAGCAGATGCTGCTATTTTACTGCCACGCTAAAAGTGACCACGGCGCTCAGTAAACCCATGTGCTGACAGCAACGCCAGCCACTTTTTAGAATTAGCACCTCAATTAGCATCTAAATTCTTTTTTTTGTTTTGTTTTTTTGTTAATTTTTCTTATGACTTACTCACAATCCCCATTTTCCTGCAGCCATTCAGTATGTTTTATGGGAAGAGTCAGAAAATTCTGTAAGTTTCTGAAATCATAGTATGATACATGTACACACATATAAAAACTGTAGTATATTAAGTTAAAATTTTTCTAACTTTCATAATAAAAAATGAAGTCATTTCCATCCCTGTTTGTGTCAGAGTATTTTGTCCGTTTGGGAATTTTGTAGGTGGAAAATATCAAGTATGGATGTGAGGGAAAGGAGATAAGAGAAGAGCTCAGAAGTGTGATAAGGAGAGAGAGGTAGGAATGGGGATAGGAAGATTAGTAGGGAACATTCAAGATGAGAAAAGAAGGGAGTACCACGGACAAGGAAGAAGGAGGACTGGAAGGTAAAGAAGAAAAGATCAGATGTGCGAGGGAAATAGAAAAAGAGGGAAAAGAGGTTTCAGGATTTCAGGGGGGGTGGGAGTATCCAGAAAGAGGCACAAAGGTGCCCCTACCCAGGCTCTTCCACAAAGACTTCATCCAGTTCACATTATCTCTCACCTCCCCATCTCAGTTCTTTTTCTTCCACCTACTCCCCTTATCGCGGAAGGACTCAATGCTTCGGGAAGAGGGATTTATAAATAGCAGAAAATTAAAGTGTGTGTGTACCGATTCCCAAACCTGGTCCTGCAGGCACCCCAGCCACTATGGGGGGGGGGGGTTGTTACATTTGTACCCCGCGCTTTCCCACTCATGGCAGGCTCAATGCGGATTACGTATTTCCAAACGTATTATATACAGGTACTTATTTGTACCTGGGTTTTCAGGATATTCACAATGAATATTCATGAAGACCTTAGAAAACTGGAAGACTGGCCATTCAAATGGCACTTGAAATTTAATGTAGACAAATGCAAAGAGATGCACATTGAGAAGAATAATCCAAATCATAGTTATCTAATGCTAGGGTCCACTTTAGAAGTCAGCACTCAAGAAAAAGACCTAGGTGTCATTGCAGACAATAAGGTGAAATCTTCTGCCCAGTATGCGTCGGTGGCCAAAAAGCAAACAGGATGCTAGGAATTATTAGAAAACAGTATTGTGTTAAATTCTGGTTGCCGTTTCTCAAAAAAAAAAAAAAAAAAAGATATAGCGGAATTAGAAAAGGTTCAAAGAAAAGCAGCCAAAATGATAAGAGGGGCTGGAACTCCTCCCATATGAGGAAAGGCTAAAGAAATTAGGGACCTTCAGCTTGGAAAAGAGATGGCTGAGGGAGCATATGACTGAGGTCTACAAAATCCTGAGTGAAATGCAACGGGTGGAGGTGAATTGGTTTTTCTATCATTCAAAAAGTCCAAAGACCAGGGAACACTCAATAAAATTGCATGGAAATACTTTTAAACAAAATAGGAGGAAGTATTTTTTCACTCAAAGATAGTTAAGCTCTGGACCTTGTTGCTGGAGGATGTGGTAATGGCAGTTAGTGTATCTGGGTTTAAAAAAAGGTTTGGACAAGTTCCTAGAGGAAACGTCTGTAGCCTACTATTAAGATGGACATTGGGGAAGCCACTGCTTGCCCTGGGATTGGCAGCATGGAATGGTGCTACTAATTGTGTTTCTCTGCCAGGTGCTTGTGACCTGAGTTGGCCACTGCTGGAACTTGGATACTTGGCTGGACTGACCATTTGTCTGACACAGTATGGCTGTTCTTATGTTCTTATGATATTTCTGTGACCAAGTGAATTATTAATTGTTCTTAGGTTTTTATCCTAGATTTTAAGGATTTTATGTTTTTATTGTATGTAAATTGTTTATTACTAATGGTGTGTGTTTCTTATGTAACTTGCCCAGAACTATGAATGGAGCGGGATATAAATCAATCTCTCTCATGAATACTCATTGTGGATATCCTGAAAATCTGACTGGCTGGGGTGACTCCAGGACCAGGTTTGGGATTCACTACCCTAGCACTTCTTTCACACACAATTCCATTTATCCAGCCCTTTAGTCACATAACTCCATATTTCCCAGACCCTCACACAATTCCATCTTTTCACCCTTCCCCCAAATCCTTTAATTTCACCTCCTCTCCCAATTCTTTGGTCTGTCATCCCCTTTTTCTATCCTTTCCTAATACCACATTGATCAAGCAGGGAAGAGAAGAGTGTCCGCCCTCTCTGTCACTCTGCGCCTAACTGCTGCCTTGGATGTTACAGGGCAATGCACAGTCACACAGTTCAAAGCCATCAGGCTCAAAGAGACAGATGGGCAGAGCTTGATCTACTCATGCACCCCTCTTCTTGCCACATACTTGTAACCTGTGGCCAGCCAGCTGCTGCCCACCTAATATGGCCCCCACCATCTCTGAAGGCAGTTCTATTGAACTAGGCAATTGCATAGAAAGAGAGAGGCATATATTTATTTTTTTACAGTTATATCACCGCTTTGAACATTTATGACTTAGCACAGTGCTTTTCAATCTTTGTGGCTGCATGACCTCATAACAGCCAAAAAATAATTGTGAAATTCCCCAAAAGAGCAGAACAATGATATATCTATGCAGATCCCACTCAAGTTGTGATCCCAAATGTGGATTTTATGACCCCATTTGGGGGTCCTGACCCAGTTTGGAAAGCTCTGCCTCAATGGTTTATAAATGACTCAGTGGTTTATAAATAAAAGCAGGATTGGATTTTGTGACTTGTAGGGTGCTAACACAAGAGATCAAGGTACTTTTACTCTTCCTACTGCAAAGGTGGCACAGACACCAAGCCTCTGGAGACAGCGAGTGTATACTGGGGAACGAGCCAATTTTAGGTTCAGCATGAACAGCCACTGGTTGTCAGGTCTTACAAAGAAGAACAGAGGGATTGAAAGCATTTGAGGACTGGCTTGAGAAATACTGTAAAGCTATCTACCTAGTATTACTGCTTTAGATACACCATCACCCCTGATTAAAACCTGCTAAATGCATCAAGGAGGGATTTTTTTTCCTTGTATATTTAAAAGAAGCTTTTCTTCAGAGACTTGAAAATTCAGAACTACTGTACGAAGCATAATCCTGGCATCCAGTTCTGCTTTTCAATAAAACAGTTAATTTGTTTTTGTTAATTGTATTTAGTACAAAATGTAAAGCCACCAAAGGCATCTTTACAAAATACAAGACTCTTATTTGACAATTCCAAGCTATGTTATGCTGCATTATACAGTTTACTCACATATCTCTAATCCAATAAACGGTATTTGATTCACTATTGCCTGTGTTTACACTAGAAAATCAAAGCCAGATCGCCAACATTAACCCCAGAAGAATCCCAAGAAAGAAAGAAATTTCATTCCGAATGCTTTATTTAATACAACTGTAAAGAGTCTGCACGCCAATTCCGGGATTAAGTCTGCAGAACAGCAATTTATCACGTGAGAAAAGTTCCACACTAAGCACTGGGACCAAAATCAGTTTCAGTAACCTAGAACTAAACGAACACTGTAACAACTAACCCATGCACTAAAGAGTTTGGAAAACATCATTATCATTACTAGCTCATAAGGAAGGTACCAGCGTTGCCACCTCTGATTGTATTCCAGATGCCCCCCTCCCCGGGTGCCTGATGCTGTATACCCCCAACCCGACGGGAAATGGGATGGAACAGAAAGCCGACACCTTTCCCGTAGTTCTTCCCCTCTATTTGTGACTCTGGGCAGGACACTTAACCCTCCATTGCCCCTGGTACAAAATAAGTACCTGTATATATGTAAACCGCTTTGAATGTAGTTGCAAAAACCTCAGAAAGGCGGTATATCAAGTCCCATTTCCCTTATCTCTCAGCCGTATTGACTTGACTGCTTGTTTAGAAATTCCTGTCCCGTCACCGACTCCTTCTCGACCCAGTGACTGAGGAGGGGAAGCGCAGCTCCAAACCTACCGGGCGCGCGACCAGGAAGGAGGAGGGTTCTCACAGGCACACTCCGGACCGGGTTCCGTCGGCCGAAAGGAAACAAGCCGGACCGCCTCTCTACTTACCTCTCCTAACATCATTAGTCCTGCTCGGCCGCCCGTCCGCTCACGGCACTAGCCCCTCCGCATGGTACGGGGGGGCTCCTGAAACCACTCCCCTGCTTGTTGTCACCGCCGCGCACCTCTCCTCACTGTTGTCCCCGTTCGGGTCCCGCCGCAGCACCGTCCGGAAAATCCACCATCTTGGGGAAAGTTACGTTCGTTCCGTGACCCACCCCACGCGTCCTCCGATTGGCTGCCGGCCGGACTAATGACGTCGCAGCCCACATGACCGTCTCCATAGTGCTGAAGAATAGCGGCGCGCGACAGACGTGTTTTCACATACAGCTGCTTCGTTCTTGCACGGAGTGCGAGTTATCAGGTGTGGGAACGGGGTCAGGTGATTTGAAAGGTGTTGTGTGGGCTTGGGGGCTGAGCAATGGTACTTTGATGTTTTCCACATGCTGCGAAGCTTTTACTTGTATCAGAATAATTTTACTTTCCAGACCGGTACTGGTCTAGCCTGTTTCAGTCAATCATCAAGGATCTCAGTTTGTATAGCCAGATTAGGCTGAAGTGTTAGGCGGAGTAGGCGAGCGGTGAACTAGGGTGTCAGGGAGACAGAGAGGAACAAAAACAATAGGCCCTGACATCCACACAAACACACAGAACCATTAGCGGTTTTAGTTATTCCATATTCACATGTTTCATGTGCACAATTAAACAGCCTCACGAGATGCTTCTTCTATTCGTCGTGGCTTTGTTTAGGTTTGTGTTTTTAAAATGTTTTAAGTGATTTTATTTTGACTGTACATCACTGACAGGACCTGAATTGATATTTGTGTTCCTGTGATTTGCAGAGAAGAGTAGGGGAGACGGAGACAGGCTAGAGCAGACCAAACGGCGAACTTATTTATTGCCTTTACACAATATACACACATATAATAAAAAAAAGAAGTAACAGAGAACAAATGAAACGCAGTCCAAAAGAGCACAAGCTCTACAGTAACCACTGCATATTGCACTCGTCAACCAAGACCCAGTGTCCGCAAGGTGACATCATCGTAGGTTAAAGACATTTTTTTTTTTTTGCATCAGATTTAAATTTCAGGTAGGAGGATTCCTTCTGAACAGAGAGCAAGAGGGAGAAGAAGCAAAGTAGAAGAAAGCAGAGCACCTGGTGGCTTGAACACGGGTTTGGGGTACTGAAGTCTGTTTGACCTACAAATTTTCCAAGGAGGTTTGATAAACAAGAGTGGAAGTGAGCCTAAGTCCACTGTAAGCAAGGAAGCTAATTAGGATAGTCTAAGTTTCCCCTTCCCAGCGCAGCCGTCATTCCCATTCACTCAAAACAAAGCAAGCAAACCTATGAGCTGCTGCATCCACATTGCCTTTTTTTTTTATTGTTGGTCCATCTGAAACAAGTCTAAAGCTATTTCAATTGGATAGGCAGTGCCTTAAAAGGTGGAGGACAAAAGTTTTTGGTTTTTACTTATTGGACAGCTTTTTAATTTATTTGAAAGCTTCTCATATGTAGATATAAATATCATGAAATAACAATTGAATATCAGTAAAACACTTAAAAAAATATATTATAGCTGGTAGACACAGCAATTTTAAACTCTGTATTTTGTGCTCATTTTCTACACTTAAAACTAAATAAATACACTGTATACAATATATATTTTTTATTTATTTATTGGGATTTATTAACCGCCTTTAGGAAGACGCAGTATACAACAGGTACATTAACTTAAAACTTACAATTTTGATAACAGCATAACAATAGTAAAATGTCAAAGTATAAACATAAATACAATAAATGAGGTAAACTTGAAAACAGCACATTGAAACCTATTGATAGGATTATCAAGATTCAGGATCAAAAACATGCACATTTAACAAAACTGAAATTCAAATAACAGAGATATAATATGATGTCAGCATAATACTAATGAAACATCTAATAAGCACATATTAGAACATTCTAATGACACAGATATGATACTAATGCTTTTCTACAATACAGCCTGTCAAACAATGGAGTAATGTGGTCCAACAAGACACATCCAAACACACCAGAAAGACGGTAATATAGATGGCCAAATTTTAGTGAGGATAACCTGTTTCCTGATGGGCACATCTTAAATGTTGTTGTAATCTGCCTTGGGAAGCATGGTGTTATAAAGATGATGGAATATATTGAAATTAAATGGAAGTAGAATTAAACTTTCCTTTCATTGGGGCACATGGAATCACATCTTCATGTGTTTTGTAGAAGTTTACCTTTTAGATACATAAATGGATTATTCTGTTGTTTGAGCATGTTTCAGGGACAAGTGGGTTTATAAGTCAAAATAATGAAAATAGTTTCTGTGAAACATAACTAAATGGGCTATAAACCTCTAATGCAGTCCATTGGTTTTCTTATATTTTGTTCTTGTGATGGCTTATACTGTGCCAAAACTGGAAATACAGTGAGACAGAATAATAGAATTCAGTAACATCCAAAACTTATGTTTTAATCATCTTTGTTAAAAGCAAAACATGTTGGTTGATAAGCTTCATACAGAACAAGAAAAAACAGTAAACCATCCAATATGGCACAATAACAAACTTTTACAGCGAACATACCCCAAGAACCCTTCCTCTCCCTCCTTATAAGCCCACCTGACTGTTTCCACCCCCCCCCAAAAAAAAAAATACACAACAGATGTACAGGTCAATAGGACTCACTGCTTCCACTGTATGGAAATCTCTATGAATATTAATTGTCAATATCCTGACAAACCTGACTGCCTTGAGTAACTCCAGGAGGACCATGTTATCCTAACTACCACAAGAGTCAGACACGGTTGTATAATTAATATTATAATTTTATTTGTATTTGGGTAATAACTGAGAGAATGCTATTAAAAATCATATTACAAAGCATGAACTTGACTTGGTTAACTTCTGTATATCAACCAGTAGTAAATAATAATATCACAGCATTCTTCAAAACAGAAAGAGCAAGTTCCCACAAACCATCTTTCTCTTTTGGGCTCGGCACAGGAAAAACAAAAAGCTTTCAAATACTCCCTGGTTTCAAATAAATAAATAAATAGAAATTCTGAATGTTGAGAACCTGATTCTCATAACATGATGTCTGTTTTAGTGGCCCATTACCAGGAGAAAAAAAAATCTCTGCACAAATATAACACATGCTAGGGTGTCCCTGTAACCAGCCCTTCCAACTGACCACTGATTAAGATTTATAACAAATTACTACTCTACCTATGAAAAGTTATTCTGTTATTATACTTCCTCTGTGTACATCCGTGTGCTGCACAATCTGCCATGTTTGAAAATATAAGTGAGATTAAATAAAAATGCTACCAACAATAAAGAATGACAAGGTGGATGCAGCAGCTCATAGGTTTTCTTGCTTTGTTTTGAGTGAACGGGGATGACAGCTGCGCTGGGAAGGGGAAACTAAGGGGCCCTATTACTAAGCCATGTAAGCGTCAAAATGGAGTTACCGCCCGACTACTGTGTGGCTCTTGCGGTAATTTCATTTTGGCACGCATCTGAAAAATGTTTTTTTATTTTTGGGTGCACGTAATGAACACGAGCCAAGTGACATTTGGCGTACGTAGGTCATTACTGCCCGGTTACTGCATGAGTCTACTGCTAGGTTAATGGCTGGCGGTAAGGTCTCAAACCCAAAATGGACGCGCAGCAATTTTCATTTTGCCGCACGTCCATTTTGGCAAAAAAATTTTAAAAAGGCATTTTTTACAGGCGCGCAAAAAAATGGACCGGCACGCAACCAAAACCCGTGCCTACTACCACAAGCTGATTTTCGGCACGCCTTTGTAAAAGGACCCCTTAGACTGACCTAATTTGTTTCAGCGTTCTGACGTCACTTCATCTCCTGTCTAAAACCTCCTTGAAATTTTCCTACTGATATCTGTGGTGACCGAAGGAATAAGGACAGCTGACAAATATAGGGGGATTCCAGGGTAAAACGCTGTACAGACAAATAGAAGAAGTTTAAAGGGAATCCAAAGAAAACTGAGAGCCAATAGTTGCCTCTGAGTAGTGAGGGCAAATGGTCCAATTTACTTGTGCTGTTTAACACCTGAGTTCTGTATGGTCTGAAAATGCTTAAAGTCACTAGTTCTATTCTAGACAGAGCCAACTCAAGAGGTTGTGGCACCCTGGACCAACTTTTGTTTTTGTGTTCCCCTACCCAGTGGTGTCTCTAGTCAGAAATATTTCTGGTTGCGATGGGGAGGGTGGGGGCAAGTCAAAGTGACATTTCTGCACATCATACCCCTCTTCCCCCCCCCCCCCCCCCCATTTTAAATTAGCATTATAATTGCATCATTCAACAAATTCTTTTGTGTGGGAGTGAAATCTGGACAGACACACACGCACACTGACTGCATATACTGCAGCAGGACATGTTTATCCACTCCCACCCTAGCTGAGATAATATTTAATCACCTCTCTGACCTCATGTGCAGCTCTCTTTAAATTAGTCTCCTTATTTTCTAATTCCTCTTTTATTACGTATTATGTTGGCACTGTAAGTAGTGTACTATGCCATACTTTGTGTTGTTATTTGAATATTTTTACTGCTGTAATTTTCTATTCCTTTTTTTTTTATCTATTCTTACTGTACACTGCCTCAGGTGAATTCTTTCAAAAGGTGGTAAATAAATCCTAATAAATAGCACAAATTCCATATTCCGCAACAATGGAGCTATCCTCCCTTACAACACGCCATACAAAGTTAAGATTGTGATTATCACCTCAGGAATAGCATACCCTCCTTCTACTGCCAAACACTTTTATTAAATCATATTGGATTTTGTTGGTGTGGTGACTCTACAAGATATGGAGACCACTAGTCCTGAGCATTTTTACATAATAATATAAGCGTTGCTATACTGGGACAGACTGAAGATCTATCAAGCCCAGCATCCTGTTTCCAACAGTGGCCAAACCAGGATACAATTACCTGGCAAGATCCCAAAACTGTACAATACATTTTATGCTGCTTATCCTAGAAATAAGTAGTGGATTTTCCCCAAGTCCATCTTATGGACTTTTCTTTTAGAAAGTTATCCAAACCTTTTTTAAACCCCATTAAGCTAACTGCTTTTACCACATTTCTCTGATTTGTTTTAATTTGCTACTTTGTAGCTTCAATGCATGTCCCCTAGTCCTAGTATTTTTGGAAAGAGTAAACAAGCAATTCACATCTATCCGTTCCACTCCACTCATTAGTTTACAGACCTCTATCATATCTCCCTTCAGCCGTCTTTTCTCCAAGCTGAATATCCCTAGCTGCTTTAGCCTTTCCTCATTTTTGTGTTCTATTCCTTTCCTAATAATACCTAACATTCTATTTGCTTTCTTAGCCGACGCCACACACTGAGCAGAGGGTTTCAACCTGTCATCAACGATGACACCTAGATCCCTTTCCTAGTTGTTGGTTCCTAATGTGGAACCTTGCATAACGTAACTACAGTTTGGTTTCCTCTTTCCCACATGCATCATTTTGCACTTGCTCACATTAAACGTCATCTGCCATTTAGATACCCAGTCTTACAGTCTTGTAAGGTCCTCTTGTAATTTTTCACAATCCTCTTGTGATTTTTACAACTTTGAATAACTTTGTGTCATCAGCAAACTTAATTACCTCACTAGTTACTCCCATCTCTAAATCATTTATAAATGTTAAAAAGCACCGGTCCCAGCAGAGACCCCTGCAAAACCCTAACTTTATGTCATTAAGTTGACCTTATTAATGGTTCTTCATGGAAGCCTTCTAGCTGCCGTGCAGTGTTGCCACGCAAGTAGTCAAGTATGATATTCAACTCTGGGAGATACAAGTGAGGCCAGAGCATATACCAAGACTTATCATCATGCTATGCATTTGGAGTCCTATTTATTAGGAACAACAGTCACTTCCTTAGCGTCCCTCCGGACCGGCCCAGAATGTGACTGATGGGTTGTGTACGCCTTCCAGCAGGTGCAGACTGAGAAAAAAAGTTGTGACTCTAGCCAACCAATAAGAGCCCTTGCCAGCTAGAGAAAGATCCAGTAATCTCAGTCTCCAGCAGGTGGAAGGTGGTAAGCCCTTCAGTCTCAGACTTTTCTATTCTTTTCTCTTTACATTAAGCTTTCTTTGGTATTGTAATTTTCTCTTGTAGCTCTGTGCATTAAACTTTCTTTGGTGTTGTAGTTTTTGCTTGTCTCCCTGTGCATTAAAAACAAAATCCTGCTTGTTGGAGGCTGAGGCCCGTGGGGGTCTCTCTGAGCCTCGGGGGTGCCACACTCGGAAGGCCGAGTCCCTCCTCCCCTATCCTCCCTGGAGCTGGCAAATGTGTCTCGGCTAGCCTTTTTTGCTTTTGAAAGCAATATAAAGTTTGCCTCTAGCTCCTTAAGGAAGGAAGCTTTAGAGGAGGGAGAGGCAGCTACTGATTAAAAAAGGGCCTCCCGGTCTGCTGTCTTGGCAGAGCCATTTGTGGCCTGTAACAACGAGCAGGGCAGCTCCAGAGCGATCAGCGGTTAGCTGATCAGCTGTTTTTTGTTTATTATATTTTGTTCGTGATGTAGGTGAACTCAGCCGCTGTTCGGACTTGCAGCGGCGGGATTTACAGTTGTATGTGTGCCGGTACTGCGCGGCTTTGAATAGGATGTCCAGGGTGCTGGTTCTGAAATCTCATTGGCGCCGTCGGAGGAGGGGTCCGACTCCATTCTTTTGCCGCCGGTCACATCTTCCTCATTCTTCGGTGCCAATTTTCGGCGGGAAACACCGCCATTTTGATTTTATTAATTTAGGAGGGAAGAGCAGTGCAGAATTCAGTGAGAGAGACAGGTTAGTATCCTGGTGCAGAGAACCTGGTGCTAGATATATCAGCTGCGAGCTAGCGGCTGGGGGGGTGGCTTTAGCCGTTCTCAGCCTCTTATATGGGTGATTATGAGGTATATGACCAGTTGAGCTAAGGGGTCAGGACCTAGTATGTCATGCAGCACTAGGCTTAGCACGCTCTGCAACAGCTTCTCTTTTTTCTTTTTTCCCCCTCTCTTGACAAAACAGCAAGAGGAACAGATCAGTGAAACAGGCAAAGCTATTGTGTCTAGCTTCTTAACCAAAAAAATTTCGGATACCCTTTTGATCTTTGCTATGTCAAGCAGGGGTTGCTCTGGAGCATGCTTAGTATGGCATCCTCAGTTAAAAAAAAATGGTTTCTATCCGTTCACAGCCATGTTTCCATCTGTATTGTCATTTCTAGGCTGTTGCTATGTTATTTTTATTTTGCTGGGGTCTGTATGGTCTTCCAGCTTTGCAGATGGCCAGTTGCCTTACAGGCTGAAAGGGTTTCTTTTGTGGAGAGCAGTATATAATAAGGCTGTTTTAAGCTCATCTTTCCCTTCCTTCCCCGCCCCACACCCTCTGTTTCTTTTCCACCTTACAATGGGGTGCAGATGTCTGCAATAGCAAGTTTTTTTAATGCAGTTTTCTTATAACTTTAGCCCAATGTTGGACCATGTCCAGATACCAGCATTTGGGGATGTGTGCACAGCTGTCACCTACCTGGTTCAGTGCCACTGCTCAGCCCTAACTAGCCAAGTCAAACCAACCAATGGTAGGGCTTCTAGTCTTATTTGGCTGCTCAAACTCCTCCAATCAAGGCTGATTGAGAACCTAAGAGCATAAGCGTTGTCGCTCTAGAACACACCGTAGGTCCTTCAAGTTCGGCGTCCTGGCTCCTACAGTACCCACATCTGCTACCAGACTACCAACTGAATACCTGGTTTTGGTTTAGCCAGTTGGTGCTAATATTCTGCAGCGCTTTCCGGTTCAGTCACATTGCATACTGATCCCTATGGGGGTTATTCTCAACAGGTCACCTAAAGTTTAGGTGCCGGAATGAGGCAATTACATTTGTTATAGCTATTTTAGTATTCTAGCATTAATCTGCACTTCAGTGTCTTACTGCATCAGACGCATACAGCAATACAGATGTGCGTGCACGGCCTCTGTTCCCTGTAGGCGCTTGCTTGGCGCCATTTCAAGAAAGGTCGCCTTAGATGAATTTGGATTAAAGGGTATTGGAGATTATTTGAGAAGGGTACGCATTGGAGTTCGCTCACCCTTTGTCAGATATTTTGGGGGGTTTTTTTAGAATCTCCTTGTTGTTCTCGCATCAAAGCTGGAGTCATCAGACATACTTTTCGCAGACTTCTGGACCTTTGACCAATTTCCCTTCTCCCTTGGGCGGTCCAGTGTTGAGGTCATTGCGCCATTTTCTTTCAGGTTTCCCAGAAAGAGAGTTCTTTCCGTCCGATTTTAGATCTCAGGGCGGTCACTCAAGGCCTCTAGGTGCCCTCTTTTCGAATGAAGATTTTGCGGCCCGTAATTGTTGTAGTGTGGTCAGGGGAATCGTTCCTACTGAGGCTACTTCCACATTACTATTTGTCCTGCACATCTTTGTTTCCTTCGTTTACCAAGGTCATGGTAGTTGTAGCGATGGCTGTTACAACGGAGGGCATTTTATTGCATCCTTATTTGGACGTTTGATTTGGGCAATGTCTTACCACAAGAGTCTTCAGGTGGTAGAATTCTTGCAGTCCCTACCTTGGGTAGTCTATGTGCAGAGGAGCTGTCTTCTACCTTCTCAGTCGATAGAGTATCTGCGAGTTACGTTCGACACAAGGCAGGGACGCGTGTTTTACTGTTGACTCGAGTCCTCAAGTCCCAGACTAAATTTCGTCGCTTTGGCCAGATTTCGAGACCGTTGGCAAGAGGTTTGGGACCATGGCGATAGCAAGCTAGGCGGTGCTCTAGGCTGGGACTCACATGAGGTTTCTTCTGAGGTCGTTACTGTCGAGATGGTTATTCAGAAAGTTTCGATTCATCATATTTTGCCTCTTTCACTCCTGGTGAAGACTAGTCTGCATTGTTGGCTTCGGGAGTTCTATTTGACCAAGAGGTATGCCTTTAGATCAGCCCTTTTGGTCTGTAGTGTTCACGGATGCTTGTCTCCACGGCGGCGGAGCTCACTGTCAGAGGCAGTTTGCTCAGGGTTTCTGGTCTCATCAGAGGACATTATTTTCAATCAAACTTGTTAGGGATCAGAGCAATTCGTCTGGCGCTGCAGAGGTTTCTTCCTCTTCTGGGAGGCCAAGCAGTTCGAGTAATCTCAGGCACTGTTGCAGCGGTCGCATATATCATTCGGCAACGAGGAATGAGGACTCTGCAGTTGCAGTGAAAGGCATAGTTATTGCTTCAAGCAGGGGTCCTAAATGTTCAAGCACGTTTTCTCAGTCATCACAAGTTTGATTCAAGACAGTGGTCGCTAATCAAAGTGGCATTGTGGCTGTTTCTCGATCGTTGGGGGTCTACCAGGATGGATCGGTTGGCCTCCGCCAGCAATGCAAAACTTCCTCTGTTCTTCAGTCAGTACAAGGTTCCCACAGCTCAGGGCGTGGACGCTCTTCTTCAGTCCTGGTCAGTATGTTTTTCCTCCATGGTCTCTGATAGCGCTTCTTCTTCAGAAGGTCGAGACAAGCAGGGGACGTCTGATTCTGCTGGTGCCGGTCTGGGCTTGAGGGAAGTGGTGCGTCGATCTTCGACGTCTTCTGGTGGACCTCTCCTTCAGCCTTCCGGTCCAGCGAGGTTTCTTCTCGCAGGGTCCTGTCATTCTTCCGGATCCAGATCGATGTTGTCTTACAGCCTGGCTCTTGAAATGGCTAAGCTGTTTTAGAAAGGTTATTCTGCTCAACTCATTGCTTCTATGCTTCGCTTTCGTCGATGTTTTACTTCTTTGAGTTATGGGCGCCCTTGGAGCATATTTGAGGACTGGGGTAAAACCTTTCTCCGAGGACAAGCAGGCTGCTTGTTCTCACTGATGAGTGACGTCCACAGCAGCCCCTCCAATCGGAAACTTCTCTAGCAAAGGCCTTTGCTAGTCCTCGCGCGCCCATGCGCACCGCGCATGCGCGGCCGTCTTCCCGCCCGAACCGGCTCGTGTTCGTCAGTCTTCTTTTGTCCTCGCTCGGTACGGTCGTGTTTGCGCTGTTCGCGCCCCTTAAGTTGACCCTCGCGCGTCTTTTGACTTTTCGCTTTTAAAAAAAAAAAGAAGGGATTTCGGAGAAGGGCCTTTCGGTCTTTTCCCTTCCCCGTATTTCTAGTTTTTGGCTCCAGTAAGTTTTCTTTCGTTTTCGGGGTAGGCCCTTTTGAGGCCTCGGGTCGAGTTTTTTCTCCACCTCTTTTTGGTGCCTTACCGCAATTACGAGTTTTGATTTCGCCGGCATGATTTTTCCGCCCATATCATCGAAGTCTCCGAGCGGCTTCAAGAAGTGCACCCAGTGCGCCCGGGTAATCTCGCTCACTGACAGGCACGCGTCGTGACCTCAGTGTCTGGGGGCTGGGCACCGCCCGCAGGCCTGTAGTCTTTGCGCCCTTTTGCAGAAAAGGACTCAGGTAGCGAGATTGGCCCAGTGGAACGTTTTGTTCTCGGGCTCTTCGTCGGCATCGGTACCGGGAGTATCGAGTACGTCGACAGCGTCAAGACCTCCGCCCTCGGCTGCGACTGTATCAATTGCATCGAGGCATCGACCCTCTGCATCGTCGGGGCCGAGACATCGGAAGGCTGCGTCGGCGGTACCGGGACCTCCACTAGTGCCGATGTCGTCGGACGGTGGTGCTTCGACTGGAGTGCAGGTGAGGGCTGTCCATTCCCCTGCTGGTGGCGGTGAGCCTTCGGGTGGGTCTCCCCCTACCCTGAGGGCTCCTGCGGTACAGCCCCCCCCCCCCAGACCGACCTTCTTCGGCCTCGGCCCCGAGGAAGCGACGGCTGGATTCTACGTCCTCCTCGTCAGTACCGGGAAGCTCCGGTTACATGTTTCGTTTGAAAAAGTCAAAGAAGCATCGACACCGGTCTCCTTCCCGCGTCGGTACCGAGAGCTCTGGGTCGCCGAGGGAGTCGGCACCCAGTAGACATCGGCACCGGGAGGACCGCTCACCCTCTGTTCAGGAGGTGTCGATGCGCTCCACCTTGGACAGCCCGGAACAGCCTCCACGCCCGGAACAGACTCTGACTTCGACACCTGCATCGGCTTCCATGTCTTTCTCCACAGCCACCCTGCACGAGAGTCTCCGGGCCGTTCTCCCAGAGATCCTGGGAGAGCTGTTGCGCCCTTCCCCTCCAGTACCGGGGGTGCTTGCGCCACCGCTACCGTCGAGTGAGGCACCGGCTGGCCCCTTGCCCGGGGTGAGGTCTCCGACATCGGTGCCGCTTGCAGTACCGACTGCGGTCGCCTCCCAGGAAGGCTCCCCGACGACGTCGGCGGAGGGAGCTTCGCCGGTGCGGGCGAGGGAGTCTACCTCTCGGCGCTCCCACCGTGGCCATGGTTCCATGGAGTCGAACCGGGCACGGCTTCAGACACAGGTTCGTGAACTTGTGTCTGATACCGATGGTGAGGCCTCATGGGAGGAGGAGGAGGACATCAGATATTTCCCTGACGAGGAGTCTGATGGCCTTCCTTCTGATCCCACTCCCTCCCCTGAAAGGCAGCTTTCTCCTCCCGAGAGTCTGTGTCTTGCGGCCTTTGTCCGGGAGATGTCTACGGCCATCCCCTTCCCGGTGGTTGTGGAGGACGAGCCCAGGGCTGAAATGTTGGAGCTCCTGGACTATCCTTCTCCACCTAAGGAAGCGTCCACAGTACCCATGCATCATGTCCTAAAAAAGACATTGCTGGCGAACTGGACCAAGCCTTTAAGTAATCCCCACATTCCCAAGAAGATCGAGTCCCAGTACCGGATCCATGGGGACCCAGAGCTGATGCGCACTCAGTTGCCTCATGACTCTGGAGTTGTGGATTTGGCCCTAAAGAAGGCTAAGAGTTCTAGAGAGCATGCTTCGGCGCCCCCGGGCAAAGACTCTAGAACCTTAGACTCCTTTGGGAGGAAGCCCTACCATTCTTCTATGCTCGTGGCCAAAATTCAGTCTTACCAGCTCTACACGAGCATACACATGCGGAACAATGTGCGGCAGTTGGCGGGCTTGGTGGACAAGCTCCCTCCTGAGCAAGCCAAGCCATTTCAGGAGGTGGTCAGGCAGCTGAAGGCGTGCAGAAAATTCCTGGCCAGAGGGGTGTATGACACCTTTGATGTTGCGTCCAGGGCCGCTGCTCAAGGTGTGGTGATGCGCAGACTCTCATGGCTGCGTGCCTCCGACCTGGAGAATAGGATCCAGCAGCAGATTGCGGACTCGCCTTGCCGTGCGGACAATATTTTTGGAGAGAAGGTCGAACAGGTGGTAGAGCAGCTCCACCAGCGGGATACCGCTTTCGACAAGTTCTCCCGCCGGCAGCCTTCAGCTTCTACCTCCACAGGTAGACGTTTTTATGGGGGAAGGAAGATTGTTCCCTACTCTTCTGGTAAGCGTAGGTACAATCCTCCTTCTCGACAGCCTGCGGCCCAGGCTAAGCCCCAGCGCGCTCGCTCTCGTCAGCAGCATGCGCCTCAGCAAGGCCCCTCGGCTCCCCAGCAAAAGGAAGGGGTGAGCTTTTGACTGGCTCCAGCAGAGCATAGCCGACATCAACGTGTCAGTGCCGGGCGATCTGCCGGTCAGAGGGAGGTTGAAAGTTTTTCACCAAAGGTGGCCTCTCATAACCTCCGATCAGTGGGTTCTTCAAATAGTCCGGCAAGGATACACCCTCAATTTGGCCTCCAAACCTCCAAATTGTCCACCGGGAGCTCAGTCTTACAGCTTCCAGCACAAGCAGGTACTTGCAGAGGAACTCTCCGCCCTTCTCAGCGCCAATGCGGTCGAGCCCGTGCCATCCGGGCAAGAAGGGCTGGGATTCTATTCCAGGTACTTCCTTGTGGAAAAGAAAACAGGGGGGATGCGTCCCATCCTAGACCTAAGGGCCCTGAACAAATATCTGGTCAAGGAAAAGTTCAGGATGCTTTCCCTGGGCACCCTTCTCCCCATGATTCAGGAAAACGATTGGCTATGCTCTCTGGACTTAAAGGACGCCTACACGCACATCCCGATACTGCCAGCTCACAGACAGTATCTACGATTTCAGCTGGGCACACGTCACTTCCAGTACTGTGTGCTACCCTTTGGGCTCGCCTCTGCGCCCAGAGTGTTCACGAAGTGCTTGGCTGTAGTAGCAGCGGCGCTTCGCAGGCTGGGAGTGCATCTCGATGATTGGCTGGTGAAGAACACATCCGAGGCAGGAGCTCTACAGTCCATGCAGATGACTATTCGCCTCCTGGAGCTACTGGGGTTTGTGATAAATTACCCAAAGTCCCATCTCCTCCCAGTACAGAGACTCAAATTCATAGGAGCTCTGCTGGATTCTCGGACGGCTCGTGCCTATCTCCCAGAGACGAGGGCCAACAACTTGTTGTCCCTCGTCTTGCGGGTGCGAGCGTCCCAGCAGATCACAGCTCGGCAGATGTTGAGATTGCTGGGCCACATGGCCTCCACAGTCCATGTGACTCCCATGGCTCGTCTTCACATGCGATCTGCTCAATGGACCCTAGCTTCCCAGTGGTTTCAGGCTGCTGGGGGTCTAGAGGACGTGATCCACCTGTCCACGAGTTTTCTCAAATCCCTGTATTGGTGGACGATTTGGTCCAATCTGACTCTGGGACGTCCTTTCCAAATTCCTCAGCCACAAAAAGTGCTGACTACGGATGCGTCTCTCCTGGGGTGGGGAGCTCATGTCGATGGGCTTCACACCCAGGGAAGCTGGTCCCTTCAGGAACGCGATCTGCAGATCAATCTTCTGGAGTTACGAGCGGTCTGGAACGCTCTGAAGGCTTTCAGAGATCGGCTGTCCCACCAATTATCCAAATTCAGACAGACAACCAGGTTGCCATGTATTACATCAACAAGCAGGGGGGCACCGGATCTCGCCCCCTGTGTCAGGAAGCCGTCAGCATGTGGCTCTGGGCTCACCGTCACGGCATGGTGTTCCAAGCCACATATCTGGCAGGCGTAAACAACAGTCTAGCCGACAGGTTGAGCAGGATTATGCAACCTCACGAGTGGTCGCTCAACTCCAGAGTGGTGCGCCAGATCTTCCAGGTGTGGGGCACCCCCTTGGTAGATCTCTTTGCATCTCGAGCCAACCACAAGGTCCCTCAGTTCTGTTCCAGGCTTCAGGCCCACGGCAGACTGGCATCGGATGCCTTCCTCCTGGACTGGGGGGAAGGTCTGCTGTATGCTTATCCTCCCATACCTCTGGTCGGGAAGACTTTGTTGAAACTCAAGCAAGACCGAGGCACCATGATTCTGATTGCTCCCTTTTGGCCGCGTCAGATCTGATTCCCTCTTCTTCTGGAGTTATCCTCCGAAGAACCGTGGAGATTGGAGTGTTTTCCGACCCTCATCACACAGGACGAAGGGGCGCTTCTGCATCCCAACCTCCAGTCTCTGGCTCTCACGGCCTGGATGTTGAGATCGTAGACTTTGCCTCTTTGGGTCTGTCAGAGGGTGTCTCCCGCATCTTGCTTGCTTCCAGGAAAGATTCCACTAAGAGGAGTTACTTCTTTCTATGGAGGAGGTTTGCCGTCTGGTGTGACAGCAAGGCCCTAGATCCTCGCTCTTGTCCTACACAGACCCTGCTTGAATACCTTCTGCACTTGTCTGAGTCTGGTCTCAAGACCAACTCTGTAAGGGTTCACCTTAGTGCAATCAGTGCATACCATTACCATGTGGAAGGTAAGCCGATCTCAGGACAGCCTTTAGTTGTTCGCTTCATGAGAGGTTTGCTTTTGTCAAAGCCCCCTGTCAAACCTCCTACAGTGTCATGGGATCTCAATGTCGTTCTCACCCAGCTGATGAAACCTCCTTTTGAGGCACTGAACTCCTGCCATCTGAAGTACTTGACCTGGAAGGTCATTTTCTTGGTGGCAGTTACTTCAGCTCGTAGAGTCAGTGAGCTCCAGGCCCCTTACACCAAATTTCATCATAACACAGTAGTCCTCCGCACTCACCCTAAGTTCTTGCCAAAGGTTGTGTCGGAGTTCCATCTGAACCAGTCAATTGTCTTGCCAACATTCTTCCCCCGTCCTCATTCCTGCCCTGCTGAACGTCAGCTGCACACATTGGACTGCAAGAGAGCATTGGCCTTCTATCTGGAGCGGACACAGCCCAACAGACAGTCCGCCCAATTGTTTGTTTCTTTTGATCCCAACAGGAGGGGAGTGGCTGTGGGGAAACGCACCATATCCAATTGGCTAGCAGATTGCATTTCCTTCACTTACGCCCAGGCTGGGCTGGCTCTTGAGGGTCATGTCACGGCTCATAATGTTAGAGCCATGGCAGCGTCGGTAGCCCACTTGAAGTCAGCCACTATTGAAGAGATTTGCAAAGCTGCGACGTGGTCATCTGTCCACACATTCACATCTCATTACTGCCTGCAGCAGGATACCCGACGCGACAGTCGGTTCGGGCAGTCAGTGCTTCAGAATCTGTTCGGGGTTTAGAATCCAACTCCACCCCCCTAGGTCCATTTTTATTCTGTTCCAGGCTACACTCTCAGTTAGTTGGATAATTGTTAGGTCAATCTCAGTTATGTCCTCGCCGTTGCGAGGCCCAATTGACCATGTTTGTTGTTTTGAGTGAGCCTGGGGGCTAGGGATACCCCATCAGTGAGAACAAGCAGCCTGCTTGTCCTCGGAGAAAGCGAATGCTACATACCTGTAGAAGGTATTCTCTGAGGACAGCAGGCTGATTGTTCTCACAAACCCGCCCGCCTCCCCTTTGGAGTTGTGTCTTCCCTTGTTTTGTCTTGCTACATATGGGACTGACGAACACGAGCCGGTTCGGGCGGGAAGACGGCGCGCATGCGCGGTGCGCATGGGCGCGCGAGCACTAGCAAAGGCCTTTGCTAGAGAAGTTTCCGATTGGAGGGGCTGCCGTGGACGTCACCCATCAGTGAGAACAATCAGCCTGCTGTCCTTGGAGAATACCTTCTACAGGTATGTAGCATTCGCTTTAGCCTATCTGTCTGTCCTACCTTATCCCTTATTTGTCCTGTCTGTCTGTCTTGATTCAGATTGTAAGCTCTTTTGAGCAGGGACTGTCTTTCTTCATGTTAAATTGTGAAGCGCTGCGTACGACTGGTAGCGCTATACAAATGATTTATAGTAGTAGTAATAGTAGTAGTATCTCCTTTTGGTGCTTCGGTTCCGTAATTTTGGATTTTTTGCAGGGGGGCTTTGTCAAAGGCCTTTCTTTGGCTTCTCTTAAGGTGCAGGTTGTGGTTTTGTAGTCTTTTTGTGGTCATATTCAAGGGAGCTCTTTACCTAGTCATCTGCATGTTGTGCATTTTTTGAGGGGGGTTAATATCCTTTTTTCTCCCTCGCAATGTTCTTTTCCTCGTTAGGATCACCTTTTGGTGCTTGGGGTCCTTACTAAGGTTCCCTTCGAGCCTTTGTCATACTGTACTTTGAAGGACTGGTCTCTGAAGAAAGTATTTTTGGTAGCCGTTGCTTCGGCTATGCGAGTTTTGGAGTTGCAGGAGCTGTCGTGTTGATCTCCATTTTTACACTTCTGCTTTGATCGAGTAGTGTTGTGGACCATCCCTTCCTTTCCTCCCAAGGTAGTGACTCAGTTTTCATGGTTCTCAGCCGCTGTTATGTCCTGTGTTAGGTTCTTTTTCCGGATTAGGGGTGCAGCGGTATTTGAAGTGTTTGGATATCAAATGCGTGTTGAAGTGCTATATTGATTCTACTGATGGCTTCCGCCAATCTGACTGTTTGTTGTTCTGTTTGGAGGTGAGCGTACGGGGTTCATGGCCTCTAAACCTACTATTTTTTGATGACTTTAATGATTACTTCAGCTTATCTTCTTTCTGGTAAACCTGTTCTACAGCATGTTAAGGCTCATTCTATAAGACGTCAGGTAGCTTCGTGGGCAGAGTGTTGTCTGCTGCCTCCACAAGACTTCTGTAGGGCGGTGTTCTAGTCGTCTCTACATTCTTTTTCTAAGCACTGCCGTTTAGATGTCCTCAGTCGTCGTCAGGTTAATTTTGAAGCACACGTTTTGTCGGCGGGGCTGCTAGGGTCCCTCCCATATTTTCACTGCTTTGTTACTTCCCATCAGTCACATTCTGGGCCGGTCCGGAGGGACGCTAAGGAAAGGTAAATTAGACCTTACCTGCTAATTTGCTTTCCTTTAGTCCCTCCAGACCGGCCCAGATCCCTCCCTTCAGATATCTGTGTTTGTTTGGAGCTGTGTTAGTTTGTTGATTTATAAGTTAAAAAAAAAAAAAAGAAGAAGAAAACACAGTAAAGAATTTTACTGAAATGTTCGGTTTGAAGGGCCATGATATGTTTAAAGGCACTCACCCGTTGTTGACAATGTGCCGGTGGCTGCTCATGTTTTTGGATGCACAAGTTCTGTATTCCTTTTATGGCTTTACTTCTGCTTTGGTACTTTATTGCTGGATCTTTCTCTAGCTGGCAAGGGCTCTTATTGGCTGGCTAGAGTCACAACTTTTTTTTCTCAGTCTCCACCTGCTGGAAGGCATACACAACCCATCAGTCACATTCTGGGCCAGTCCGGAGGGACTAAAGGAAAGCAAATTAGCAGGTAAGGTCTAATTTACCCTTTTAGGCATATTTTCAAAGCACTTTGGGAGGCTAAGTTCCATAGGTTTCTATGGAACTTTGGGAGGCTAAGTGCTTTGAAAATGAGCTTGTTTGACTCCTGGATTACAATAACGCGGGCCGCCATGTAAAAGCGGCTTGAATTAGCTACTTTGGAACTTTCTGATTCAAGCGTGTGGAAGGAACATTTTGCAATATCATCAAAAGTCAAGGAAAGACATTAGTTTTGAACTCTAAGTGCAAATATTGCAATGTAATTTTAGCGTGATGTAACATGTGGTTGGTAATGTATGAGTTTGCTTTAACGGTGTGGATGACGCTGTGAAAGGGATGCGGAAGTGAGTCCCTTGAAAACTGAGGGATATTGTTGACAATATATGTGCATATATGGGTAACAATGAAAGTGTTTATGTTTATCAGAATTATCTATAGGAGTACTCTATGGTAAATTGTATGTATTGATCGTACTCTAATATAAAGCTGTATCCCCCTATGTGAATAGGGTTAAATTTTAACTGCCAGACCATCAACCATTCTTCTAACGTTCGGAGATCCCTTCTCATAATTTCTACTCCCTCCAGAGTATCCACTCTATTGGCTATTTTCGTGTCATACTTGATAAAAATATTGCACCTGTCATGTTTGTTCTCAATAAAAGTTAATAATAATTAAAAAAAAAAAAAAGAAAGAAGCAATGCAATCCCAGGGAAAGGCAATGTAAACAAACTGAGTGCCTTGAAAGCATGCAGTATTATTAATGGGTTCTCTGGAGGGACAGCTACTCGGAGAGAAAGAGAGTGACTCCACTCCACCCAGACTCAGCTGATTTCAATTAGTAAGGCTGTTATAAAGGATACTGTATAGCTGGATTTTCAGAATACATTAAAGTCCCACATGAGATTCTTGTCAGAAAATTAAAAAGTCATGAGATAGAAGGCAATGTCCTGTGGATCAGTAACTGTCTAAAAATAGATTACAGAGAGGAGAACTAAATAGCTTCTCGAATTTCCCCTTACAGACCCTTGCGAACACTTTGCGCTGCTGCAGAACACCATCTTACTATCCCTCCAGTACACTGTTCGAGACTGGAATCCACACGCCACTCAGTCTGTTTTTTGCCCCTTCTTTGTGGAACTTGCTGCCACTATATCTTAGGGCTGAGTTGTCCTACCCTCGATGTCAGTCTTGTGTCATGGCTCATTTTTTTCTCTTGGGCATTCCCCGAGGGGGCCTAGACAGGGTTCTGATATGCTCTTAGCAGCTCTTGCCCATCTCCCACTTCTTCTGCCTATATCCCCCTCTTTTCTCTTTTCAGTTGTCCTGTCAGGAAATTGTAGTTCTTTTCTACCTCTCCTGAACTGTACACCACTTTGATTCTCACCCTGAAAGTCAGTATATTAAGCAATAAATAAGCTGTGGCATAAGCAAATATCTCAATAGAGAAATGTAAATATTGAAGTGCTCCAAGGATCTGGGCTGAGCTGATTCCTTTTATATATTTCATTTGAATGGATGTCTTGTTAGTATGTTGTGTGTATTTATTTATTTATTTATTATTACATTTGTACCCCGCGCTTTCCCACTCAAAAGATATGTCAATCATTTATTGGAATCTGCTAACGACAACACAATTAGCAAAATCTACATTTTTAAAAATACAGGGCCGCTGAGCACTTCAGAAGGAGATATTCAGTTACACCTAACTGGGCAGTCCACTGAATATCTTCTCTGACCATCATGGCATTGTCCAGGCAGAGCCAGAGAAGTTGCAGCCACACAGCTAACTGGGCAAGTAGGACCACTTCAGTCGCAGTCCTAACTTTGTCCAGTTGGCTGTGTGGATACAGCACTGAATATTGGTCATACCTTAGAACTTCTGGATATCGCTGCTGACCTGGGTATTCAATGCTTGTGCCCAGACATGGTCCACCATTGGATATCTGAGTATAGCATAGCCAGTGGTGGTCAACATTTGAAAAACATTCACCGCCACCAGGTGAATATTGACCCAATAATCAGTTCTTATAAATAATTTGAAACATGAAGCAACGAGTGACGTGATTAATTTTACTTTATTTGTTGCATTTGTATCTCACATTTTCCCACCTATTTGCAGGCTCAGTGTGGCTTACATTATGCCCTAATGGCAGTCACCATTTCCGGAACTGAGAAATACAAAATGGTATTGCAGTAAAATTCATGAATGATAGAGTAGATTACAAAATGGTATTGCATTAAAGTTCATAGAAGATAGAGTAAATTGTAAAGTGAGTTAGACAGTCAAATATAGAAAGTTCATTTCTGGCTTGGGAAATGGAGTGGTAGTGCATAACGCGTAACGTGTGTTCAAGTAAATGAGGTAGTCAGGTGTAGGGAGTTCAGCTTTGTTTAGTTTTATTAGAGTTTCGTTGTTTAGTATTTAGGATGGATCATTGTAGTATGCCTTTTCGAACAAGTTGGTTTTCAGTCATTTTTGGAAGGTTGTTTGGTCATGTATTGTTTTTATGACCCTTGGTAGTGCGTTCCGTAGTTGCGTGTTTATGTAGGAGAAGCTTGATGCATAAGTTGATTTATATTTGAGTCCTTTGCAACTGGGGTAATGGAGATTCAAGAATGTGCGTGCTGACCTTTTTGTGTTCCTGGTTGGTAGATCTACGAGGTCTAACTTGTAGATCGTGTCTTCACCGTGAACGATTTGCTGATGGACTTGCGACACAAATCATTGAAAATAGTTAAATCATGGGCCAGTTGTAAGTATTTGGAGGCAAACCTTGTGAAACTGAGGGACTGGATGTATCATGTAAGCCACATTGAGCCTGCAAATAGGTGGGAAAATGTGGGGTACAAATGTAACAAATAAAATAAATGGTAGTTGAAACTTAATGAGGATGTGTGAAATGCCCCCCATATAGCCTCACCTTTGCAACTGGCCACAGAACGTCTGAAAATGCAGCATTGAAAACATTACCCCAGTCTCTGGAACACCAGCACACACCTTATTGGGAAAAGAGAACAAGCAGTGTTGCTATAGATCTCCACACGCACATAAACTACACCCAAATAACTCACTTAAGTCAAACAGAACATGAACAGACCCTCACCAAATACAGAATAAGGGGCCATATATTAGAAAAAGAAATGTGCAGTCAAAAACTGAACTGGAAACTCCGGAAAGCCAGTCTATGCATGCAGTTTGATACTAGAGCTAAAATGTGTGTTCCCCTGTACTCTCTAAAATATAAAGATATCAGAGATGTTACACATTCATAAACTCCAGCCTGATTTCATAAATTCAAATCAATATACCGATGTAATATAATATGTTCCGGTAAAATATTTTCAAACTTTTAGCATTCATGATTTTTATTTCACAGGCAGCAGAATAGGGTGGGCCACCAGGACTATGGCCTGACCAATATTTTGTCCAACACATCACAAATTAGCTTGGAAGTGGGGCTACAGGTTGATCTATTTGACCCCTCCAGCCAAACAGGTGTTTTGCTGCCCTTGGTTTATTTTATTTTCTCACATTCTTCTTCTTCTTCAAGGACAAGCAGGCCATAATTCTCACAAGTGGATAATGCAGTCCCATGTTGCCCGGTCTGAAGCTTAGCACAAGCTTTACAAGAGCTTTGTATAGCACGAGTGATGCTCCACCACGCATGTGCGAGTGTCTTCCTTTCCACCATGAGAGCGCAGTTACCACAGTTATTTTTCTACCGCTGTGAAGAGTGACTGCTTTTGTAGTGGCTCTTCTCTGTCTGGTCTGGAAAGAGCTTTTTGGTGCCTTTCGGCGTGTTTTTTCCACTTGTTTTTCAGTGTGCCCATGTTCGGGTCCTCCTTTTTCTCTCCCCATACAGTTCTAGTTTCTTTTTCCCAGTTTTAAATTTCCTTTGTTTTCCGCATCATTAGGTTGCATTTAGGCCTTGCCTTCGGCCAGGTTTTTTCCCTTTCTTTTTCTGATGCCTTGCCCTTTTCTGGCACCATCGCTTTGGTTTGGTTGCAGAGGTTTTTTCCGTCCATCTCCACTCACGTTCCAGTGGCTTCAAGCGTTGTACCTGGTGCAGTTGGACCATATCTGGCAAGGATACCCATTCTTGGTATCTCCAATGTTTAGGGCCAGACCGTAGTCCTGCTGTGTCCTCTGTTTTCGGATGAAGAAGCAGACCCAGGTTGCCAGAGAGGCTCAACGTGAATGGATTTGTTGAGCTAGGTCCGATTCCTCGATGTTGGCATCTGCATCAAGGTCAGTGGCATCGACATCCACATCAAGTGGTGCACCAGGAACGTCAGTCCACATGGCTGCTGCTAGACCTATTGACAATGAGAGCAGTAGTGCATTGCATGGGTCTCCCCTGCTTGACACCGTCCAGCATCAGACCCTACCCTGAGGCGACGTGAGAATTCAACATCGTCCTCGTCGGCACTGAGGAGCCTTGATGCTGAGCTTCGGGCGGAAAGCCAAGAAACATAGTCATGATCGTCATTGACACACTGTGCCAGGGAGCTCCGGGACATCAAGAGATTCGGCACCCGAGAAGCGTCAGCACAAGAGGACCCATCCCCCTCTATCCAAGAAGTGCCGCTGCGTCAGTCCTCCCAGCAGCCAGGATCCAGCTCCCTTCTCTGAGCTGGCATCCCTGCCTTTCCCAGTGTTGGCCTTTGATGAGCGCATCCAGGCCTTGCTCCCCAAGCTGCTGGATGGTCACTTGCAGTGGTGTACATCAGCATCAGTGTGGCCCCACTTGGCCCTCAGGCCTGCGGTGCAGCCTCCGGCTTCGGTGTCACTGCCACCTAAGCCGGCACTCCCTCGATGTCGATGGAAGAAGCTTCGCCAGAGTCGAGGCAGGAACTGACTCGACATTCTTCTTGAGAACATGGTTCCTCTAAGTTGAGGCAGGCTTGGTCTCAGCCCTCCTATGAGGAGTTTTTGACTAACACCGATGAGAGCGCTTATGGGAGTCCAGAGGAGGATCCCGGTACTTTTCGGACGGTAAATCCTATGACATCCCCTTTGAACTGTCCCCTCCGTTTGAAAGGAGAAAATCTCCTCTGGAGATCCTTTCATTTCTCCCTTTTGTGAAGGAAATGGCTGATGCCATTCCATTTCTTTGAAGGTGGAGGACGTGCCCAGGGCCAAGATGCTTGAGCTCCTGGACTACAAGTCTCCTCCTAGGGAAGCTATGACTGTCCCTCTTCATAAGGTACTCCAGGAGGTTTTCGTTCAGAATTGGGAGTCCCCTCTGTCATTCCCTGTCCTGCCCAAGAAGATTGACACTATGTACAGGATCCACATCACACCTGGATTTGATAAGCCCCAATTGCCTTATCATTCCATGGTGGTGGAATCCACCCTCAAAAGAGCCAGTAGTTCTACAGACTATGCTTCAGCATCCCCAGGCAGAGAAGCTAGGACCTTGGACTCTTGGGAGGAAGATGTTCCAGGTCTCTATGCTTATGTCCCATATACAATGTACCAGCTCTTCACGAGCGTGTACTGCGGGATTCGGTGCGCAAGTTGGCTAGACTTGGCTGAGTCTCCCATCAGGCCAGGCCGACGTGGGTACACCGGTTGGCCTAAGCAGCAGAAATCATGTCATAAGTCCTTGGCCAGAGGCGCCTACAACACTTTTGACATTGCATCCAGGATCTCTGCCCAAAGTATAGCAATGCGCAGACTCTCATGACTGTGTGTTTCTGACTTGGAACCAACGGTTTAGCAGAGGTTGGCGTATGCCCCATGTTGGGGGGGGGGGGGGGATAACCTTTTTGGAGAGAAGGTTGAGATTGCTGACCAATCAAGAAACCATCTCTTCTCTCTCCCGCCAGGTGCCTTCTGCATTAGCATCTTCATCTAGGAGGTCTCTGGCAATTCAAGGAGGGGTGCCTACTACTACTCTCAGAGGTGTAGGTATGTCACCTCTCGCTAGTCTGCTCAGGCTCAACCTCTGTGTGCCTGTTCATGTCAGCAGCGTGATCTAAGGCCCCTGCTGCTTCCCAGTCGAAGCAAGGGACAAGCTTTTGACTGGTTCCAACAGAGCATGGCCACTGTCAAAGTGTCTGTTCTGGATAACTTGCTGGTTAGGGGGAGACTGAAGTTTTTTTCCCTGAAAGGTGGCCCCTTATTACCGTCAAATAGTCCGTCTCAGATACACCCTAGATTAGCATTAGAAACCTCCAAATTGCCTACCAAGAGCTCATTACTTCAGCTCTCAGCATGAGCAGGTACTTGCAGAGGAACTCTCTGCTCTTCTAAAGGTCCATGTGGTTGAGTCCGTTCCTCCAAGGGAGAAGGGCTGGATTCTATTCTAGATACTTCCTCATGCAAAAGAAAAACAGGGGGATGCTTCCCATCCTAGACCTAAGGGCCCTGAAGAAATTCCTGGTCAGAGAAAGTTCAGGATGGTTTTCCTGGGCCCCTTCTTCCCATGATTCAGGAAACGATTGGCTGTGTTCTCTGGACTTAAAGGACCCATACCCACACATCCTGCTACTTCCAACCCACCGGATGTATCTTCTGTTTTGGCTAGGAGCACAGCACTTCCAGTACCATGTATTGTCCATTGGCCTTATGTCAGCTCCCAGGGTTTTTACCAAATGTCTAGCAGTAGTCACAGTGTCACCACACAGGCTGGAGGTGCATGTGTTCCCTTACCTGAACGATTGGCTGGTGAAGAGCACGTCAGATGATGATGCTCAGGAGTTATTCAGGTGCTAGAGCTACTAGGGTTTATACTAAACTACCCCAAGTCCATCTTCACTGTGCCCAGCAGTTGGAATCATTGGAGCCCTGCTAGATATGCAGAAGGTTTGCGCTTTTCTCCCAGGGCCGAGAGCAAACACCTTAGTCGCACTGGCTTCTCAGGTCACAGTTTGGCAGATGTTGAGGATGTTTTGACCTCCACAGTTTGTGATTCCCATGACACACCTTCACATAAGATCTGCCCAGTGGACCCTGGCATCTCAGTGGTGCCAAGCCACGGGTGGTCCGGAAGATGCCATCCGAGTATCCCCCAGAGCTTGCTCACGTGGAGGGGCATAATCGAACGGGGGCGCCCAAGTTTTCCTGAGGGCGTCCTCTCAGGACGTCCCCACGAAGGGGCGGAGAAACCCGTATTATCGAAACAAGATGGGCGTCCATCTTTCATTTCGATAATACGGTCGGGGACGCCCAAATCTCAGCATTTAGGTCGACCTTAGAGATGGTTGTCCCCGGTTTTCAGCGATAATGGAAACCAAGGACGCCCATCTCGGAAACAACCAAATCCAAGCCATTTGGTCGTAGGAGGAACCAGCATTCGTAGTGCACTGGTCCCCCTCGCATGCCAATTATGTAGAAAAAACTGTGAGGAAAAAACCAAGGAGGATGCCAAAAAGCTTTATTGAAATTAAAAACGACCCGACACAGCTGTGTTTCGGCCCAAAGGCCTGCCTCAGGGGTCTTGATCAATCTGGGTGTAGCAGTGTAATTTAATACACCAATGAGAATTGATACCCAATTATTGGATAATATAAATCTTTCGCCAATCTTTTCTCCTTGACAAAATGGCGTGTAAATCCTCCTTGGTTTTTTCCTCACTTTTTTTTCTACATATCACGGTCACGTGAGGTATTTTACCTCCTTTTTTTGCTGTTTTTCCCCCTCACATGCCAAGACACCAACCAGGCACCCTAGGGGGCACTGCAGTGGACTTCAGAAATTGCTCCCAAGTGCATAGCTACCTACCTTGGTGGCTGAGCCCCCCAACCACCCCCCCCCCCCCACCCCACAAAACCCACCTCCCCACAACTGTACACTACCATAGCCCTTAGGGGTGAAGGGGGCACCTACACGTGGGTACAGTGGGTTTTTGGTGGGTTTTGAAGGGCTCACATTTATCACCACACGTGTAACAGGTAGGGGGGATGGGCCTGGGTCCGCCTGCCTGAAGTGCACTGCACCCACTAAAACTGCTCCAGGTACCTGCATACTGTGCTGTCAGGGAGCTGGGTATGACTTTTGAGGCTGGCAAAAAATATTTTTTTAAAGTTTTTTTTTTAATGGTGGGAGGGGGTCTAGTGACCACTGGGGGGAGTAAGGGGAGGTCATCCCCGATTTCCTTGGTGTCATCTGGTCAGTTCAGGCACCTTTTGAGGCTTGGTCGCAAGAAAAAATGGACCAAGTAAAGTCGGCCAAGTGCTCGTCAGGGAGCCTTCTTTTTTCCATTACTCGGCCGAGGACGCCCTGTGTTAAGCACGCCTCAGTTCCACCTTCACTATGCTTCCAACATGCCCCTAGAACTATTGGTCGTCCCCCGCAATGGAAAGCAGTTGAGGACGCCCAAAATCGGCTTTCGATTATGTCGATTTGGGGCGACCATGGGAGCAAGGACGCCCATCTCCCAGCTTGTGTCGAAAGATGGGCGCTTCTTCTCTTTCGAAAATAAGCCTGTCCGTGTCGTTAGTGGACCATTCGATCCAATTTGACTCTGGGACTTGCATTCCAAATTACTCAGCGCAGAATGTGCTGACAACGGATGCAGTTCTCCTGGGTTGGGGAGCTCATGTAGGTGGGTTTTCACACTCAATGTGCTTGGTCCGCCCAGGAAACACATCTCCAAATCAATCTCTGGAGTTCAGGCAATTCGGGAGCACTCTAAAGGCTTCAGAGATCAGCTGTCTTCCCCAAATTGTGCTCATTCAAATGGACAATCAGCCTGTGTGGTGACACTGTGACTATTAAACCAACAAGCAGGGGGCCAACCGGATATTTCACCCTCTATGTCAGGAGGCCATCCAGATGTGACTCTGGGCTTGCTGGCATGCCATGTACCTTCAAGCCACTTATTTGGCAGGCAAAAAAATACAGCCCTGTTGACAGACTGAGCAGGGTATTCAACCGGCACAAGTGGCGTTGCCAGGAAGCTGTTCCGAGTGTGGGACACCCCCCTCGGTTGTCTCTTTTGCACTCATATGAATCCCAAAGTCCTTCAGTTCTGTTCCCAGCTTCAGGCCCATGACGACTAGCATCGAATGCCTTCCTCCCTTCACTTGGGGGGACGGGCCTTCTCTATGTGTATCCTCCCATTCCTTCATAAAGAAGACTTTTGCTGAAACTCAAGCAGATCGTGGGCCCATGATTCTGATCACGCCTTACTGGCCTTGGCAGATCTGGTTCCCTCTTTTTCTGGAGTTATCCTCTGAAGAACCATGGAGATTGGGGTGTTTTCCGTCTTTCTTTCCTTATAATCCCTTTCAGCATCTTCCTTTTTCTCTCCCTACCCTTCAATCAAGCATCTTCCTCTTTCTCTCCCCATCCTTCCACCCAACATCTACCCTCTCTCCAGATCCTCCCATTCAGTGTCTCCCTCTCTCTCCTCTTCCTTCTATCCAGTGTCTCTCTCTCTCTTCCCCCTTTTCCATTCAGCATTTTCTCTCTCTCCCCATCCTTCGTGTCTCCCCTCTTTTTCTCTGTATCCTTCTATCCTGCGTCTCCCCTCTTTCTCTTCCTACTGTTCCATCCAGCATCTTCCCTCTTTCTCTCCCCATCCTTCCAGTGTCTCCCCCTCTTTCTCTCTGCATCCTTTCATCCAGCATCTTTTCTCTTTCTCTCCCTAACCTTCCATCTTTCTCTCTCTACCTTTCCAGCCAGTGTCTTCCTTCTTTCTCTCCCTACCCATCCATACAGCGCATTCCCTCTTTCTCTCACCATCCTTCCAGTGTCTTCCTTCTGCATCCTCTCATCCAGCATTCCTCTCTTTCTGTCCCCATCCTTCCAATATCTTCCCTTTTTCTCTCCCTTCTTCCATCCAGCACCTTCCCTCTTTCGCTCCATCTTTCCAGCCATGGTCTCCTTTCCTTTCTCCCCATTCTTCTACCCAGCATCTTCTCTCTCTCAAGCCCTTTTCCATCCACTGTGACTCCTCTTACTCTCCCCATCTCTATCTACTCATCATCACTTTATCTGTCCCTCCAGCGTCCCCAATTTTCTATCATTTTTCCTCCCCTCTCGTCATTTAGCATCGCCTGCCTTTCTCTCCATGCACCCCCTTCCCTTCCGTTCTCCTTCCCCTTGGTATCTTCTGTTTCCTGCTGCCACTGCAGCTTCTCCCGATGAGCAGCACTGTTAGCTGTGCTGGTCCTCTGTCCCGGAACGGGAGGTTCTCAGCAGGGCCAGAGGACTGGCAGAGCCAACAGTGCGTGCCTGAAGGCTGCGGCTCTGCGCTTGCTTTCTGTTGTTTTGCCGCTTCTGCTGCTCATGGGGAGAAGCAGCAGTGGTGGCAGTTTGTCTCAGTGCCAGCGGGAGAATTTCCCACTTTGGCAGGACTGTAGGAGATGACCCGCTAAAGTGGGAGTCTCCCACTCAATGTGGGAGATTTGGCAGGTCTGCCAATGCTGCCATTGGTTGGAATGCTGTCACATAGTAATGAGACGCAAATACAGGCAAAGTAGCTCATTACTGTGTAAAAACCCAAATGTGACTTACGGTGTGCATGTTAAAGATCATAATCATGGTAAAATAACCCCATCTTTTATCTGGATTATTTTATTGCCCTGGAGCATCGAGGTGCAAAACTGGTGGTACAGTAACCTCCTCTGGGTTAAGTCCCCCAAAAGGCTCCAAACCTCATTACCCTCCAAAAGGTTCCATACCCCCCCCCCCCCCCAAAAAAAAAGACCTACTTAGATTATTGGTGGTCCAGGAGGTCCTCAGGCAGAAACAATGCCCAGTCACTCCTGCCCAATTCATCAGTGTCATCAAAATTACACCCCTAGCAGTAGTCTCACGTGACTACGAATGTTATTTTGATGGTGCTGGACTGGTCAGGTGTGACTGGACATTGCTTCTGCCCAAAGATCCCCTAGACCACCAGTAATCTAAATGGTAGGCCCTTTCTGGCAGGTACTTTCTCTGATGCAGGATTCCACTTGGATATTTCCAGAGCTATTTTATGCCACAAGTTCTTAATTGGATTTAAGTCTGACCAGTCAAGGGTAGAGATCTTTTCATCCTGGAATATGTAATCACTTAGAAAATGTTTCTCTGCTGAAATAATCATACACTTCTGTAGTATCTCAGTGTATTCCTTAGCATTTACCATGCCATTGATGATGGGTAGACGTCCCAACACCACTTGCTGTCATGCAACCCCAAGCAATGGTCTTCAGCAGATGTTTGACAGACATTCAAACACTCTGGCTTGCATTCTTCACATGGAAATCACCTTACATATGTGAGAGCCTGGTCTCCGAAGAAGCAGAAAGTGGTGTGAGTAATGTTGTGGCTAGTGAGTCTGGTCACCACAGATGTAATCATTGCATTTACTGTCAATATTCGCTAGACGTTTATGAGATTCCAATTCCTCATACCAATAAAATATATCGTTTAAAAACATATACTGATTGTGACACTACTGGTTGTGTATATGAAGTGGTGTGCCCATGCGGGCTATGGTGCATAGGGCTAACTACACGTAAAATCAAATGCCGGATAGCTCAGCATTTGAGTTGTATTCGTACTGAACGCATGGATGCTCCCCTAGTCTCCCGTTGGCTTGCAGCTCAGCACGCAGTACAAGATCATAGATTTGTTGTTTTAAATTAAGTACAGGTAGAACGAGGTGGTAATCTTCCTTTATTGTTATTAAGGAAGGAACAACGCTTGATTTTCTATGGGGTACGGTTGCCCCAGGTGGGCTTAATAAAGAGATCGACTGGCTGAGTATCTAGGAGTATATTTAAACTGCTGGGAGTCTCAACCAGCTAGTGCGCATGTGTGGGCGTCCTTTTGATGGTTCCACTGGCTGCTTGCTGGGGTGAGTTCCTGACTATTGATAGTAGCTCGTAAGTAATTTTATGTTTTGTTTGGTTGTATTTGTTAAGTTTATACAAGGTGGTTTAGGTTTATATACACTGTTTCCTTATTTAGACTGAAAGACCCTTGAAGACGCTTGGTTAGCGAAACATGATCATGTCGGTCTCTTCCTAATATCATCATCAGTTGATTTAAGCTGAATTTACTGTGGAGGATGCAGTGAAGAAGATTGTTCAAGTTGAATTGGCACTACTATTGAGCTTGCAGCTACTTTTGTGATTGACATTTGCGGTGCTCATCGACTATTATTTAATAGAGCCCGCAGACCCTTTGAGCATTTGTCAAAGATTATGAACTACTCTACAGTGTATGTTTTGATTCTATGGTGAATACACAGTGTGAGCTCATTATAGAGTTTACATGTTAAGCAAAGACGATCTACATCTGCTCATAAAACAGTTTATACGTTGAGCAAAAGACTTTCTACAGCATTATAAAAAGAATTGCTGCACATCTTCATATAGTAGTTTTTGTATAGGTTTTATATCCATTAATGTGTACAGCATTATGTGGAGTGATTTTAGGTTGTGGATGTGGGTTACGAATGAGAGTGTGTAAATGTGATTGGATGACAGGATATACAATGTTTAGATTATTTTGATATTTAATAAAGATTGAATTAACAGTTGTTTAACGGTTGCTTGATAGTTTATATTTTGATATTTGTGTGCAACCATTGTTTATGTTTGAACCTTAGTTAGAATTGTGTTATATGTGTTTGTGTGTGTGTATACACTCTTGTTTTCTCAGAATTTTTTTATGTAATGTTGTACATCAGCATATTTTTAACTGTATGCCTGTGTATTTTGTTTCTGCCTAAGGACCTCCTTTCTGAGCACACTACCAGAACCCTTATCCACACTCTTATTACCTCTTTCTTAGACTATTGCAACTTGCTTCTCACAGGTTTCCCACTTAGCCATCTCCTCTTCAATCTGTTCAAAATTCTGCTGCACGACTTATATTCCACCAGTGTTGCTATGCTCATATTAGCTGTCTCCTCACGTCACTTCACTGGTTCCCTATCAGTTTCTGCATATAGTTCAATTCCTCTTCTTGACTTACAAGTGTATTCACTCTGCAGCTGCTCAGTACCTCTCCACTCTTATCTCTTCTTACACTTCTCCCCCAGGAATTCCGTTCACTGGGTAAATCTCTCTTATCTTCACCCTTCTCCTCCACCTCTAATGCCAGACTCCGTTCCTTTTATCTTGCTGCACCATATGCCTGGAATAAACTCCCTGACCCTGTACAAATCTAGGCTAAAAGCCCACCTTTTTTGATGCTGCTTTTAACTCCTATCCCTTACTCACTTGTTCAGTACCTGTATTTTATCATTCCCACCTTAGTAATTCCCTTATCTCTTGTTTGTTCTAATTAGATTGTAAGCTCTGTCGAGCAGTGACTGTCTTTTCATGTTCAAGTGTACAGTGCTGTGTACGTCTTGTAGCGCTATAGAAATAAGTAGTGGTAGTAGTAGTAATAAGTAGTTTGTATAGATTTTCTGTCATTTTATACTATTTCATTTGTATTTTTATCACCATACTGTTGTTCCAATACCTATGTCTTTTGTCATTTATATTCATGTTTACAATGTATATTTACAATGTTTTTATTTATTTATTTATTTTCTTCTGTATTTGCGTAGACTCCTGAAGAAGGCACTTCATGTGCCGAAACATGGTACCGTGTAGAGTCTTCTCTCAATAAATTTTATTTCTGCATTGGAAGTCCTTGGTCTGTTTTTTGAACAGCCTGATTCTGTTCCCACTCTCCTCCTGTTCCTTATACTTTTCGTGGGACATTGTTCTTCTTTCCACTCTAGTAGTATACTATGCCATACTTGTATTGCTATTTGAATATTTTTACTGCTGTAATTGTCTATTGCTTATGTTTGATTTATTCTTATGGTACACTGCCTTGAGTGAATTCCTTCAAAAAGGTGGTAAATAAACCCTAATCAATAAATAAATAAGCAAACCTATAGACAACACAGATACAAACAGATGTTTGAGCACACACACAAATACATACTGCAGATAGGTTGGGAAAAAAATTCCATGAACCATGCTCTGCATGCTTTTTCCACTTTGTAAGAGTTTAGCATGAAAAAGTGACTGAGAAGTACATGGTGGTAATTATAGAAATTGGTTCCTCATTTTAAGAGCAAGAAAGGGGTGCACTTAAAACCAATTCTATAATGGCTTATGGGTGTGCCTAAGCCATTATAGAATGTTAGCACAAAGCTGCATTGGTGTGCCAAAATTTAGGTGCACCTACTTAACAACTGGTGAATGGCTGGTGTAAGGAGTGTGTCTAAGTACTCCATACAATGTGTATAACTGATATACTGACAGTTGCATGGTTAGTGAATTAAGTACACTGTTTAAGCATAGCATCTAGCACTTATGAACTGCCAATTGTTGGTGTCAATCATGTGTGAAAATGCTAGTATTAAATGTAGAAACAGAGAAAAATGAAGGCAGATAAAGACCATATGGCTTATCCAGTCTGCCTATCCATGCCATCTACTATTCCTTCCTCTCCTTTAGAGATCCTATGTACTTGTCCCAGTTTCATTCATTCATTTAAATATTTATATATCGCTTAGATCTAAGCAGTTTACAGTTTCATTTTACAGGTACTCGTCTGTCCCTAGAGGGCTCACAATCTTAAGTAGTCTGTTGTACTGGGGGCAACAGAGGGTTAAGTCACTTGCCCATGGTAACATGGAGCTGCAGAGGGAATTGATCCTGGTTCTCCTAGCAATGCACAGAAAGGACTGCCTCCCATAATGGGATTTTTACAGGGTGGACAGGAGCTGTCAGTACTGCCTGGCTGGCTGAGGAGAGCGGAGCTGTGGATCAGTCAGTCCTGCCTGACATCGGACCAGTCAGTCCTGCCTGACATCTGAAACAAGAGCTGTGAGAGCTGCGGACCACCAGTCCTGCATGGGGAAACAAATTCTCACCTTTTGTCTTCTCCAGTGTGGATCTCCCACACACTAAAAATAAATAAATAATCCCCTGTGTGTGTGCAACCCCATTCCCCCTCCCATCAGTGGAAAAGAAAGTGTGATTTTGCTAGCATGGGGGGAGGGAATGAAATACAAAAATAGGCTATAAACTTCTTTCATATACGCAACTTGTATGAATGTATGAAAGATGTCTGAAGCATGCACAGAGCAGCCACGCGTAGCTGTTCTGCACATGCTTGGCAGACCAATTGGCTGTCCCCCCCTACTTAGCTGCCTGCTGTTTTTGCATGCAGCTCATTTGAATGTGATTTCCTTCATACTTGGCCAGCTTTTTCCAAATCAGTAAGCTGCAACAGGGATCGGAAAGGTACAGGCTTTTCACGGGGAGTTTAATGCATCTGGGCCTAAGTCAGTTTGATCAAGATCAGACCCAAAGATAGGCTGTAGAACAGGAAGGCATCTCCAGGTCTTCAGTGAAGCACGCCAGCCTGGTTGGATATCTGCAATGAATATCCATTTGCATACTCAGTGTGGTTATTTTGAAAACCCAATCAACTTGTGGCATTTGAGAATCAGAGTTGCCTATCCTTGGTGTAGGAAATAACTACTGTATTTGAGACAGAAGAAAGAAAAGATTTAAAAGATGAAATAGATGCTGTGTGTTTGAAGCTAATCAGCTTTGAATAGAACAATAAGGCATGTTATTAAAACATTTGGAGACTGCCTGGAATGCATTTTCTCTTTCAAGTTGATTGAAAGTGACTGATTGCATTTATTTGTATTTGTAAATTAAACATTTTGAAAACAAAAGTTGTGTGACTGACCACGTGTATGTGATATAGGCTGGCAAGAAGCTCTGAGTTCCCTTGTTATATATTATAAAGAGGGGGGGGGGTCTGTTTCCTCCTCTTGGGTGGAGCCAGCAAGCCTGCGGGGCTCCCAGGGTTCCAGGACAGAATGCTGCTGATACTGGGACTCAGGGCCAAAGTATTTTATTATCAAGGCAATTTCATACCAAAAATCATAATATATTCTTCAAAACAAAAGGTACAGCCCTCTTAATATAGTCTTCAAAAGAAAAAAAAGGTACAGTCCGGGTCCCAAAATCCCTCAGCAAACACTCAGCTTTTCGAGACCTCAGGTCTTCTATTAGGGCATTGGCTTTCCCTTCCCCCTCCTTCAGAAGGGTTTAGTAAGAGTTCAGCACACGTCCAATATAGCACAACAGTTCAGAACAAATCTTCATGGACAGTCTTTGCACATCAAACCAATACCACAAATCACCTGACTTTTCACAGCAGAGAGGGAACCCTGTAAGGAGCAGGGTTGGCAGTTTCTCCCACCTCAGCACCACGCCCGGTGTGGCTTTCTCCACTGCCTTCCAGTGCTGGGCAGGGCAACCTTTGAATTCTCCCACTCCATGGTAGCTGGCTCCTCTCCCTTAGGCAGCTCTAATGACAGGCTACTTCCTTCCTCCGTATACTCCATGGAATCTCTCCATTTGTCTCCCCTCTTTCCAGGAAATCTGCTCTCCCCTTCTCACGGCTGAGGGGAATTATATACTGATGGTGAAGCCAGAGAAACTGAGCTTCATCCTTCCCTCTCCCTCTAGTGGGGAAGGGAGTAACAGGCTTACCCTGCCTCGAGCCATTGCTCCCCCTGCTGGGGCTGGGAATCCATTCCATTTTGTTAGGACTACTCTCTCATTCTTGCAAGGACTTCTGGGACCCGTAGTTCTGGGCTCAACTGCTTCACTGAGGAATCTCGGGGGCTTGCCTTGTCACAATATTTAGTTCAGAATTTGATCTAACCTGTGGAGATGCCAGTCAGACCTGTTATGTTTGGAATGCACTTTCGGCATCATTAAAATAGTTACTGTCCATTTTCTAATATAGAAAGTTGATCAGATAATGTAATTTTCAAGGCAGACATCACACTGTATATGTTTTTGGCTTCTTTCCCTTAGTTCACATGATGTGCATGTGAATTAGGAGTAAGAAGCCATTATCACCTTCCACCACATCAGTCTCCACACTGTCACATGTACAAACCATCTCTAACACCTAATGCCCTTCAGAGAAATTAATTGAGGAAACTCACCAAACTAGACTATTAGATTTGAGAAAACGCTTTCCTCCAATCCTCGCTGTATCTTTGCTAAACTCACGTCCTCAAAGTGCTGCCCCTCCCAAACCCTTTTAATCCCCCTTCACTCTCTGCCCAGACTATTGCTGACTAGATTCATAATATAAATGGTGAATTCTTCATTAGGTGGCTTCTTCCCTCCACCTCTTTTCTTTGGCCCTTGCAACACTTTCTTCCTTTTCTGAAATAAAATAGGAAGGAACTGACTATCTTCACTTCTAATCTTACTACTTGTTTCCACCCAGTTCTGTCTCCTCTGCAATCAGCCCCTTCATCTGTAAGACATTCTCAATCGATTGCCAGTGTGACTGTTCCCTCTCCTTTCAAACCTGCTGTGATCATACCTTTTCTGAAAATAACCTGCACACTACCCTGCTAATTATCATCTCATTTCCCTCCTCAATTTCATATCCAAACTACTAAAATATATCATTTATCTCCAGTGTCTTTATTTTCCTTCATTTTAAGCCATTCTAGATCTTCTCCAGTCTGTTTTTCATGTGCTACATTCCACACAATACAACTGCCAAAGTTTCCATTGACTTCTTCATGACCAAGGCCAAGGTTTTGTTTTTTTTAAACTAGATCTTAATCCTCCTTGAACTATCTGCTGCTTTGGACACCACTGATCATCATCTATTCCTTGACGCACTATACTCAGATTTTGGGACTCTACACTATCTTGTTTTTCTTAATACCTATTATATATTTGTGTATTCTAAAATGGTGCTCTCTTCACTTCCATTCATCTCTAGTCAGTGTGTCTGTTCTCTTGGTGTTCTGATCTCCTCTTGGCTTTCAATACCATGTAATGCTTATGACACCCAGATATATCTCTTTACATTGGAAATTTCAAAGTATCCAATCCTAAATCTCAGCATGCTTGTCTGACATCAAGTTCAAATTCAAGTTTATTTGACAGAATGCAAATCCATAGCTGTTGCCTAGCAGTTTACAGAATTAAAAAGCATAGGTGGAAGAAAAAATAGCTAAAGATGTAAAGAGAGGTGACAACCATTTTTAGATATATTGGGGGAAAGAAGAAAAGATAGGAATGGAATTGTAAAGCTGAAGGATGCTGAGAATAGCTATGTATAGAGTGATGAGGATAAAGTGAATGTGCTAAACAAATACTTCTCTTCGGTGTTCATGGAAGAAAATCCTGGAGAAGGACCACAGTCAGCTGCTGAGGGAATATCTGGGAATGGAGTGGATATTGTGCTGTTCACGGAAGAAAGCATTTATAAACAGCTTGAGAACCTGAACATAGATAAAGCTATGGGGCAGGATGGTATACATCCCAGGATACTGATGGACCTCAGAGAAGTCCTGGCGGGACCTCTTAAGGATTTATTTAATAGATCTTTAGAGATGGGAGAGGTTCTGCAGGATTAGAAACAAGCTGATGTGATCCCTCTTCTCAAAAGAGGGGACAGTGAAGAAGTGGGAAACTACAGGCCGGTAAGCCTTACATTGGTGGTAGGAAAAATACTGTAGTTGCTGCTGAAGGAAAGGATAGTAAACTTTCTAGAAGCCAAAAGGATACAGGGTCTGAGGCAACATGGCTTTACCAAAGGAAAATCCTGCCAAATGAATCTGATCGACTCTTTTGACTTGGTGACCAAAGACCTGGATGAAGCACATGCACTAGATGTAATCTACTTGGATTTCAGGAAAGCTTGGGCGCCCTGTTCGATTATGCCCCTCCATATCTTGCTAAGGGTGTAATAGGACTTGAAGTGGTTCAAAAAAAGTGATGAAAATGGTATGGGGTTTGCATAACAAGACATACGAGGAGAGACTTGCTGCCCTGAACATGTATACTCTGGAAGAAAGAAGAAACAGGGGTGATGTAATACAGACATTCAAATATTAATCTGTAAACAAACATTTTCCAGAGAAGGGAAGGTGGTAGAACTAATGAATTGAGGTTGAAATGGAGCCAACTCAGGAATAATGTCAGGAAGTATTTTTTCACCGAGAGGGTGGTGGTGGATACCTGGAATGCTCTCCCGCGGGAGATGGTAGAGATTCAAATGGAAATGGAATTCAGAAATACGCAGGATAAACACAAAGGAATCATGTTTAGAAGGAATGGTTCCAAAGAAACAGTGGAGATTAGGTAGTAACATCGGTAATTGGGAAACAGTGCCAGTACTGGGCAGATTCTATGGTCTGTGCCCTGATCATGGCTGAATAGTCTTGGATGGGCTTGGGAGAAGCTTTTTAGGGGCTTCAACGACGGCTTCAGAAATTTTAGGACAAGGACAATGCCGGGCAGACTTCTATGGTCTATGCCCTGAAAATAGAAAGGACACATCAATATAAGATATACATATGAAGTATCACATACCATATGTAATGAGTTTATATTGTTGGGCAGACTGCATGGACCATACAGGTTGTTGTCTGCTGTCATCTACTATGTTACTACAACAAATATCTATAACAGTACAATAAATTTAATTAATAGGGGTTACATGGAGAAGCACGCACAGTATCACTACCCACAAAACAAGGGCACCAGAAACTTGGAACTGTCATAAAGCAGGGACTGCAAAAGCCAACTATCTGGTGGTTTCCAATCAAATTGTGGTGAAAGATGCCTGGATGTTCCACTGCTACCTTAACTTTTTTTTTTTTATAGCCAAGAAGGGAAGCTCTTGTTTTTCTACCCAAATCAATTCTTCCTCTAAAAACAAAAGTCCTATATGCATTGAAGAAAATATTCTAACATAAACCTTCCAATCTCAGAAACGCTAAAAATCCTTGGAGTTACTATTGACCGCCACCTAACACTCGAAACCCATGCAAACAACACAACCAAAAAGATGTTCTATTGCATGTGGAAATTAAAAAGAATAAGACAATTCTTCCCAAGATCCGTCTTCCGTAGCCTAGTACAATCCCTCGTACTCAGCCACCTGGATTACTGCAACTCACTGTACGCAGGCTGCAAAGAGCAAATCCTGAGGAAACTTCAAACAGCCCAGAATACAGCAGCCAGACTTATTTTCGGACTACCAAAATATGAAAGTGCAAAACCCTTGCGAAATAAGCTACACTGGCTCCCACTCAAAGAACGCATTACTTTCAAAGTATGCACATTAGTCCACAAAATCATTCACGGAGAAGCCCCAGCCTACATGTCTGATTTAATAGACTTACCACCCAGAAACGCTAAGAGATCATCTCGAACTTTCCTCAACCTCCACTTCCCTAACTGTAAGGGCCTGAAATACAAGACGTTACACGCAACGACCTTTCCTTACATGAGCACGCAGTACTGGAACAAATTGCCACGGAACCTGAAAACGATCCATGAACAAACCAACTTCCGCAAGGCATTGAAAACACATCTTTTTGAGAAAATTTACGGAAAGAACCAAAACACATAAAGTTCACACTCACTGTTCAGAAACACATTAATACATCCACTTATGAACCCTTAACCCTTAATCTCACCACACTCGCACCTCTACTCACAGAAAAAATGTACACCACATGCTTCATATAATGCCTCTAATTTCCCGTCTCTCTCCTCCTACTGTCCTATTGTTCTTCTCAATTGATTGATTCATTATGATTTTGATTTCTTTTCGTCAACTCTCCCTAATGTAATCCATAACCTGAATTTTTTTAACAAATTGTATTTCCACTATTCATAATATATTGTAAGCCACATTGAGCCCGCAAAAAGGTGGGAAAATGTGGGATACAAATGCAATAAATAAAAAATATTTAAACATTTCAGAAAGTGCAGAAAGCCTAGAAAATTCTAACAGTTGTGATCAGTAGTTCTCTAAATATATACTACAATTCTTCCCACCTTTCACATTTTTCGCCTTAATATTCAAAGCTATGTTGGAGGGGTTGTAGGAGGGGAGGAACTTACCTCCACATCTGGTGGGAATGTCCCATTATTCGGACTTTCTGGGTAGATTGTGTGAAGTATGCTTCATGTTCAGATTCCTTTGTATCTGAAAGTTTTTCTCCTACAATGGTCCCCACCAGAGTTGGATAAGGAGCAGGTTAAGGTGCTTTTCTCCTGCTTGGTTGAACTATGCAGAGAACTGGCCAGATGTTGGAATACTGAAGACATTCCACGACGTTGTGAACTGAGACAAAAGTTGCGGCATTTATATTATTTGAGAAAATTGACAGTGCTCAAAAATGATCATTTGGAGCAATTTGACAAACTATAGGCACCTTTTTTGGTCTGGCATACCAAAGGGGCAGTACGAAATTAAGTTAGATAATTGGAGTGACTGAAAGATATTGTATTTTGCATAACTGTCTTTTAAGTAAGACTGATTTGTGATCATAAATAAATAAATGTACTACATAATTTTATAAACTTGTGTGCTCAAATTTCTGACCAGCTTGCAAATTTATATGTGCAAGTTATAGATTAAGATCAGTTGCATGTATAACTTAATTCAATATTTGGCTATTAATCAAGTTAACAGTCAATTATTGACTATAATTGGACTAATTAGCACCAATTAACAATTATGTGCATAATTGCCCTTAGTTACTATTCTAAAAGTTGCGTTCTCAAATTTTGAGGGGCCTTTTTACAAAGGCATGTGAGCCAGGTGGTAATTCCGAATTTGGCATGTGCCAAATCCTGCGGTAGAACATAATTTTCTATTTTTTTACTGCGGGCCACTTACCTGGAGATAAACAGCAGTTGGTGCACACTGCATGCTGACCGTGCAGGTAGCGCATGAGACTTTACTGCTAGGTTAATGGGTGGTGGTAAGATCTCAGGCCAAATATGGACGCATGCTGGTTTCAATTTTAGCACATGTCCATTTTCTGGCTCCTTAAAAAGGCCCTTTTTTGCTAGATGCGGTAAAAAATGGCCCAGCATATACCCAAAAGACATGCTTGCACTACTGCAGGTCATTTTTTACTGCGTCAAGGGGGCGTGGACCTGGGAAAGGCATGGTTGGGTCAGGAGCATGCGAGGCAGTTACGCTGATAGATTACAGATTACCATTATTTATGTGCCTAGCTGCCTACAGTTGGGTGTGAGCAGTTACACCAGCCATTGAGCTGGCATAAGTGCTTGCTCCTAAAGTTAGGTGCTTAAATGCAGATTTACACTACTACTGTATGACAATGGATGTACGTACAACTTCCATCATAGAGTTTGTACTTAATATGCATCATCCCATCACCTAAATTTTGGCAACCTTATGAGAATTTACCTCTTAGTTTGAGATGACAGTTGGGGGCAGGGAGAATGTGAGGGGATGGGCAATATTAATTGACTGTTGTCTTAGACGTATAATTTTGTTCTTGTTTTGTGTTATCTATTTATGAATAAAAACAAAATGTGCACTACACTGGAAAAAGTGATGTACTCGTATCATTTTCAATATCTCTTTAAAGATCATCTGAAGAGAAAAACATTCCACATAATGTAATCATCACACACTGAAACCTCAACCTCCACTAGAATTGCAGAGTTCAAAACATGTTACAAATGAAAACATTTTGATTAGTAGCACACAATACTTACCTGTAGAAAAAAGAAAAGCTTTGAAAATGTCAGTACTGGCAAATTTCTAAAGCTCCATTATCAGTAAGCCTGTTAGATTTCAAGGGCTCTGACAATGGTTGTGTTTCACTGCAAAGTTTCATTATATATAGAGACAGAGTGCAGTCTAATAGCAAATTCAGAGACTCTCAGTAACACACAGGGGGCAATTCTATAAAGTGGTGCCTAGAGGTAAGTGCCACGTGAATCAAAGGCACCATGAGATTGATAGGCGCCTATGTGCACGTGACGCTGTTTTATAAGGTGGTGTCTATGTGCAATAGCAACAGGCTGTACATGTGGGCAGAGCACAGGTAGACCATGGGCATGTCTCTCAGTTACACACATAGGCCTGGATTCTTTATATGGTAACTAAAGTTAGGTGGAGGGGCATTTTCGAAAGAAATGTCTAAGTGTGAATTTTGACATTTTACAAAGATGTCCAAATTCTGAAGCGGGGAGAAGGTCATTTTTGAAAAGATGGACGTCCATCTTATGTATTAAAAAATACCATGGTCGTCCTGCAATTTGGATGTTTTGCGATTTGGACTCTTTGATTTTCGGCCATTTTGAAAAACAAGAATGTCCAAGTCTAAAACGTCCAAAGTCAAGCCATTTGGATGATCCCCCCCTGACATCCCAGGATAGCAATTGGGCACCCTAGGGGGCACTGCAGTGGACTTCATAAAAAGCTCCCAGGTACACATCTGACCATTGCTCCCTTACCTTGTGTGCTGAGCCCCCAAAAAACCTACTACCCCCAACTGTACACCACTACCATAGCCCTTATGGGTGAAGGGGGCACCTATATGTGGGTACAGTGGGTTTCTGGTGGGGTTTGGAGGGCTTGCTGTTTCCTCCACAAGTGTAACAGGTAGTGGGGATATGGGCCTGGGTCCACCTGTCTGAAGTGCACTGCACCTACTACTAAACTACTCCAGGGACCTGCATGCTGCTGTAATGCACTTGAGTATGACATCTGAGACTGACATAGAGGCTGGCAAGTAATATTGTTCATCATAATTTTGAGGGTTGGGAGGGGGTTAGTGATCACTGGGGGAGTCCGGGGAGGTCATCCCTAATTCCTTCCAGTGGTCATCTGGTCATTTCGGGCACCTTTTTGTGCCTTATTCATAATAAAAACAAGTCTAGCTGAAAACGTTGAAGTTTTAGTCCTGGACGTCTTTGCTTTTTTTCCATTATGGCTCAAAAATGTCCAAGTCTTAGGACTGCCCAAGTCCGGTCTCGGGTTGGACGGTTTCCTAAAGGACAAGTCCATAAACCGCTACTAAATGGACTTGGGAAAAATCCACAATTCCAGGAATAACATGTATAGAATGTTTGTACGTTTGGGAAGCTTGCCAGGTGCCCTTGGCCTGGATTGGCCTCTGTTGTGGACAGGATGCTGGGCTCGATGGACCCTTGGTCTTTTCCCAGTATGGCATTACTTATGTACTTACTAGTAAAAAAGGCCCGTTTCTGACACAAATGAAACGGGCGCTAGCAAGGTTTTCCTCGGAGTGTGTATGTTTGGGAGACTGTATGTGAGAGTGACTGTGTGAGAGACAGAGTGAAAGTGTGAGTGTGTGTGTGTGAGAGAGAGAGTGAGTCTGGGTGTGAGTGTGTTTGTGTGTGAGAATGAGAGTGTGTGCAAGTGTGTATGTGAGACAGTGTGAGAGAGTGTGTGTGTGTGCGAGAGAGAGAGTGTGTGTGAGACAGATTCTCTGTGAGAGTGAGTGTATGAGACCAAGCGAGTGTGTGAGTGACTGTGTGGCACATAGAGAGTGAATGTGATACAGTGTGAGACAGAGTGTGTGAGAGTGTGAGTCAGAAAGACATTGTATATGAGAGAGAGAGTGTGAGCCCTGCCCTCCCAATCCATGCCCATCTGTCCCCTGCCCCCTCCATTCATCCTTTTCCAGAAATTCCCCTCTCTCCCTGAGCCCTGCCCTCCCAATCCATGCCCATTCATGTTCCTCTGTCCCCTGCCCCCTCCATTCATCCCTATCCAGCAATTCCCCTCTCTCCCTGAGCCCTGCCCTGCAATCCATATCCATCCATGCCCATCTGTCCCCTCCATTCATCCCTATCCAGCAATTCCCCTCTCTCCCTGAGCCCTGCCCTCCCAATCCATGCCCATCCATGTTCCTCTGTCCCCTGCCCCCTCCATTCATCCCTTTCCAGCAATTCCCCTCTCTCCCTGAGCCCTGCCCTCCCAATCCATGCCCATCCATGCTCCTCTGGCCCCTGCCCCCTCCATTCATCCTTTTCCAGCAATTCCCCTCTCTCCCTTCCATGACCCCCTCTTGCATCCATGCTCCTCTCTCTCCCATGTCCCAGCCTGGCCCGCCCTCTTCTCCCCCCCCCCTTCGCATCCATGCTGTCATTTCTCCCCTGCCCTCCCGCTCCCATTGTTCAACTTTACTGCCCACCCTCTTCTCTCCCCCCAACATCCCTTTTTTTTTTCTTTTTAAATTTACCTCCGTGGCGGTTCCGGCAGCGCAGCGTCAGGGAAGGAGGCGGCGCTTCCGACGTCTAGCCTTCCCTTCGCTGTGTTCCGCCTTCTTCTGACGTCATCCTTGACGTCAGAAGAAGGCGGAACACAGCGAAGGGAAGGCTAGAGACGTCGGGAGCGCCGCCTCCTTCCCTGATGTGCTGCCGGAACCGTCACCACGGAGGTAAATGTAATATAATAAAATGCACCATGCGTGGGTGCGATCCGTTTGGTTTTTTTTTTTCCGCCCTCGACGTCATGACGTTTGACGCGAGGGCGGGGCAGAGACGGCTGGCTGGCTTCACACCATGAATCCACGAACCCTACAGCCAGGGAGTGTTTGAGTGACTTTAGAACGTTGTCTTCAGAACGTTCACGGTGCGTTTTATTATATTAGATGATACGCCCCCTTGAGATAAATACAAATGCAAATGATTGCTAAAGAAAATTGAACAAAGAAAAGAAAACACTTCCAGCAATTAACTGTGAGTCCAAGAAAGAAGTTACTGAGCATTATAACACAAGAAAAATAAACACACTAGGAAAGTGGTGCCCAGCTCTAAATATCAACATTGGAGCACATTTAAAAGTCCATTACGCAATCTATCAGCTCAAGGTGCAGTGCTACCTTGGATTGACCCTGGAGATAGCAATTTCAAGGCATTGAGGATTAAAAACTGGTTACAAGATAGAAAACAGAGAGTAGTGTATATTCCTTCCTATGCTAGGCCTGTTTCAAAAGCCTTTACATAGCTCTGTTTGGGTCTCACAAGTTAGCCTAATAAGTTAGCATCTTTGTAACATACAGTGCTTTCTCAGGAACTGATGAATGACACTTCAAGGATGCACATTTAGCTGGAGCTGAGCCCATGCCTTTCATATAAGGTGGATATAACCTTGGGAGGTGGTGAGAGACTGAGGATACAGTGAGCCTAAGATGTCCAGCTGTACTCACGCTGTACTGATAACTAATTAGACAATGGCCACCAAGTGTGAAGAGACTGATATAATACAGGGACATCCATATATGGCACAGGCTATTTTATGATTTTAGTTTAGGAGAAATCACATGATTTGGGAGAAAATGAAACTTACAAATGGTATATACAGTGGTGGAAATAAGTATTTGATCCCTTGCTGATTTTGTAAGTTTGCCCACTGACAAAGACATGAGCAGCCCATAATTGAAGGGTAGGTTATTGGTAACAGTGAGAGATAGCACATCACAAATTAAATCCGGAAAATCACATTGTGGAAAGTATATGAATTTATTTGCATTCTGCAGAGGGAAATAAGTATTTAATCCCTCTGGCAAACAAGACCTAATACTTGGTGGCAAAACCCTTGTTGGCAAGCACAGCGGTCAGACGTCTTCTGTAGTTGATGATGAGGTTTGCACACATGTCAGGAGGAATTTTGGTCCACTCCTCTTTGCAGATCATCTCTAAATCATTAAGAGTTCTGGGCTGTCGCTTGGCAACTCGCAGCTTCAGCTCCCTCCATAAGTTTTCAATGGGATTAAGGTCTGGTGACTGGCTAGGCCACTCCATGACCCTAATGTGCTTCTTCCTGAGCCACTCCTTTGTTGCCTTGGCTGTATGTTTTGGGTCATTGTCGTGCTGGAAGACCCAGCCACGACCCATTTTTAAGGCCCTGGTGGAGGGAAGGAGGTTGTCACTCAGAATTGTACGGTACATGGCCCCATCCATTCTCCCATTGATGCGGTGAAGTAGTCCTGTGCCCTTAGCAAAGAAACACCCCCAAAACATAACATTTCCACCTCCATGCTTGACAGTGGGGACGGTGTTCTTTGGGTCATAGGCAGCATTTCTCTTCCTCCAAACACGGCGAGTTGAGTTCATGCCAAAGAGCTCAATTTTTGTCTCATCTGACCACAGCACCTTCTCCCAATCACTCTCGGCATCATCCAGGTGTTCACTGGCAAACTTCAGACGGGCCGTCACATGTGCCTTCCGGAGCAGGGGGACCTTGCGGGCACTGCAGGATTGCAATCCGTTATGTCGTAATGTGTTACCAATGGTTTTCGTGGTGACAGTGGTCCCAGCTGCCTTGAGATCATTGACAAGTTCCCCCCTTGTAGTTGTAGGCTGATTTCTAACCTTCCTCATGATCAAGGATACCCCACGAGGTGAGATTTTGCGTGGAGCCCCAGATCTTTGTCGATTGACAGTCATTTTGTACTTCTTCCATTTTCTTACTATGGCACCAACAGTTGTCTCCTTCTCGCCCAGCGTCTTACTGATGGTTTTGTAGCCCATTCCAGCCTTGTGCAGGTGTATGATCTTGTCCCTGACATCCTTAGACAGCTCCTTGCTCTTGGCCATTTTGTAGAGGTTAGAGTCTGACTGATTCACTGAGTCTGTGGACAGGTGTCTTTCATACAGGTGACCATTGCCGACAGCTGTCTGTCATGCAGGTAACGAGTTGATTTGGAGCATCTACCTGGTCTGTAGGGGCCAGATCTCTTACTGGTTGGTGGGGGATCAAATACTTATTTCCCTCTGCAGAATGCAAATAAATTCATATACTTTCCACAATGTGATTTTACGGATTTAATTTGTGATGTGCTATCTCTCACTGTTACCAATAACCTACCCTTCAATTATGGGCTGCTCATGTCTTTGTCAGTGGGCAAACTTACAAAATCAGCAAGGGATCAAATACTTATTTCCACCACTGTATCTGATAGCTAAGAAAGGTGTTAGTGAGCAGACTTTGTTATTCAGTTTTTGCATCTGGCTGTTCTGTGTGACAACTTGCTCCAGAGAGAACAATTATTTTGTGTTTGGCTTAGTGATATACCAATAAAGATTTTTACTGGTTGCGCCTACAACTAAGTCTAATTGTCTCTCTTAATTTTCAGCCCACAGGGCTGAAGTGTTTTCCCTCCCTAGGGACAAGGGGCAGGGATTACACAGTAGGCTTACATGGTCTGTATTCTCAATGGAGAAGGGTAGGTAGAGGGGTTCCCCAAGGGGTCTGTGCTGGGACCACTATTTAAAAAAAAACATATTTATAAATGATCAATAGATGGGAATAAGTAGTGAAGTAATTACATTTGCTGATGACACAAAATTATTTAAAGTTGTTAAATCGCAAGAGGATTGTGGAAAAACTGCAAGAGGACCTTATAAGACTGGGAGACTGGGCATCCAAATGGCAGATGACTTTTAATGTGAGCAAGTGCAAAGTGATGCATCTGGGAAACAGGAACCCAAACTATAGCTAAGTGATGCAAGGTTCTATATTAGGAGTTACCGCCCAGGAAAAGGATCTAGGTGTCATTGTTGATAATATGGTGAAACCCTCTACTCAGTGTGAAGTGTGGCTAAGCAAGCAATCCACAGCTAAGAAACAATTGGAAAACAAAAAATGAGAATGTTATAATGCCTTTTGCTCCATGATGTGATCACACCTCAAATACTATGTATAATTCTGGTCACCTCAACTCAAAAAAGATATTGCGGAATTAGAAAAGGTACAGAAAAGGGTGACGAAAATACTAAAGGGGATGGGAAGACTTCCCTATGAGGAAAGGCTAAAGAGGCTAGGGCTCTTTAGCTTGGAGAAGAGATGGCTGAGAGGAGATATGATAGAGGTCTATAAAACACTGAGTGGAGTGGAACAGGTAGATGTGCATCGTTTGTTTACTCTTTCCAAAAATACTAGGATTAGAGGGCACGCAATGAAACTACTAAGTAGAAAATTTAAAACAAACAGGAGAAAATATTTTTTTCACTCAATGTGTAATTAAACTCTGGAATTAGTTGCCAGAGAATATGGTAAAAGCAGTTAGCTTAGCAGGGTTTAGAAAAGGTTTGGATAATTTCCTAAAAGAAAAGTCCGTAAGCCATCGTTAAGATGGACTTGGGAAACTCCGTTGCTGATTTCTAGGATAAGCATCATAATGTCTGTTTTATTGTTCTGGGATCTCATCAGGTACTTCTGACCTGGATTGGCCACTGTTGGAAACAGGATACTGGGACTGATGGACCTTTGGTCTGTCCCAGAATGTTAATGCTTATGGTCTTATGAGGAGATTGGCCTGATGCAGGAAGGCATGGACCACCAGCTAAGGGCAATGGAGGGGGAGCTGAAGGTGAGTTGGTACTCTCCAGGGCAACTGTTGGGTGCAGTGGGCAACCTAATATTTGCCCTACAGCATGCCGGAATCATCCACAGCCACTACCTCTGATGGTGAATATATATTTAATTTTTAATTTATAATACTGTTTTTTTTTTTTAATTTATGGTACATAGTTTTAATAGTTTGACAAAATGTTGTTCTTTTTATATTATACAGCATTTTAAACTTATAATTTTTTAATTTATATGTTAAATATTAATACATTTTAACAAGTTTATCAGAGGTGCATGTGTTATGTCAGAAAGGGATGCTTTCCTTGGTCATATTTCCATGACCTCATACTGGTGTACATTCCCTACTTATGAGAATATGTGAAGCAGATACACCTATCACAGTAGCAAGTCACCTACATCTCTACCCTATTTAAGGCACATATAAGAACCCTAGACATAGGGAGGCTCACTAGGATATCCACCTCTGCTATATGAAAGTACATGCGACATGGGAGAAATGAGTTACACCACATCCCTGAGAGGGTTACCATGAGGACAAGAGGAACAGCTGCACATTCCTGAATAGGTGCATGGTGGTGTGACAGTTAAACCTGGGAAACTCTTTAATTATTCTGACCTCACTTGAGTTCCCTGACAGATATGTGAGTGAAGTATATATTGGCCCTGTGATATTCCCTATGAGGTTCTCTGTTTCCTGTTCAGCATTACCCTCAAACCTGCCTCACCTCATAGTTCAAGGTGCAGTGTGCAGCTGTTAGTGTGTCTTATCTCAATGTCTAGATAACAGGACAGTTGAAGGTGACTGCATGTATGTGTACTGTGGCAGGACTCCGCATAGGCCATGTATGCATTTAATATTGTGCCAGCGTGCACATGTGCCCAGCAATAGATAACACTCTTTATTTTATACATGGGTGTATTTATTTGCCATATGAATGCTTTTTTGTTATACATCTGTACAGAACCCAATAGTATAGTACCTCAACCAGAGATATCTTCCATAATAAAGACAGAATAATACATTCTTCTACCACATCTTCCCCACATGATAACGAGCAAGTGGGGAAAAACCAAGTGGATCTACGAGAGGGATCACTGACAATCTTCTATTAAATGTTTCTTAGCTGTCCCCTCCAACACATTAGCATTATCATTCATAGACAGTGCACTGCCCCATAACATGTCAATAATTTATTCTGGGAAGGGGTTTGGGAGAGAGAGGGGGAGATGTTAGATGAAAGGGGGAGGGAGAGAGAGAGAGAGCGGAGACATATGGATGAAAGGGAGGGGAGAGAGAGGGAGGAGAGGCTAGATGGAATAGGGGGATAGAGAGGGGATAGAAGGAGGCACAGGATAGAAGAGGGAATAGAAGGGGGAGAAGGCAAAGTTAGTGAAAGTCTGGGGAATATGGGGAAGGGGAATGGGAGGGCCATGGTGAGGGAAATAAGTACATAAGTACTGGGACAAACCAAAGGTCCATTAAGCCTAGCATCCTGTTTCCAACAGTGGCCAATCCAGGTCACAAATACCTGGCAAGATCCCAAAAAAGTTCAATACATTTTAGGCTGCTTATCCCAGAAATAACTGTTGAATAATTTTAGACCATCACTCTGTCCCATAAAACAAAATATCAAAGAATATACACAGAATGTGTAAATGCAAATATGATAGTCTTAAGGGCTATTAGACTAAAGTGAGGAAGAGTCTCATATGTAATACACGATAATATTTCTTTCACTCAACAGGTGAATCAATTACACGTGTTAATGTCTTAATCATTGACTCAGCCTCCACCATCCCAATTATACTAGCAAAAAAATGACTTGCACAACTTTTTAAATGTACTTCTCAATAATGCACACTGCACTTATCTTAGGCAGGTTGGTGCGCTCTTAAAACCCCGACAGGTCCCCGTTTCGTATTGACTTTATCAAGGGGGAGTGACACCAATTCCGGTTACTGCCCCAGGCATCTATGTGTGCTGGTTTAGAATAAGTTGTGCAAGGCATTTTTTTGCTAGTATAATTGGGATGGTGGAGGCTGAGTCAATGATTAAGACATTAACACGTGTAATTGATTCACCTGTTGAGTGAAAGAAATATTATCGTGTATTACATATGAGACTCTTCCTCACTTTAGTCTAATAGCCCTTAAGACTATCATATTTGCATTTACACATTCTGTGTATATTCTTTGATATTTTGTTTTATGGGACAGAGTGCTCCAAGCCACATACCTGGCAGGCGTAAACAACAGTCTGGCTGACAGACTGAGCAGGATTATGCAACCTCACGAGTGGTCGCTCAACTCCCGAGTAGTGCGACAGATCTTCCAGGTGTGGGGCACCCCCTTGGTAGATCTCTTTGCATCTCGAGCCAACCACAAGGTCCCTCAGTTCTGTTCCAGGCTTCAGGCCAACGGCAGACTGGCACCGGATGCCTTCCTCCTGGACTGGGGGGAGGGTCTCCTGTATGCTTATCCTCCCATACCTCTGGTCGGGAAGACTTTGTTGAAACTCAAGCAAGACCGAGGCACCATGATTCTGATTGCTCCCTTTTGGCCGCGTCAGATCTGGTTCCCTCTTCTTCTGGAGTTATCCTCCGAAGAACCGTGGAGATTGCAGTGTTTTCCGACCCTCATCACACAGGACGAAGGGGTGCTTCTGCATCCCAACCTCCAGTCTCTGGCTCTCACGGCCTGGATGTTGAGAGCGTAGACTTTGCCTCTTTGGGTCTGTCAGAGGGTGTCTCCCGCATCTTGCTTGCTTCCAGGAAAGATTCCACTAAGAGGAGTTACTTCTTTCTATGGAGGAGGTTTGCCGTCTGGTGTGACAGCAAGGCCCTAGATCCTCGCTCTTGTCCTACACAGACCCTGCTTGAATACCTTCTGCACTTGTCTGAGTCTGGTCTTAAGACCAACTCTGTAAGGGTTCACCTTAGTGCAATCAGTGCATACCATTACCGTGTGGAAGGTAAACCGATCTCAGGACAGCCTTTAGTTGTTCACTTCATGAGAGGTTTGCATTTGTCAAAGCCCCCCGTCAAACCTCCTACAGTATCATGGGATCTCAATGTCGTTCTCACCCAGCTGATGAAACCTCCTTTTGAGCCACTGAATTCCTGCCATCTGAAGTACTTGACCTGGAAGGTCATTTTCTTGGTGGCAGTTACTTCAGCTCGTAGAGTCAGTGAGCTTCAGGCCCTGGTAGCCCAGGCCCCTTACACCAAATTTCATCATAACACAGTAGTCCTCCGCACTCACCCTAAGTTCTTGCCAAAGGTTGTGTCGGAGTTCCATCTGAACCAGTCAATTGTCTTGCCAACATTCTTTCCCCGTCCTCATTCCTGCCCTGCTGAACGTCAGCTGCACACATTGGACTGCAAGAGAGCATTGGCCTTCTATCTGGAGCGGACACAGCCCAACAGACAGTCCGCCCGATTGTTTGTTTCTTTTGATCCCAACAGGAGGGGAGTGGCTGTGGGGAAACGCACCATATCCAATTGGCTAGCAGATTGCATTTCCTTCACTTACGCCCAGTCTGGGCTGGCTCTTGAGGGTCATGTCACGGCTCATAATGTCAGAGCCATGGCTGCGTCAGTGGCCCACTTGAAGTCAGCCACTATTGAAGAGATTTGCAAAGCTGCGACGTGGTCATCTGTCCACACATTCACATCTCATTACTGCCTGCAGCAGGATACCCGACGCGACAGTCGGTTCGGGCAGTCAGTGCTTCAGAATCTGTTCGGGGTTTAGAATCCAACTCCACCCCCCTAGGCCCATGTTTATTCTGTTCCAGGCTACACTCTCAGTTAGTTGGATAAATTGTTAGGTCAATCTCAGTTATGTCATCGCCGTTGCGAGGCCCAATTGACCATGTTTGTTGTTTTGAGTGAGCCTGGGGGCTAGGGATACCCCATCAATAAGAACAAGCAGCCTGCTTGTCCTCGGAGAAAGTGAATGCTACATACCTGTAGAAGGTATTCTCTGAGGACAGCAGGCTGATTGTTCTCACAAACCCGCCCACCTCCCCTTTGGAGTTGTGTCTTCCCTTGTCTTTGTTTTGCTATGTACGGGACTGACGAACACGAGCCGGTTCGGGCGGGAAGACGGCCGCACATGCGCGGTGCGCATCGGCGCGAGGACTAGCAAAGGTCTTTGCTAGAGAAGTTCCGATTGGAGGGGCTGCCGTGGACGTCACCCATCAGTGAGAACAATCAGCCTGCTATCCTCGGAGAATACCTTCTACAGGTATGTAGCATTCGCTATCAGCATCAAGTTTAGGTAAATTATACTGTAGACAAGCAGATTCAGCAGAAGTCACATCACTACATACAGTAATTTCAGATAATGACCATATACCTTTTTCCTGGCACAGCGGCCAGTTTATAGTAGAATTATTTAATTTAATGGACAAATTAAACTAAATACTAATATAAAAAAAAAAAGGAATATACAATTTAATTATTTTTCTCATAGTGTTTATAAGCTTTGCAGTTGTTTTAAGTGAGTGCATACCAGTAGGATATGGAAATGTATCCATCGAAGGAAGATGATGACGAGGAAAAGGGGAACTTAAAAGTTTCTCAAAGTCAAGCCATCTAGGGAGATTTTGATGGTTATCCTCATGAAACCAATATATAGCCTGTGACAATCTGAATGCTAGATGATAAGATTTAAAATCTGGGAAGTTGATACCGCCATTAGACTTAAGCAATTTAAGTTTATGAAGAGCAAAAAAATTAAATGAGCAGATCATACAGGTAGTAAAAAATTGTTTTATTTTTAATTTATGATAAAATAGTGTCAGAACCGTGTATTGTACTCTAAAGGTTAATAAATAAAATAAAACATATATAGACAAAAATTAAACTGAACCCTTAAAATGTCAGACGCTGCACACAATGCAACACCACAGAGAAAGTGTTGTCTGTCCCCTTGTACCGTGTAAAATATAAAACTAGGTGTAAATTTTTAAAACTGGCATATTTCAAACAGTACATTACAAAATAAATATCAATTAAAATGGAAAATAAGGTGATAGTTTTCTATTGGACTGTTAGTATATTTTTCAGTTAGCTCTCAGAGGCCTAAATCACTTTCTTCAAGGTGCAGTAAGGAGCTCATTTTCAAAAGAGAAAAATGTCCAAAAAGTGATATAAATCTGCTTTTGGACATTTTTCTCACAAAAACATCCAAATAGGTATTTTCAAAACCAATTTGTAGATGTTTTTCTATGAAGTCCATCAGAAGTGCATTCAAATCACAAGGGGGCATGTCAGGGGTGTGTTAAGGGCGGGATCTGGGCGTTCCTAACGCTTGGATGTTTTTCAGCCATAATGGAACAAAACAAAACCATCCAGAACTGTTTTTATAACAAATAAGGCACAAACAGGTGCCCTAAATGACCACTGGAGGGAATCAGAGATGACCTCTCCTTACTCCCCCAGTGGTCACTAACCCCTTCCCACCCCCCCCCCCCAAAAATGTGATTTAAAACATTACTTGCCAGCCTTTATGCCACTCTCAGATGTTATACTCAGGTCCATTAAACAGCATGCAGGTCCCTGGAGTAGTCTAGTGGTGGGTGCAGTATACTGCAGACAGGTGGACCCAGACCCATACCTCCCCTCTGTTACACATGTGGAGAAAACTGTGAGCCCTCCAAAACTCACCAGAAACCCACTGTACCAACATATAAGTGCCCCCTTCACCTGTAAGGGCTATGGTAGTGGTGTACAGTTGGGGGTAGTGGGTTTTGGGGGGCTCAGCAGACAAGATAAGGGAGCAATGGTGAGATATGCACCTGGGTGCATTTTATGATGTCCACTACAGTGCCCCCTTGGTTGCCTCCAATCGTTTGGTACCATGCTTGATTTTAAAGATAAATTACATATTACTAGCAATAGTTCTGTAAGTTCATTTTTCAATTCTATCAGTACTCTGGGATGAATACCATCTGGTCCAGATGATTTGCTACTCTTCAGTTTATCAAATTGCACTATTACATCTTCTAGGTTTATCAAGATTTAATTCAGTTTCTCTGACTTGTCAGCTTTGAATACCATTTATAGCACCGGTATCTCTCCCAAATCTTCCTTGGTGAAAACCGAAGCAAAGGATTAATTTAATCTCTCCGCTATACTAATGGGCCTTCTTAAAAAAGGTTTAAATAAACTTCAGACAATGTAAAACACAGCAATCTGATAATTATTGGGTGGGTTGCTTAAGTTCAATTCGGTGACACCATTGTATATTCAGTATCATCAGTGAAATTTCGAGTGAGATTTAAGATACTAGTACTAGTTCATAGGGCATACTATGAATGTATTCCTCATATTCTGGTGACTTTAGTGAAACCTTATGTTCCAAATAGGAATTTACGCTCGACAGATGTCTGTAGATTGGAAGTACCTGGTATACTCTGGTATACACAAAGCATGATTGGTGTGTACTAGGAACCGGGCACAATAGGATGTTCAAGATGCCACATTTCACCTTTCAAGATTCATGGTTCGCCTCTACCAAGTTCCAGATCAGGATAAATCTCTCCTCAAACCACTGGTGGTTGATATGCTTGTCTCCGCTGTTACCAAGAGAAATACAGGACCCATGGATGGAGGCACGGTGCTGAAAGATGTGCAAGATGAGCGTATGGAGTCTCTTTTAAAGACTAGTTTTGATGTTTCTGCTCTGGCAGTACAAGCTGCCATCTGTGGTTCCTTGGTGGCCAGTGCTTGTTTTTGCTAGTCAGATGATTTCTCCTTAATAGATGCAGAAGTGGCAAAGATTCAGATGGGCAGTGTAGTGGGGGCTGGGCTGAGTGCACAGAGCATTAGGAGCAGAGGCAACTGCCAGTGCTTCGAGTTTGCCCCCAGAGCTGTACCGAGGGCAGTGTGCCCTTAACATCTTCATTGACACAGGCTGGTAAGTAACTGTAGCAGATGATTATTCTCAGTCTGAATTTAAAGGCAACTGCAAGCAACTAATATGATTCGTGGGGGAGGGGAATTTCTGAATTTAAAGTAATATAATTTGTGGGGTGGGAAGGGGAGGGGAGAAGGGAGAGGGGAAGTAAGGGGAAGGGAGATGGGAGGGGCAGGTGGGCAGCATGGAGAATTTCTGGTTTTAGTTTTCACACAGTGCAAGTGCAATTTTGTTTGGAGAAAATGGTATGGGATCTATTTAAACCCCCATTCACAACATGATGCATGAATTAAATTATAAATATTATCAAAATCTTTACTTTTGACTGATGATGATGTGTGGGGTGGGGATGTGGGGGTGAGGGAGGGGGTCCTTAAGATTGTATGCCCCAGGCCCGGCTTTTTTTCTTGGTGGCCCTGTAAGCAGTGGCGTACCAAGGGGGGGCGGTCCGCCCTGGGTGCATGCCGCTGGGAGGTGCCGCGGCGCACGCCTGTGGGCTCCGACTTCGCTAACTTCGCTCGTTCGCTGCAGCTCCCTCTGCCCCAGAACAGGTTACTTCCTGTTCCAGGGCAGAGGGAGCTGCAGCGAACGAGCGAAGTTAGCGAAGTCGGAGCCCACAGGCGCGCGCCGTGGCACTCCCCCCCAGCGGCGTGCACCGGGGGGGGTTGTCATTTCGCCAGGGGGGGAGGTGTCATTTCGCAGGCGGGGGGGGGGGGGGGCGCGCTGCACCTGGGGCGGGGCGCATCGGCGATCCACCCCGGGTGCCATCCAGGCTAGGAACGCCACTGCCTGTAAGGTGGCATAATAAAATTAATAAGCTATAAACTACTTACTCTGCAACTGCAGTCTGACTCCTGCAAGCAACCCACCACAACTTAAACACAACCATTAACACAATGTATAGTGAGAAGCCTGTTTCTCATCAGGTGAGTGGAGCAGGCTTCTCAATATGCATTGTGTTAATGACTATGTTTAAGTTGTGGTGGGTTGATTGCAAAGATTGGAGAGAGCTAGGGTGCTGTATTTGTTAATGAAGGAGGCTTGGGTGTGCAAGGGTCAAGAGATGTAGCTGTGGCTGGTAGATGGCATTCATCCAGTCAGTAGTTCCATCCACAGCTTTATTATTATCTATCATGGAACATTGTCTAAGTGTCTTTATATGTGTTGTCTGTTTCTTTCAGCCATGCTGTGAGTCTCTTGTTTTGTTTTTGTTACATTTGTACCCCGCGCTTTCCCACTCATGGCAGGCTCAATGCGGCTTACATGGGGCAATGGAGGGTTAAGTGACTTGCCCAGAGTCACAAGGAGCTGCCTGTGCCTGAAGTGGGAATTGAACTCAGTTCCCCAGGACCAAAGTCCACCACCCTAACCACTAGGCCACTCCACTCCTCTTGTCTATGAGTGTTATTTATCCCAATATTTCTACAGTACATGGCCAGGGCCATTGTTAGGCATGGGTCTTGCTCCAATTCTTAGTAGACAATGGACAGGATATCAGGCAGTCAAGAGGAGGGACAAGGTAGTACACTGGTTCTTGGTAATTAGTCCCAGGGCAATTTCTCCAAATGGGTTTGTTTTGCGCACACTATGACAGGAATGAACCTCACTCTTAAGTTAGGGTATGTGGAGTAGGATCTCAGTTTCTCATATTTACTGCTAACACTCGCTGTAGTACTTGCATTGTGCCAAAGAGAGCTTCTTTCTGGAGTTCATAAGATGTAACATGTATAGGCAACTTATCCAGATGCGCTTGGAAGTTCTTTTTGATGAAGCCTGTGGCACCCTGTGTATGATAATTCATACCAGGGAATGTGATTCTAGTTGTTCCTTTAAAGGTTAGAGATTTTAATGTACAGAGTCAGTTTTTCTGGGCAATCAGAGCAAACTAGCTTGACCCTGGCATCACAAGCCAGGAAACAAGACTGAGAGCCAAAGATAGCAGGCAAAATCAAAGATAAGAAAAGTGAAAACAGCTAAGAATATAGAGGAGAATTTGCAAATTGCCTGATGTTGAAATACATATACCAGGTAATGGAAAGCACATTTAAAACAGATTGAAGAGGAGGGGATGAACCTGGGGAAGAGAAACCAGAGCAAAGAAAAGTCATTCTGCTCCTTAATTCAGCCTCTTCCCCTTTATCGTTTAGGGGTGGGGTGGGGGGGTGAAGCTGGAGTCAACACTATAAAGAAGAGCCCCTGCCCTTATTTAATTTATGTACAGCATTTATAATTGGCCCAATCACCTAGGTTCAAAGTGGAGAACCAATAATCAGTACACAATATAACATAAAACAATCACAAAAATAAACCATCTTCTGATCCAAATTTGCTCTGAATAGGTAAGCTTTCAATATTCTTCAGTAACTAGAAAACATCAGCATTAGTTCTCAGCTCATCAGATAGATCATGAATGCTTTTCCTGCTGTAGAATAGACAAGGGTGATGCTGTTTATTTTTCTTTTGGATCCATCAGCAGCCGTGGATCATTTAGTCCTACCTAGTAGGTTAGAACATCTAGGCATCTCTTTCTCTAACCCATGACATCTACCCGTGGAAGTCCGCTGCTCTCATCTGTTTCTCCAATTCTATTCAACTTATTTATACAGTTGTGGTGAACCATTACTAGAACTTTTAATCTCACTCATTATACCTATGACAATGAGGAATCTCTAGAGCAGGACAGTCAATGTACAGAACAGTATCTAAGGCAGGGGTTTATTTATTTATTTATTTATTCTTATATCCTAGGACATGAATTGAGGTTGAAGGGGGGGCAGACTCAGGAGTAATGTCAGGAAGTATTTTTTCACAGAGAGGGTGGTGGATATGTGGAATGCCCTCCCGCTGGAGGTGGTAGAGATGAAAACGGTAATGGAAGTCAAACATGCGAGGGAGAAACACAAAAGGAATCCTCTTTTGAAGGAATTGATCCGTGGAATCTTAGCGGAGATTAGGTGGTGACACCAGTAACTGGGAAACAAAACCGGTGCTGGGCAGACTTCTACGGTCTACGCTGTGATCGTGACTGAATAGATATGGATGGGCTGGAGTGTAAATTTTAAGGGGCTTCAATGTTAGCTTCAGAACTTTTAGTACAAGAACAGTGCTGGGCAGACTTCTACACTCTGTGCTCTGAGAATGGCAAGGACAAATCATACTTGGGTATACATATAAAGTATTACATACCATGTAAAATGAGTTTATCTTGTTGGGCAGACTGGATGGACTGTACAGGTCTTTATCTGCCGCCATTTACTATGTTACAATTATCGAAAAACAAGTTTCGGTTCAATGTGGCTTACAGGTTTGTATTTTTACAGACTCAGACCAACTCTAAAGGGCAGTGTGGTGCCTTTCCTGCAACAACCATGCTCTAGAGAATATCTATCATGGTTTTTATTCTCAACTATAAAAAAGGCCCATTTCTTGAACAAATGAAACTGGCGCTAGCAAGGTTTTCCTCGGAGTGTGTATGTTTGAGAAAGTGTGTGTGAGAGTGACTGTGTGTGAGAGAGAGAGTGAATGTGTGAGTGTGTGTGTGTGTGAGACAGAGTGAGACTGGGTGCGACTGTGTCTGTGAGAAAGAGAGTGTGTGTGTGAGAATGAGAGTGTGTGCCAGGGTTCCCCCCCCCCTCCGTCCGAGTGCCAGTGTCGTCCCCTTCCCTCCAAGTTCCAGGGTCGTCCCCCCTCCCTCCCTCTTAGTTCCAGGGTCGTCCCTCCCTCTGAGTTCTAGGGTCGTCCCCCCTCCCTCCGAGTTCCAGGGTCCTCCCTCCCTCCGAGTTCCAAGGTCTTCCTCCTCTCCCTCCCTCCGAGTTCCAGGGCCCCCCTCCTCCCTCTCTCCCTCCCACCCAGTTCCAGGGTCCCCCCTCCCTCCCTCCCTCCCAGTTCCACGGTCGTCATCTCCCTCCCTCCCTCCGAGTTCCAGGGTCGTCCCCTCCCTCCCTCCGAGTTCCAGGGTCATCCCCCTCCCTCCCTACCACCCAGTTCCAGGGTCCCCCTCCTCCCTCTTTCCCTCCCACCCAGTTCCAGGATCCCCTCCCTCCCTCCCAGTTCCACGGTCGTCATCCCCCTCCCTCCGTGTTCCAGGGTCGTCCCCTCCCTCCCTCCCTCCGAGTTCCAGGGTCGTCTCCCTCCCTCCCACCCAGTTCCAGGGTCCCCCGCTTCCAGTGTTCCCCCTCCTCCTTCTCTCCCTCCCACCCAGTTCCAGGGCCCCCCCTTCCTCCTTCCCAGTTCCACGTTCGTCATCCCTTCCTTCCAGTTCCATGCCCCCTCCGTATGAATTTTAAAATTCAGACAAATCTCTGCCGAGGTGCTGGGGGGGGGGGGGGTGCTAATCGCTGTCAACCTAACGACACACTGCTTCTCCCGTCCACCAGCTGACAGGCAACGGTGGGGGGCTTACGCAGCCACAGGCACTCACCAGGATAAACTTCACCTCCTGGTGTTATGTTTGCCATCATGCGTATGACGTGGCGTTGGCATACCCCTTCACTCTCACTGCTCTGTCCTCGACGTCATCACATTTTGACGCGAGGGCAGGGTAGAGAGAGATGGTGAGTCGGATGGTTACACACGAACTTACGAACCCTTCACTGAAGCCACGGAGTCAGCTTCAGAACGTTGAGGGTGCTTTTTATTATAGTAGATGTGCATTCATTAGTGTGAGTCGTTCTCATCCTTGCTGATCACAAGTGGTGGGCCATGAAAGGCACATGGGGGAGCCACAAGTGTGATAGTTTCAAAGGCAGGCCCTAAATGGGATGAAGTAGTCAGCACCGCCTCTTTACAAACTTTAATACACACTAATTAGGACCAGATGCATTAAATGGTGCCCAGCGCTGTTCTATAAAGGTCGCTCCGGGTTGAGTAGCCTTTATAGAATAGTGCGTAATGCAGATTCCCATGCCCAAATTTGGGTGCCAGGACTTATACCTACTGAAACCAGGTATAATTCCTGGCTCCCAATTTGGGTGCACTTCCCTGGTATTCTATAACACTGTGTGTATATTTCCAGAACACCCCTGACCTGCCCATGCCCCTCCCATGGCCATGCCCCTTTTTGGGTTTGTGCTATGGGATTTGGGCGTGCAGTTTTATAGAATACTGCATAGCAAGATGTGCATGCAAATCCAAATTGGTGCCAATTAACATCAGTAATTGATGGTTAGCACCTAATTGATGTTAATTGGCTTATTACCCAATTTATTTGCATACACATCTCAGGATCACACCCAAATTTGGGCACATAAATTTGAGCACTCTATAAAATCTGGGGGATAAATCAATTTAATGCACATTAACCTACCTAACCTAACATACATCAAGTCAAATAGGGCTAGATTTTATATATGGTACTGTAAAAAACAATCAGTGCCAAAAAACAAATACACCTAGGTGAATTCTATAAAGCACACCTAACTTTAGATGTGGTTTTTAAAATATACCTAAGGCCCGTCCATGTGACTAAATCTATTTGCAGGAATTTACACCAAGTAAAACTTGGTGTAAATGCTGGCGACTAATTTTGGCGCAGAGCAGGTGTATTCTATAACAGTGCACATAATTTTTAGTAACGCCCATGACCCATCCATTCCACACTCATTGCCATGCCACCTTTTTGGCAGCACACAGTAGAATTTACACAATCTTTTTATAGAATACGCTTAGCAAGTTGCATGTGTAAGTTCTAATTAAAGCTAATTAGTGTCAATAATTGCCTGTTCATTGGCAATTATCAGCACTGATTGGCCTTTTAAGATAATTAACTTGCATGCAGAACTGAATATGACCTGAAATGCATGCACAACTCAATTAACACTATATAGAATCTGGGTGATAATGTGCATTAGACTTTTTTCATAAATTAAAATATGTTTATTAACACAAACATGTGAACTGAACCACAGAATACCCAAAAATCAGGACAAAAAAGTTTTTAAATGATCCAAAATGACCTAAAAATTAACCAAAATTTATCATGCACATTCCTGATTTTAATGAGTGTTGTTCTACTGTGAGTGAATGGATATGGTTCAATATACCTAAGTTTAAACCCAACAAAAAAGTTATTCTGGATTGGCCAGGTTAATATGTTCTCTTTGACCCACTTCCACTCCAAGAAATTAAGATACTTGTTGTTAATCTGGGATCTGTTTCAACCATGGAGTCACAGGTAGGTGTGATTTTCAGGAAAGCCTCTCTTTACTTAAAATTTATAGAACATGATGTTGCTTGTTGTTTTGTCCCACTTAGATTAATGCAATGCAATGTATTTGGATGTCATCAGAAAACAGTATTCTATCTTCAAATCATACAGAAAATGGCAGCCAAAGTGATTACTGGTACCAGAAAGTAGGACAAGGAAACATCACATCCAACCCCTGTGGATTCTTTCTGGTACCTGGGTGTTATCTTTGACTCTAGTCTCACATTTCACAAGCAAATATCTCAGGTTTTGCAATCAGGATTTCATGCCCTCCATCATATTCCTTCTCTGAAAAGCATCTTAGCTTTCCTGGATCTTCACACATTAGTCCATGCCTTAGTTATATCCCATATTGACTACTGTAACTCCGTCTATGCCAGCCTACTACAACTTCAAGTAAAGTGCCTTCAAATGCTTCAGAATACAGTAGCTTGCCTTCTATGTAGTGCCCAATGTCAAATGACGTTTCTTCACTTTTGTGTCATATGCCCTGGCTTCCTGCCCATGCCAGAATGCAGTTTATGGTCCTCTGTCTTGTCCAGTAGAAATCCACCAAAGTGGAGAACTCTGACATCCCACAAGATGCAACAGCAGTAGAAAAAGTGGGAAAATGACCATGGACTCCAGAGATAAGACGGACAGCCTGAATACTGATGAGAAACTTTATTGATAAGACTTGACACCGTGTTTTGGCCTATGGCCTGCCTCAGGAGTCTGTTCATGGAATCTCTCCAGTATTGGTAGCAAAAAAATGTAAAGCTGAGGTTTTAATAAAGACCATGATATGCCAATAACCATAAGTCAGCTCTGGTTGCATAGGGAACATAGGGGGAGCATAGGGAACAGTCAGAGCAGCTAGATAATCAGGTATTCTATCATGAACTGCTTTAAAGAAAAGAATATCAAAAACTACTTGTATTGATGTAGAAGAGAAATGTGCCAGGAAGTATTATAGAAAATAGTATATTTTGAAGATCATTTTCATAGTTATTTTGCTATTCTTTTCTGAAGATGAAACTTAATGGAGGCTTTCTCTGGCTTGACCTGCATCAGACTAACTAAAGCTAAGTCATCATTATATATATAAGAAACTGAAAAAATTAATATATGTAAAATTCATAGAGGAAAAAGAGAATATTTGAATCTGAAGAAATTTGTATCTACTAAATATTTATACAAAAATATGAGGAATGGAGGCATAACCTTATTTATGCTAAGTCTAAGGCTTAGGAACACCCAAGTCCTGCCCTGAACATGCCCCTGAAACGTCCCCTTGAGATTTGGACGTACTTCTGCTGGACTTCATAGAAAAACGTCTAAAAATAGGTTTCGAAAATACTGATTGGATGTTTTTTTAGAGAAAAACGTCCAAATGCAGACATGTCACTTTTTAGACATTTTTCTCTTTTGAAAATGAGCCTGAAAGTGACAGATGTTGAAAAGGTAGAGTTAGAGATTTGGACATTGATGTTGACTGCTGCTTGCTATAAAAGGAACAGAAGTGGATTTGCAATTAATAAATTGCCAAAACTTGTAAAAAAATTTATTTTCTAAGCAGTGAATGCTAATAAATATAGACCAGAAGCAGCAAGCTATAATATGATTTTTTTTGTGTGTGTGTATATTTTATGTCATTTCTCAATGTGATCTGGATTGAAAAATGGGAAAAAGAAAGCATGAGATAAGCACAGAGGATTCTTGCTTGCGAGGGAGTAAAGGTAAAGCTGGAGTTCAGGAATGTGATTTTGATGGATGACCTTGGGTGTATTTTAGCTGTTATGCACTTCTTCCTTTTGCTAAAATAAAAAATGTTGTATCTTGCTATACTGTCATAGCTATTTTTAACCTCACAATGTTTGAAACATTGACATTATGAGTTCCAGTAACAATTGCACGAAACCTGCAGGTCAACACTTAACCATCCCAGCAAACAATGAATGGAACCCTAGGACTAAAGCCATAGAAACCAACAAATGAAAACCAGGGTAAGAAATTCTAAGGGCCTGATTTACCAAAGTCTGTTATCATAGAAAGAAAGCAATTTTAAAAGCTGGCTCTGAGGTTAAAGAAGTACTTTTCCTGTGCAAATGGACACTTACAATATGAGTGCCAAATAGATAGATATGCTTGCTGCATACCTATTAGTGGTGGTTATGATTTCCCCTTTGACTATCTAGTTATTATAAAACATATTCCATGGCCTTCCCGATGCCATATATTCAAAGCCTTAGCACATAACGTCAGAACCTGTGCTCGTTGTGGGCCTGTGAGCAGTCCTGAATACCATCTAACAGGCAATACTATGGGTGCCATCTGGAGTCTGACATCATCAACAGGGGGCCTTTCAGATGCCATATATTGAAAGCCTCATATGGAATGCTGCCAAGTATGTGTGGCCAAAGGAGTGCCCAAAGTTGAACTCCACTTTGGAGTCCCTTTGAAGCACCTAAGAAGTGAGAGACTATTGTTTTTTGATTCCAGATGGGGAAGAGGGAAATTATGAGTGTTAGTGTAAAGGTGATGGCATCCACCACTACAGGCCCTGTGAACCAACACATGAGGTCCCCGGTAGGAGTTAAAACCTCCAGAACTGTGTTGGCTCTTGGAGCCACTTTTTTCTTAAATACCCATGTAATTGTCTTATGTCTTACCATGGATCTGATTATGTCTTTTTTGACTCTTTATAGTTAGAACCATGTATCTTTACAGTTAGTAACCACGCATTCCACATATCTACCACCCTTTCCGTGAAAAAATACTTCCTGGCATTACTTCTGAGTCTGCCCCCCTTCAACCTCTATTCATGTCCTCTAGCTCTACCACCTTCCCAACTCTGGAAAATGTTTGTTAGCGGATTAATACCTTTCAAATATTTGAACATCTGTATCATGTCACCCCTGTTTCTCCTTTCGAATTGAACATGTATACCTTGGAGGAAAGGAGAAACAGGGGTAACATGATACAGACATTCAAATACGTGAAAGGTATTAATCTGCAAACAAACCTTTTCCGGAGTCATGAAGTTGGTAGAACTAGAGGACATGAATTGAGGTTGAAGGGGGGCAAACTCAGGAGTAATGTCAGGAAGTACTTTTTCATGGAAAGGGTGGTAGATACATGGAATGCCCTCCTGCGGGAGGTGGTGGAGATGAAAACGCTAATGGAATTCAAATATGCGTGGGATAAACACAAAGGAATCCTGTTTAGAAGGAATGGATCTACAGAATCTTATTGGAGATTGGGTGGCAATGCCGGTAATTGGAGAGTAAATCCAGTGCTGGGTGGACTTCTATGGTCTGCACTCTGATCATGGCTTAATAGATATGGATGGGCTGGAGTGTAAATTTTAAGGGGCTTTGACGTTAGCTTCAGAACTTTTAGTACAGGAACAGTGCTGGGTAGACTTTACGGTCTGTGCCCTAAGAAAGGCAGGGACAAATCAAACTCGGGTATACATCAGAGGCGTAGATAGGGGGGGCGCCAGGGGAGCAGCCACTCCCCCAAACGGACTTGCGCCGGTGCCTATTTTTTACACAATCTGTTGCATTTAAAACAGGCGCTGGCGCAAGTCTGTTTTTCGCTCCCCCCGCCCCTTCAACCTGGCTCCGCTTCTGGTATACATATAAATTATCACATACCATGTAAAATGAGTTTATCTTGTTGGGCAGACTGGATGGACCGTTCAGGTCTTTATCTACCATCATTTACTATGTTACTATCCACCTTATAATCGAAAGAGAAAAACGCCTAGATTTCGACCCAAATCGGGAGATAGACGTTTATCTCACAAAAATGAATAAATCGGTATAATCGAAAGCCGATTTTGGACGTTTTCAACTGCACTCCATCGCGGATGCGGACAAAGTTGATGGGGGCGTGTCAGAGGTGTGGCAAAGGTGGAACTGGGGCGTGGTTATCAGCCGAGGAGAGATGTACGTGTTAAGGTGATAATCGAAAAAATAAAGGCGTTTTTAGCGGAAATTTAGGACACTTTTGTTTGACCCTTTTTTTCACACGAACAGGTCCCAAAAAAGTGCTCTAAATGACCAGATGACCATCGGAGGGAATCGGGGATGACCTCCCCTGACTCCCCCAGTGGTCACTAACCCCCTCCCACCACAAAAAAATGATGTTTCACAACTTTTTATTTTCACCATCAAATGTCATACCCACCTCCCTGGCAGCAGTATGCTGGTCCCTGGAGCAGTTGTTAGGGGGTGCAGTGGACTTCAGGCAGGTGGACCCAGGCCCATCCCCCCATACCTGTTACAATTGTGCTGCTTAATGCTTATTAGTCGTCCAACCCCCCCCCCCAAACCCACTGTACCCACATGTAGGTGCATCCCTTCACCCCTTAGGGCTATAGTAATGGTGTAGACTTGTGGGCAGTGGGTTTTGAGGGGGATTTGGGGGGCTCAACACACAAGGGAAGAGTGCTATGCACCTGGGAGCTCTTTTACCTTTTTTTTTCTGTTTTTGTAAAAGTGCCCCCTAGGATGCCCGGTTGGTGTCCTGGCATGTGAGGGGGACCAGTGCACTACGAATCCTGGCCCCTCCCACGAACAAATGCCTTGGATTTATTCGTTTTTGAGCTGGGTGCTTTCATTTTCCATTATCGCTGAACGACAAAAACGCCCAGCTCACAAATTGTCGAATAAAACATGGACGTCTATTTTTTGCGAAAATACTGTTCGGTCCGCCCCTTCACGGACCCGTTCTCGGAGATAAACGCCCATGGAGATAGACGTTTTCGTTTGATTATGCCCCTCCACGTAGAACAATTTTTAAAGGATCATGAGAAGTAATGCTTTGGGATTGGTTTGGTACTATATAAATAAATATAAGTGATATGAATGTTAGTTTATTGACTATTTTCTTCTATTTAATTTCTTTATCATGTTCTAATTGATGTATATGTGTTTATGAAAAGCAAATAAAAAAACAAACAAATAAAATACACACACAAAAACCCCTCCAGAACTGTGAATAGTTTGTTTCCCACTGAGGTCTCCTTGACCTTGGATGAGAGAACTCCACTTTCCCCTAGCCTAGTATATTTGTGAAGGAGGAGGAAGCATTGTTAGGGGTGAGCATAGCAGGTCCCCTCCTGCACTTTCTACAATAGTGAGTGATGGAAGTCTGTCTGCTACTAGAATTGAAAAGCTTGCATAGAGCTCGCCTTCTAGTAGAAGTGAAGATAGAATCTAGTATGTCTTCTGGACTTGAGTCTGGAGTTGCTTCTCAGGATAAACAAATAACTTTGCAAGATATATGGCAGGTTGTCTCATGAACTATTTATCTTATACAGAGAACACTATTCCAGCTATGCAAGTTTTCTCAGGACACTTGTAAAGATGTCCGTATACATGAGGAGGTTGTCTGATATGGGAAACATGATTTCAGAAGACTGGGACCTTTTGAAGGTCTGCTGTTGCTTTTAATGTGAAGCATATCTTGATGATCCATGCTCAGTTGGAAGCTCTGGAAAACCCCTCTTGTGCTAAAATTTATAAATTACTCAATTTTCCTGTTACCCATGATTTAGCTTCTCTCAAGCTCTCTTAAGATGTATGTAAAGGAGATTTTGCAGTACCCTCACGTGGATTCCTCAACTATAGTTAATATGTTTTTTTATTTACCAAGAGGTTCTAGAGTAAGCAAAGAAGAGGTGGGTATGGACCAGAGAGCATCTCCTGATAGTTTAAATATTTCTTAACATCTTGAGAAGATTCTAAAAATTATTTCTAAACGTGCTACCTATTAGTGTCTTTCCATTCTGAGGCAGTGAAAAAAATCTATTATGAAATAACGTTTTGCTAAAAAGCATATTCCATTTTATGGTCAGCTGATATGTATTTTTCCTGATGTGACCAAACAAACTCAATTGCAGAAGCCTTTCCTGCAGCTGAAGCCTACGGTTTTGGCTGTAGGTGCTTCTTTTTTTTTTTTTCTCAAATGCCCTTGCAAGTGTCTAGGTACGTATGGAAATAATCCCTATATTTTCTTAGACTCTACTCGCTTGGAAAGTTTTCTTGTTGACAAACCTATATTGCATTAGAATGTTGAGGGTGGGGGTAGTAGATAAACAAGAGATTGCATTATTTGCCTGTACTGATTCCGTTCTGAGTTTTTATTTATGCTTTACTGTTTGGTTCTCGTAATGTGGGCTGGTGTAAGCTAAATGTGGTGTTTTGGTAATAATTATTTCTCTTTTTGTTTTGTTTTCTATATTTATCTATGCATTTATGGGGTCAATATTCAAAGAGGTTACACCCTGCTGAACTGGCCAGTTGTCGATATTCAGCAGCACTTAACTAGTTAACACCACTGAATATCTCTGCTAACCAGCCATTCCCTAACCAACTAGGTTAGGGTGGTGGGCAGAGTTTGGCTGGAGCCACAACATAGCCTGTCGGCGGTGTATTCGGTCCACTAACTGGCTGAGTATGCACGTAAAGGGGCCCTTTTACAACACTGCAGTAGAGCTACTGTGGCATTGTCGCGTGCCAATCCGGCATTACTGCCGGCCTTCCACAGGAGCTTGCAGTAATCCCGCCCCCAGCATGCACCATTTCCAGCATGACAGGAATTGTTTGTATTTTGTACCATCAGGGGCTTACCCGGCAGTAATTGGGCAGTGCCATGCCCTGCCTGGTTACCACCAGGTTAGCACAGGATCCCTTACTGCCTCCTAAATAGGTGGTAGTAAGGGCTTGCCCCAGAAATGGCCACGAAGTTTCCGCACAGCCATTTTCTTTTTTTTTTTTGCCTTTTACCCATTGTGGTAAAAGGGGCCATGCTTTGTGGCAAATCCAAAAGCCGATGCTACCTCGGGGCCCCTTTTATCACAGCTTGGTAAAAGGGGCCCATAGTTAGGACAGTGAAAAGGCTGTCCTAACTAAGCTGCAGTAAGCACTAGCGTATACTTACCGTAGCTTAAAAGGGTTTACCATGGAAGGTCTTGTGGTAAGTCTGAGATTAGCACACAGAAACTGCACACTAAAATATTTTCATTTTTACAGCAGAAGGAGTATGTTGGGGGGGGGGGGGGGAGGCGTGGAGAGTGAGTGTACCAGCACTGATCAGTTAGCGCAATATACACTGGCTGATTAGCGTATGATTAATGCGTGAGCCCTTACTGCCTACAAAATAGGTAATGGTAACTGCTCATGCACTAATTTGTTTTAATGGACATGTGCTAATGGCAACATGAGTGTGTGGCCATTAATTTAAAAAATGGGAAATCTGCCATTTTACTGCTGCAGTAGAAAATGGCCTTAACATGCAGTACAAGGGCAAGCTAAGGCCAGTTTTTCCCACACCTTTGTAAAAGGACTTCTTTATGTGTTGAGTTGACCAGGCACTAGTTTGAATACTGGCTGGTGCATGGGTATCTTCCTGGTTAGCACATATGCCCACATATTCAGTGCTGGGAGCAGACATTGAATATCTAGGGTTAGGTCAGCCAACAGCTGTGAAGTGAACAGCTTAAAAGTCACTTAAAACCGCAGGCTGAATATTACTCCCTTAAGTACAATAGTATACATTTTTCATTAAAACCCCCCCACAAAAAACGTTTCATATGGGAATGTATGATATAATAGTTCTATTCTTGAAGGTGCACTAACTTTTTTCAGATTTTTAAAAAAATCACCACAAGATAGTTATATTTTCTGGTGAACACCAATTTCCAATTGCTGAAGTGCCCAGAAAACCCATCCTATATAATATTTCTCACCACCAACGTTCTAAAGTAGCTGCCTGTGTCAGTGGCTCCTAGGCTCCGTAGCCAGGCTGACGTCACTCACAGCTGATCCCCCCCGCCCACACACACACTGTCACGCGCAAATCTGGCATCAAACAACACAGCAAAAAAAAAAAAAACAGGCTCGCACCCATCAGCTGTCGCGCACCCTAACTGTCACAGGTGCACGTGCTACAAAACGGAGAGCCGGGGAGCGGAACGAGCATTGTGGCAGCCCTTCAGCCTCGCTGTGTCTCTCTGTGTGTGACACACACAATCAATCGACATTCTGTCATTCTCTCTCCCACACACACACACACACACACACACACATACACATACACACACACACTCTGTCACAGTCTATCTCTCACTCACACACACACACAGTCTCACACACACACATACACTCTGTCACACACACAAACACTCGCACATTCACTCTCTCTCTCACACACAGTCACTGTCAAACACACTCTGTCAAACATACACACTCAAAGGAAAACCTTGCTAGCACCCGTTTCATTTCTTACAGAAACAGGCCTTTTTTACTAGTAAACCCATAAAGCTCGTGTGGATCCTGCAAAATATGGCAATTCTGTAAGAATTTCAGCTGAATTGTGACATTTGCAGCAGAAGGATATTTTTCTTGTGGAGTAATTGTAAAAGCAATGAATTTTTCACTTGCAGGAAATGTTGAGGCTTATGTAAGCAGTATCCGGTCATCATGTAAAAGAAGAGATATAAAAATAATGCGCTGTGTGCCATTTCCTCAGAGGTTTTTTAAGATAAGTGTGAGAAAGTAGGAGATTAGAGCAGAGGATTCTTTGCTGCAAAAAAGTGAAGGCATATCTGGAGATGAAGTAGGGGCCTAAGATATTGCAACTGGAAGAAAATTGATGGGTCCTTTTACTAAGGTGCGCTGAAAATGGGCTACAGTAGTGTAGGCGTGTATTATGGTCTCGCGCAGATCAATTTTTCAGTGCACCTGTAAAAAGGGCCTTTTAAAAATTTTTGCCAAAAATGGACATGCGGCAAAATAAAAACTGGTGTGCTTCCATTTTGGGTCTGAGACCTTACCGCCAGCCAATGACAGTGGTAAGGTCTCTCACGTTAACTGTGAAGTAATCGCTTACACATGTCAAGTTGGAGTTACTGCCTGATTTTCGCCATGTGCCAGAAAATAAAATATATTCTCTGGCGCACGTAGCGGATGCGCATAAAAAATGAAATTACTGCATGGGCCACATGGTAACCAGGCGGTAACTCTGAATTGATGCGCGTTGGGTGTGCATAGGCGACCTAGTAAAAGGGTTCCTGAGTAACATAATTGGCCTTAAAGTTCTTATCTGCCACTAATATATTATGTAAATATTTTAAATTACATCTTTTCTCTCATTTAATGAATTTTAAAGTGTCCTGCAGAACAAAACTCTTCCCAGATGAGAATTGCAAGAAAAATAATTTTGATTCTGTGACCATTTATACTAATAATTAACAAAACCTGAATATTTATAAAACTATTTGCTGAATTTAAATTGTTCTTCTCATCCCTCAGCAGGTCATATTGACTAGTCTGAGGGAACTGGGGTTCGCATGTGCTGTGGCACTTGCATGGGAGTCTTACTTCTTGGTGCACAAATTGGAGGGGTTGGAACCAGAGAGACTGGTCATTCATACAGATGGGCTTCCCCTCCTATCTCTGGACAGCAGCCTGTCCTGCTCCCTGCTGGCTCTATGTTACTCTTTCCTCCTCTCAATCCCTTTTGCAAATCTGCGGACAGGCTCTAACAATGTAGGTGCACTTTGCCCTTCAGCCTTGAAATGATGACTGAGAGGGGGAAAAGTGGGACCTGTATTGTCAGTGGATACATACGGCCAAGGAATAATAACTGTGGATAAAAATGCAGTTGGTATTCAAAAGATTTGTCTGGGTAATTTTGGGAATTACCTGAACAAACCTTAGCTTTTGAAAATTGTAGCCTGCAGACCAGTTGAAAGAAGGGAAGAGGGAGTGCAGTTACACTATAACTGGATAATGCTGAATATCAGTGTTATCCTGTTAAAGTTAACTGCTTAAAGCCATAATTTCTAATTTGTGATACACTATTGCATTTTGCCGCAATAAAATTTAGGGGTCCTTTTACAAAGCGGCGGTAAACCCAACACGGGCTTATCGCACGCTAATCTGGAGTTACAGCCAGCCGAACGCGGGTGCCAGCAGTAGTTCCAGCCCCAGTATGCGCCATTTCCTATGCTAGGGAGGGGGCATTTCATAAGAGCATGAGGGTCAGACCAATGGTCCATCTAGCCCTGTATCCTATTTCCAACAGTGGCCAATCCAGTTCACAAGTTCCTAGCAGAAACCCAAATAGTGGCAGCATTCCATGCTAACAATTCCAGGGCAAGCAGTGGCTTCTCCATGTCTGTTTCAATAGCAGACTATGGACTTTTCCTCCAGGAACTTATCCAAACCCTTTTTAAACCCAGATATGCTAACCACTGTTACCACCTCCGACTGTGAGTTCCAGAGCTTAACTATTCTTTGAGTGAAAAAATATTTCCTTCTATTTGTTTTATTTTTAAACGGTTTTTATTGATGATCAAACATTTGAAACAGCTTTATGAAAGGCAAACATTCTGTAGTCATAATGACACATCATATGCATTTATGTACATCTTAACTGCTTCGTCAATTTTTACAACATTTTCTCCCCTTCTACCCCCCCCTAATATAACCTCTATACCGTGAGCTTCTTACGTCATGGTCTCTATTCCTTCCAAAATTCTGTCACCAAACTTTACTGACTTGTACAAGGAGTATATGTCTACCGGGTTCCCCTTATGTTAGGGTTTGCTAAAGTTGTTTAGTACAGCACTTCTTGCTTTATGAGAAATATTTTGCAGATAAGGGTTCCATATATTAATAAAATTCTTTTGTCTCTTTGGGTTACCCTGGGCTTCCTTCTATTTGTTTTAAAAGTATTTCCATTTAACTTCCTTGAGCGTCCCCTGGTCTTTGTACTTTTGGAACAAATAAAAAATTGATTCACTTCTACTTGTTCTACACCACTCAGGACTTCATAGACCTCAATCGTATCTCCCCACATCCATCTGAGAGGGACAACTGAGAGGGTAAAAACTGTACAACAGGCATGGACGCTGTTCAAAAATACCATCCTGGAGGCCCAGGCCAAACATATTCCACTAATTAGAAAAGAAAGGCGGAACTCCAAAAGACAGCCGGCATGGTTGAAAACTGAGGTGAAGGAAGCTATTAGGGCTAAAAGAAATGCCTTCAGAAAATGGAAGAAGGAACCATCTGAAAATAACAAGAAGCAGCATAAGGAGTGTCAAAGCAAATGCAAGGCGCAGATAAAGAAGGCCAAGAGGGATTACGAAAAAAAGATAGCATTAGAGGCGAAAAAACATAGTAAATTTTTTTTTCGGTATATTAAAAGCAGGAAGCCGGCAAAAGAATCGGTTGGACCGCTGGATGACCGAGGGGTAAAAGGGGCGATAAAGGAAGACAAAGACGTAGCGGAGAGATTGAATGAATTCTTTGCTTCGGTCTTCACCGAGGAAGATTTGGGTGGGATACCGGTGTCGGAAATGATATTTCAAGCGGACGAGTCGGATAAACTTACTGACTTCACGGTAAACCTGGAGGACGTAATGGGGCAGTTCAGCAAACTGAAGAGTAGCAAATCTCCTGGACCGGATGGTATTCATCCTAGAGTACTGATAGAACTGAAAAATGAGCTTGTGGAGCTACTGCTAGTGATATGCAATTTATCCTTAAAATCGAGCGTGGTACTGGAAGATTGGAGGGTGGCCAATGTAACGCCCATTTTTAAAAAAGGTTCCAGGGGAGATCCGGGAAATTATAGACCGGTGAGTCTGACGTCGGTGCCGGGGAAAATGGTAGAGGCTATTATTAAAAACAAAATCACAGAGCACATCCAAGGACATGGATTACTGAGACCGAGTCAGCATGGCTTTTGTGTGGGGAAATCTTGCCTGACCAATTTACTTCAATTCTTTGTGGACAAAGGGGAGCCGGTTGATATTGTGTATCTGGATTTTCAAAAGGCGTTTGACAAGGTACCTCATGAAAGGCTACAGAGGAAATTGGAGGGTCATGGGATAGGAGGAAAAGTTCTATTGTGGATTAAAAACTGGTTGAAGGATAGGAAACAGAGAGTGGGGTTAAATGGGCAGTATTCACAATGGAGAAGGGTAATTAGTGGGGTTCCTCAGGGGTCTGTGCTAGGACCGCTGCTTTTTAATATATTTATAAATGATTTAGAGATGGGAGTAACTAGCGAGGTAATTAAATTTGCTGATGACACAAAGTTATTCAAAGTCGTTAACTCGCGACAGGACTGTGAAAAATTACAGAAGGACCTTACGAGACTGGGAGACTGAGCGGCTAAATGGCAGATGACGTTTAACATGAGCAAGTGCAAGGTGATGCATGTGGGAAAAAAAGAACCCAAATTATAGCTATGTCATGCAAGGTTCCACGTTAGGAGTTACGGACCAAGCAAGGGATCTGGGTGTCGTCGTCGATAATACACTGAAACCTTCTGCTCAGTGTGCGGCTGTGGCTCGGAAAGCGAATAGAATGTTGGGTATTATTAGGAAAGGTATGGAAAACAGGTGTGAGGATGTTATAATGCCGTTATATCGCTCCATGGTGCGACCGCACCTTGAGTATTGTGTTCAATTCTGGTCGCCGCATCTCAAGAAAGATATAGTGGAACTGGAAAAGGTGCAGCGAAGGGCGACTAAAATGATAGCGGGGATGGGACGACTTCCCTATGAAGAAAGACTAAGGAGGCTAGAGGGCTTTTCAGCTTGGAGTAGAGATGGCTGAGGGGAGACATGATAGAGGTATATAAAATAATGAGTGGAGTGGAACAGGTGGATGTGAAGCGTCTGTTCACGCTTTCCAAAAATACTAGGACTAGGGGGCATGCAATGAAACTACAGTGTAGTAAATTTAAAACAAATTGGACAAAATTTTTCTTCACCCAACTCGTAATTAAACTCTGGAATTCGTTGCCGGAGAATGTGGTGAAGGCGGTTAGCTTGGCAGAGTTTAAAAAGGGGTTAGATGGTTTCCTAAAGGACAAGTTCATAAACCGCTACTAAATGGACTTGGGAAAAATCCACAATTCCAGGAATAACAGGTATAGAATGTTTGTATGTTTGGGAAGCTTGCCAGGTGCCCTTGACCTGGATTGGCCGCTGTCGTGGACAGGATGCTGGGCTCGATGGACCCTTGGTCTTTTCCCAGTGTGGCATTACTTATGTACTTATGTACTTATCTCTTTTCCAAGCTGAAGAGCCCTAACCTCTTTAGTGTTTCCTCATTTGAAAGGAGTTCCATCCCCTTTATCATTTTGGTTGCTCTTCTTTGAACCTTTTCTAATTCTGCTATATCTTTTTTGTGCTACGCTGACCAGAACTGAATGCAATACTCAAGGTGAGGTTGCACATTGGAGCGATACAGAGGCATTATATTATTCTCAGTTTTATTTACCATCCTTTTCCTAATAATTCCTAGCATCTTGTTTGCTTTTTTGGCTGCCACTGCACACTGGGCAGAAGACTTCAGAGATTTCAACATCACCTAGATCTTTTTCTTGGGTGCTGACCCCCAAGGTGGACCCTAGCATCAGGTAACTATAATTCAGATTATTCATTCCAATGTGCTTCACTTTGCATTTGTCTACATTAAATTTCATCTGCCATTTGGATGTCCAGTCTTTCAGGGGTCCTTTTACCAAGCTGAGGTAAAAAGAGCCCTGCACTAGCAGTGGGGGACATTTTGACCATGCACTGTGGCCCTTTTTACTGCAGCAGGTAAAAATGACTGAAAATTGGCATGGCAACGCGGTAAGATTGCTCCTACCTGTGGCCATGCGAGGGGAAGCACTTACTGCCACCCACTGAGGTGGTGGTAAGGGCTTCCACGCTAACCCAGCAGTAACCAGGTAGAGTGCAGTGCTGCCCGATTACTGCCGGGTTACCACTGTGCTAGAAAATCATGGCCAATTTTCTGTAGCATGGGAAATGGCGTGTGCTGGGGCTGGAACTATCACTGGTGCCTGCTTTGGGCCAGTGGTAGTTCCAGGTTAGCATGTGGTAAGCCCGCATTGGGCTTAACACCAATTTGTAAAAGGGCCCCTCAATTTCCTAAGGTCTTCCTGCAATTTTTCACAGTCTGCATGTGTTTTAACAACCTTGAATAGTTTTCTGTCATCTGCAAATTTCCTGCGTTAATCAGTTAGCACAGCTACATTACTGTATTCTTCAAAGGGCGCTCAACTTTGCACATCCAAATTTGGGTGCGATCCTGAGATGCACATGCAACTAAATTGGGCAACGAGTCATTTAACATCAATAATTGGGTGCTAACAATCAATTATTGATTTTAATTGGCACCAGTTTGGACGACATGCATCTGGCTACATGCTATTCTATAAAACTGCACACCAAATCCCAAAACACACAACTCAAAAGGGGGCATAGCCATGGGAGGGGCATGGGTAAGTTGGGTTGGTCCAAAAATTTGCACATAGTGTTATGAATACCCCAGATGCATGCTCAAATTGGGTGCCAGGAATTACACCTGATTTCAACAGGCGTAAGTCCTGCTGCCCAAATTTGTGTGCGGGAATCGGTACTATGCACTATTCCGTAAAGGGCATTCAACTCAGAGCAGCATTTATAGAATAGCCCATTTATTGAATCTGGTTCTAACTGATTAGCACAGGATTACCGCATGAGCCTTTACTGCCTACAAAATGGGTGGCTGTAAGTGATCATTCGTTACTTTTTAAAAAATGGCTGCACACTAGTAGGAACATTAGCGCACGGGGATTAATCCCAAAAAATTTCGTTAAATGGCCACTTTACAGCTGCAGCAAAAATGGCCTTAGCGTGCCAGAAAAATCAGAAAGGGCACACTTTTTAATGCAGCTTAGTAAAAGGACCCAAATATTCAGTCAAAAAAAAAAGTATGTTATTCCCTTAATGCATGTTACTAAGTACTCCTTAACTTGGGTTGCACAGATAGCTTATACGGTTACCTTTAGATCAGCTATCTGGTTAACTTTAACTGGGTATATTCAGCAGCCCTACTTAATTGAATATGTTATCTGAATATCTGTTTAAATGTACACAGGCCAGCTAACTGGTTATCAGGCTGCTGAATATTGGGCCTCATAACTTTTGAATTATATCATTGTAAGTGATACAAGTGAACACAGAATGCCATGTATTAAAATACAGAAATTGTTGGTGGGAAATTCTAAATAAAAATACCATGAAACAGGAAGTCCAATGAGCAAACAAGAGACTTGGAATTCTAATAATAATGATTTTGAACAGTAGAAAATGGGCCTATTAATAATTCCAGAGGTTTAAATATAAATCCCAGTAAAATCAAAATAGAATAAATTCTTCAGTGTTCTTGAGAACAGATGGAATTTTGTTGTTTGTATTTGTTTATAGATTTCAATTACCAGGTGTCCTATTGTTTCTATATTTTCTCTTAGATTTCCATATGTTTACTTTTTATTCTTAATTTCTGTTTGCTCCGAGATTGAACAGAGATTCAATATTTATTTTAGTTTTTTTGTGTGCATGGTGCTGTTCTGTATGTGCACTGGTTACAGGATTTCCTTTAAGTTTTCTCATGTGTACTAAAAATGAGAAATAAGTATGGCATAATAGGGGCGTGTTTTTGGTTACAAATCCAGCTTCTTTTTCTAATGGGCTCACCAATTTAGGGCATATTTTTCTTCCAAATTTTGGGGAGCATGTTCTATTTTCTCCGTACTTAAAGGCAAAATGACACAATCTGAATGATTCACAGGTCATCGTTTCATTATATTTTAAACGCAAAAGAATAGTGATGCCAAAGAGGAATGACAATAAAAAGCAAAATGTGCTGTCTAGGATTTTGGTTAAATATTGAGATATGGAAATCAAAGAGTATCTATCATCTCCCAAATCTTATAAATGGTGCCTAAAGTTGTGACAGTTAAGGGCATAACATAATTAGCTAATTGGCGCTAATTGGCACTTTATTGGAGATAAGTACCAATAATTGTCCTTAACAAGCACTAATTAGCAGTTGCACACATCACTGACTTACATCCTTATTCTGTAAACTGAGCACCTAACTTCTCTTGTGCACAACTCCAAAGGGGGGGTAGCCAAGGACCGGGCATGGGTGGGTCATGGACGTTCCCAGCATTTAGGCATAGAATACTTAGGGGCCCTTTTACTCAGGCACACCTAACAGTGGCCTGCACTAGTGTAGGTGCATGTTTTGGATGTGCACTGGTCCATTTTCTTAGCACGCCTGGAAAAAAGGGATTTCTTTATGTGACGGAAGATGAACGTACACCTTATCGCCACCCATTGACTTAGTGGTAAGGTTTCACACACTAACCGGGCAGTAAGTGTCCAACGCGGGTCAACTGCCAATTACTGCCGGGTAAGCGCCACGTGGTAGAAAATAGAAAATATTTTCTAGCTTGTGTTTTGGGCACACGCCAAAAATGGAATTACCACCCGGGGCATGCGGTAGCCGGGTGGTAATTCCAATTTGTAGTGCGTGTAGTGCCAATTTAATGCATGTTGTACATGCATAGGCACCTACACGCTTTTGTAAAAGGGCCCCTTAGTTTTGTTAATTAAAATTTTATATACTACTTAGCCAGTAAGATCTCAGCAATGTACGATTACAAAAATCCACAAAAAGAAGAGAAAGAAAGGAACAAGAAAATCAAAGAGAAAAGAGAGGAATTAATTGTAAAGCACCTATACTCTCATCTAAAGTTAAGTCTGAAAATGACTTAAGCTGATATTGTATAAAAACAGTTCCACACAAATCTGCCTTTATAGCATTTGTGCTTAACATACATTGTCCTGGTGCCAAACTTACATTTCTGGAAGTCAAAATAACAATAGTACTCATATTAAAGAAAAAGAACTATTTTTGACCATCAGACCTCTACCCTTACTTATTTATTTTACAGTATTTGATTAGTAGGCTTCACCTCTCCTCCCAATCCAATACATAAAGCATCATCCCTCCATCTCTCTCCTCCCACACAATAGGATAAAATTCTTCTTTCAAACCTCCAACCCAACTGAATCATAAATCACTTATAAATCAAGAAGCTTCTGCCAAAAAAGTGAAGTTTTATTTGCATTTCTGTTGCTGTTTCCACATTTTGGGGAAATTAAATGCTTCAGATTGAGGATTAAAGAACCAATGTAGTATAATTAACACATACATCAACCCCTATTAGTGTGTATATTAATTAATGCCCTATGAACAAAAGGCCCTCGAAGCTGAGAAAAATATACTCTGTGTAGCTAATATGCCAGTGGATTAAGGGGAGCATTATTAAGGTGCATTAGAGCCCTAATGCCTATTATTTGCTTGTTTAACATGTGTTAAAGGGCAATAATGCACAATAGATTACTATAATGTCCATTGATACAAAGCTTGCAAATGCATGCAAAACAGCAGATTACTATGTATTAAAAAAGGAGGACGGAAGACCAAACGACAGCTGGCATGGTTAAAAAGTGAGGTGAAGGAAGCTATTAGAGCTAAAAGAAAATCCTTCAGAAAATGGAAGAAGGAACCGACTGAAAATAATTAGAAACAGCATAAGGAATGTCAAGTCAAATGCAAAGCGCTGATAAGGAAGGCTAAGAGGGACTTCGAAAAAAAGATTGCGTTGGAGGCAAAAACACATAGTAAAATATTTTTTAGGTATATTAAAAGCAGGAAGCCGGCAAAAGAATCAGTTGGACTGCTGGATAACCAAGGGGTAAAAGGGGCGATCAGGGAAGACAAAGCCATAACGGAGAGATTAAATAAATTCTTTGCTTTGGTCTTCACCGAGGAAGATTTGGGAGAGATACCGGTGCCAGAAATGGTATTCAAAGCTGACGAGTCGGAGAAACTGAATGAAATCTCTATAAACCTGGAGGATATAATGGGGCAACTTGACAAATTGAAGAGTAGCAAATCTCCTGGACCGGATGGCATTCATCCCAGAGTACTGATAGAATTGAAAAAGGAACTTGCGGAACTATTGTTAGTAATATGTAATTTATCTTTAAAATCGAGCGTGGAACTGGAAGATTGGATGGTGGCCAATGTAATGCCGATTTTTAAAAAAGGTTCCAGAGGAGATCCGGGATATTATAGACCGGTGAGCCTGACGTTGGTGCAAAATGGTAGAGACTATTATAAAGAACAAAATTACAGGGCATATTCAAAAGCACAGATTAATGCTTCACCAATTTATTACATTTCTTTGAAGGGGTGAACAAACATGTGGATAAAGGTGAGCCGGTTGATGATTGTGTATCTGGATTTTCAGAAGGCTTTTGACAAAATACCTCATAAAAGACTCCAGAGGAAATTGGAGAGTCATAGGATAGGAGGTAGTGTCCTATTGTGGATTAAAAACTGGTTAAAAGAGAGAAAACAGACAGTATTCTCAATGGAGAAGGGTAGTTAGTGGGGATCCCCAGGGGTCTGTGCTGGGACCACTGCTTTTTAACATATTTAAAAATGAACTAGGGATGGGAGTAACTAGTGAGATAATTAAATTTGAATATTGTGTTCAATTCTGGTCACTGCATCTCAAAAAAGATATAGTGGAATTAGAAAAAGTGCAGAGAAGGGTGAAGAAAATGATAAAGGGGATGGGACGACTTCCCAATGAGGAAAGGCTAAAGCAGCTAGGGCTCTTCAGCCTGGAGAAAAGATGGCTGAGGGGAGATATGATAGAGGTCTATAATAAGTGGAGTGGAACGGGTAGACGTGAAGCGTCTGTTTACTCTTTCCAAAAATACTAGGACTAGGGGGCATGCGATGAAGCTACAAAGTAATAAATTTAAAACAAATCGGAGAAACTTTTTCTTCACTCAACATGTAATTAAACTCTGGAATTTGTTGCCAGAGAATTTGGTAAATGTGGTTAGCTTAGTGAGGTTTAAAAAACGTTTGGACAGCTTCCGAAAGAAAAGTCCATAGACCATTTTTGGGGAAAATCCACTGCTAAATTCTGGGCCAAGCAGCATAAAATGTTTTGTATTTTTTTTGGATCTTGCCAGGTACTTGTGACCTGGATTGGCCACTGTTGGAAACAGGATGCTGGGCTTCATGGACCTTTGGTCTGTCCCAGTATAGCACTACTTATGTACCTACAAAGGGCTGAATATCTTTGGACTATGGCCAATTGTGTCATGACGAACAAGTGAAGGATGGGTTAAAAACAAATGAAAGACTATGGTATTCATATGTGTGACCATCAGTACTGTTCATATTGTTACCAAGCTTCATTAATGCTGTTTGGATACTTTTCTTCATCAGAGGACCAGCAAGTTATTCCTGGATTTTGTTGGCAGTATTTTTATGTCCTCAGAGCATTGGGCTGCAAAGTCGGAGCCCAATGCTCCTTGGTGCTTTTAAAGGTGCTGGCATGTGATACTCACAGCTACTCTCCTTCTCCTTTACCTCAATGGCACCTCCTAATACCAGGCACCCTTGATGCCACCAGTTACCATCCCTCTTGAACTCCTCCCCCCCAATCGCCCAAAGCCCCTCTCCTCCACCAGAGGCTCCTCTGGGCCTACCTGACAAAATCCTTGGTGTCTAGTGGGGTTGAAAGGATAAAAAAAGGGAAAAACCAAAACTTCAATAGCAATCAAACCAAGAAGAAAAAGGGTGGACGATAACAACCAATGGCGTCCCAGGATGACAATCATAAAAAGGTCCAAAATAGCAATCATAAAAAACTCCATAAGTCCAATGCTTCTAAAATTTAAACCTTTATTCTCCAAATAGTTCAAAATGCATGGAGAAATCTTGGCCCAAAATAGGATGTGTAGATATATCTTGTCCCAACTTGGTCCATGGATAAATCTTGAACCAACACGGGCTGTGTTTCGGCAACAAGCCTTCCTTAAGGGTCTATACTGTCAACAACGAATATAAAATGTGGAGAATAGTATGTCAAAGACAAAACTCAGTCACCAACTATGGGACTAACTTAAAATTGCCTGAGGAACTACCTCTGAGTGCCTGCACTACCCCGGTGATAGGGTTGATTTTGCATATGCTACCTGCACAGTAGCCCTACTGTGGCTTAGTAAAAGGGCCCTTAAGCTACTGTACTATTACTACTACTACTATTTAGCATTTCTATAGCACTACAAGGCATACGCAGCGCTGCACAAGCATAGAAGAAAGACAGTCCCTGCTCAAAGAGCTTACAATCTAATAGACAAAAAATAAATAAAGTAGGCAAATCAAATCAATTAATGTGAACGGGAAGGAAGAGAGGAGGGTAGGTGGAGGCGAGTGGTTACAAGTGGTTACGAGTCAAAAGCAATGTTAAAGAGGTGGGCTTTCAGTCTAGATTTAAAGGTGGCCAAGGATGGGGCAAGACGTAGGGGCTCAGGAAGTTTATTCCAGGCGTAGGGTGCAGCGAGAAAGAAGGCGCGAAGTCTGGAGTTGGCAGTAGTGGAGAAGGGAACAGATAAGAAGGATTTATCCATGGAGCGGAGTGCACGGGAAGGGGTGTAGGGAAGGACTGTACTGTTACAGTGGCTAACAATTTACTAGAAGGGAAAGCCTTTCCCTTGGTCTTCCTTCAATTGGAAGTTTAATAGAGCTCACCCCCAATCTTCTGTTACACCTGTCAGAACTCAGTAGAGTGCCCACTCCCACCATCTCATGTTGCAAAGTAATAAGCATATCGCTGGACACCAGGCCAGGAAGAGAGAAAACTCTTTTCCTGCCTGCTCAGTATTAGGTTCCTACAAGGAGGGGGTTCTTGGGGGTGAGATGGTTTTTTTTTTTTTTTATTTTGTGGGTAGATGAGTTCACCATTATTTTCTTGTAGGTAGGAGGGAATATGGGGAATAGGGGACCATTTTGTTTGGATTGGGCAGGTAGCATGGGGACTTTACTTACCTATGTACTAATTTTAAAGCTGTGCATATCATTAGTTATGATATGCACAGCAAACCTAATGAGGAGATCCACACAAAAGATGTGGCTATTTTTAATGTACATTTTTTGTGTGGTTTCAACACATCATCTCCTGAGATTATTAATATGATTATATGTTCTGACACTAGATGGCAGCTCGCCCCAAGCAAAGGTCAAATGAAATGCTTTAATGTTATCATTTCCAAATGTTTAGACTCTATGATAATTAGATGTAGCAAACTGTTTTCCATCTCTTTCATTTATGCTTCAACATCCGATTCTTTTCAAGTGTACATGTTCCTGTATGGATAATTTAAACCTTTTTTGCATAATTTCTAAAGTAGCATAATCCTAATATGTTTGAAATTTAGGCTTGTATAACTTGCATTATATTGTTTACCATTCTCTCAAAATATTCTATTTTAATATCAATATATTCAACACATACAATGCAAAGTATGTCCAGAGAACCCACAACATACAGCCCAAAATATATCCAGAGAAAATAAAAAATAATACCCAAATATTTTAGCAGTATGACCAGTCCACATGGGGGTGGGGGTTAGGGGAAAAGAGATGGATGAGGGGAGATATGATTGAGGTTTACAAAATCCTGAGTGGTGTAGAACGAGTAGAAGTAAATCGATTTTTTACTCATTCCAAAAGTACAAAGACAAGGGGACACTCAAGAAAGTTACATGGAAAATACTTTAAAACTAAATAGGAGGAAATAGTTTTTCACTGAACGAATAGTTCAGCTCTGGAACTTTTTCCAGAGGATATGGAAACAGTAGCTAGCATATCTGGGTTTATAAAAGGTTTGGACAAGTTCCTGGATGAAAAGTCCATAGTCTGTTATTGAGATAGACATGGGGAAGCAACTGCTTGTCCTGGGATTTGTAGCATGGAATGTTGCCACGATTTGGGTTTCTGCCAGGTACTTGTGACCCGGCTTGGCCACTATTGGAAACAGGATACTAGGCTAGATGGACCACTGGTCTGACCTAGTATAGCTACTCTTATGTTTTTTATGTAATAGAAAACTAATTTTCAAGTCATATCTTAACATGAACCCACCCACTTGTTTAGAAACCAACTAACAAGAGATGTGAAAAATCATCATACATTTACAATTTTTATCTGGAAGAAAAGATTCTGACTGAATAAAATTGAGATAAATTGTAAAGTCACAGAAAATAATTTTGCATATTTGACCTAGCAGCTGATCCAATTTAGGGCTCTAGGTACTAACAATTTTCCCTCATAAAATGCAAAATGAGAGAGAACCTTTAGTGTACAGGCCCCAGTATGTTAATAAATGGAAACGCCTATCTCCATGGGCGTTTATCTCCGAGAATGGGTCCGTGAAGGGGCGGGCCGAACCGTATTTTTGAAAAAAATGGACGTTTTTGAGCTGGGTGTTTGTTTTTTTTAGCGATAATGGAAACTAAAAACGCCCAGCTCAAAAACGTCCTAATCCGAGCCATTTGGTCATGGGAGGGGCCAGGATTCGTAGTACACTGGCCCCCCTGATATGCCAGGACACCAACTGGGCACCCTAGGTCAGTGCGGTGGACTTCAGAAAAAGCTCCCACATGCATAGCTCCCTTACCACGAGTGCTGAGCTCCCAACCCCCCTCCCCCAAAACCCACTACCCACAAATGTACAACACTACCATAGCTCTTAGGTGTGAAGGGGGCACCTACATGTGAGTACAGTGGGTTTTGGAGGCCTCCCATTTACCAGCACAAGTGTTACAGGTGGGGGGGGGGGGGGGGGATGGGCCTGGGGCCACCTGGCTGAAGTGCACTGCGGTACCCACTAAAAGTGCTCCAGGGACCTGCATACACGCAGGCCTCTAGGACTGGTTGCTGCTATATAACATTGGCACACCAGTTGACACCTGAAGACTAATCTCTCCGAAAACATCCTTTATTGGAATAACCGCATTTACTCACAGTTAACTGCAGATCAGAGGTTGTGCCCCACTGGCAACGAGTCTCCCTGGTACTGAGATGAGCAGTAGGTCAGAGCTGGCAGAATGCTGTACAATAACCTCTTTCAGCCACATTCAAGGTAAGAACTAAGTTGTCTAACGTGGCTAACACAGGAAAGGGAACTAAAACTGGCTTACAAAAATGGCCACTACCGCATGGACTACAACAGGAAACACAACAGGGCACACTCTGACCCAGTAGGCAGGGAGAAAAGCACCATGGGAGAAGAGCCTACCAACTACCAACATCGTGAGACTGTAACACAAGCTAATGAAATCACGGAGCCCAATACCCTACACCCACCACAACGCAATGCTGATGTGACCCTGTAGTACACCCGAGAGCCACATCTGACCCAGGGAAAGACTGTGACAGGATTGAACACATTCTGCTGTCACGGAGGTGGGTACGGCATTTGAGGCTGGCATACAGGCTGGAAAAAAAGTTTTTAAAGTGGGTTTTTTTTGGTTGGAGGGGGTTAGTGACCACTGGGGGAGTCCGGGGAGGTCATCCCCGATTCCCTCCAGTGGTCATCCGGGCAGTTGGAGCACTTTTTTGGGATTTGTTCATGAAAAAAAAAAGGGTCCAAAAAAAGTGACCCAAAATCGCGGTAAAAACGCCTTTTTTTTCTGATTATCAGCTAAAGACGCCCATCTATCCTCGGCTGATAACCACGCCCCAGTTCCGCCTCCACCACGCCTCCGACAGGCCCCCATCAACTTTATTCGTTTCCGCGACGGAGTGCAGTTAGAAACGCCCAAAATCGGCTTTCGATTATACCGATTTGGGCGCCTTTGCGAGACAAACGTCTATCTCCCGATTTAGGTCGCACTATAGGCGTTTTTCTCTTTCGAAAATAAGCTGGATAGCCATTTATTATAGTGCTCCCATATATTTGTGAACAAAGAAAAGAGTTCAATGATAATCCAATATTTTGGGGTTTTCCCTTTCTTTGTCATAGTTAAAATCCTTATTAAATAAGTCCCTTTTGAATTCTGACATACATTATTTTGCTGATATACCTCACTATGGGGTCCTTTTACTTAATGCTGCAAAAAAAGGGGCACAGTCAGTCGTCCTGCGGTAATTTTGTGATTGGTGCATACTTCCCATGTGCTAAAATATAAGGATGGCAAGGACCTAAGTAATCTGCACAAACCAGATTAGCCTGAGTAAACAGTGCCCTGGCCTTGCACCAGGGGCATAGCCAGACAACAGATTTTGGGTGGGCCTAGGCAAGAAGTGGATGGGCATGAAGTGTTCTCCCCTTCCCCCACCACCACCAAAAAAATCTCAGCTGGCGGGGAAAACGCTTCTTTCCTCCTTGGCAGTCTGCAGCAGACATGTGCTGAAAACTGAGCATGTGCAGATGCCGGTATCATGGAGAGTAGCGTTTTCATTACCATCAGGGGGAAGTCTTCAGCTGGCAGAGCTTGGGATCCCCACCAGCTACTGCTGAACATGTGCTACTCTTGGGTGGGCCTGAACCCTAAGTGAGTGGGCTCTGGCCCACCCAGGCCCACCTGTGGCTATGCCACTGCCTTGCACCTTCCAGACAAAAGCAACAGGCCTAGCCCCAGCCCAAGGCAACCAGGTAGCAGGGAAAGACAGAACCACCACTGGGAGGAGGGAACTGAATGGACAAAGATTCTATTAGCTAACCCATGTTAGACATTGAAAAGAAGAGTGTAACCATGTAAATGTTAAAGAATACTGCCATGTTATAAGAGATTATGGGCCAGATTCCACATATGGCTCTTTAAAAATCTGTGTGGAAAACATTTCTGTCTAAGCGCATTCTCTAAGCGGTGCCTAGATTTAGGCGCGGAGTATAGAATACGCTTAGTCGATATCCTAGTGCCTAAAACTACAGGCATCCCTTTACACCAACGAAAACATGGCATAAGTCCCAGCATGTAGATTTAGGCACAGAGGGCCATATTCTATAACAGCATGCGTAAATTTTGGAATAACCATGACACGCCTATTTCTTCGCCTTTAACCATGCCCCCTTTTGCCTGCGCACATTAAAATTTAGGCGCAGTGCATTACAGAATATGCTTAGGGAGTTGTGCATGTAAATTCTAATTATTGCCAATTAGTGCTCATTATTGCTTAAGTGCTGTTAACAACACTGATTGGCTTGTTAAGCCAATTAACTTACGTGTGTTGCTACAGAATACGCTTGGATTTCGGCATGGAACACTAGGTGAGCTACATAGAATCCAGGGGTATATGCTTACCAGAAATTCAATAAAAATAAAGGGAAAAAAATAGACTTTATTTTTTAGCGCTGGGGGTAGGTCAGGGGCAGAGTGTAGGCATAGCTACATGATTAGCATTTGAGCCCTTACCACCTACAAAATTGGTGGTGGTAGGAGCTAATGGGAAAATTAGTGAGTGACCATAAATTTAAAAAAAACACAGAAAAAGCAGCCATTTTACCCATGTGGAAAAAAGGCCTCAGTGTGCGGGAATAACTTGCATAAGGATGCGCTAAGGCCACTTTTCTTAGGGTAGAAACATTTAAGGGAACAGCCTCATGTAAAAAGTAATTATTGCTGTATTGAGTCGCAAAGTGGTGGAATGGCCAGGCTGTACTTCAGCTCCTATCATAGTGCCCACCACAATAAAATCATTTTGTGGTTAGTAACAACATACCTTTTGGTATCTGGTTTCATAGTTAGAATATAATAAGTACAAAAATATATAAAATCTTGAAATGGAACGCCTAGCCATAACTGTCTTAAAGATAAAATATGGGAGGTAATATTCAGCTTGTAGAGGTCAGTATTTTTTAAAACGCTGGCTGCTGCAGATGTTTTATATCTGGACATTCAGTGCCAGGCCATACTAATAGTTAGCACAGTGGGTTAAAAACTGAAGGAACTGGGTTTAATGCCAACTGCAGCTCCTTGTGACCCTGCGCAAGTCACTTAACCCTCTATTGCCCCAGGTACTAAAACTTAGATTGTGAGTCCAATAGGGATAGAAACAGTATCTTTCTATATTATGTAAACCAAGGGCATAGCCAGACACCCAATTTTGGTTGGGCCTGAGCCCAAAGTGGGTGGGCACGACAACCCCACCCAGCATCTCTCCCTCCCCACCCAGGCAATTGGGAGGTCACTGAACTCCATTTTCCTGACCCCTCCCTCGGTACCTTTAAATTCCTTAGGTCTTTGCTGGCAGCGAGCAACGACTCATCCCCCTTGCTTGCGCCAGCTCCAAGCCTTCCCTCTGATGTAACTTCCTGGTCCTATGAACAAGCAGGGGGAATGCATTACTGTTTGCTGCCGGTGATGAACTAAAGGATTTAAAGGTACAGGGGGGGGGGGGGGGGTCAGGAGAGTGGAGTTAAGTAACCCTCCCCCCCCAAATCTCCTGGAGGGAGAGATACCAGGAGCCTTCAGCTGGTGGGGCTTGGGGATCTCTGCCAGCCACATTACTGCTGTGCTGCTGCTGGGAGGGCCTGAGCTCACCTGGCCCACCTTTGGCTATGCCACTGATATTGTAAACCATTTTTGGTTTTGCCACAGAAAGGCAGTACATTAAGACAATCTTTTTGTTTTCCTTTATCCAGAGCATTGCAGACTGAATATTGCTGCTAACTGGGTAACTCCCAACTCTACCCCCAGGCAGTCTGTCCAGATTTTTGGCAGCATTATCCTGGTAGCCATTCCTACCTGGATAACTCCCACTGAATGTTGACCCCATACTTTCTAATATAGTCAAGTTACTGCACGCACCAGCAACCTGTTTTGTAAATGATATGTATGCAGTGTTAAATATTTACCTTTTCCAGTGATAAGTGTGCTATCGTGAGAATTTATTCATGGAACTGAACACCTGTGCGATGGCCCATTGCTCTCTGAGTAGAATAATTTGTATGCAGGAGAGTTTAGCTTTTGGATAGTCAGAGTTGGCATAATGGACACAATATGACTGAAACTTTTTCTTCACCTTAACCCACCTGTGAGTAGTACTGGTTTTGTGTTTCCTGTGGAGAAGATGAAGGAAAATGTTAGCTCAAAGAGTAGGTATCGTGTATCTTCTTCATAGGATCAGTTTTTCTAGCTTAACACTATCTGTTGCACCTAGAGTCAGTAGTATACAATAAAGCAGTGAGAAACTAAGCCAACCAGTCTAATACACAGAGCATTACATTAGTCTAAAATAGTAGAATTAGTATGATACGAATAACTGAATTTACATTTCATGATATGTACTAGGTTTTCTAACATGTTTTGCTGTAGATTTAATGATCACAGTGGGGTTGATATTGAAAATGATGTAATCAGGCAGGAGAATCCCACCCATTTAAATTGCACTGAGCCACCCTAGAGCAGATAGTCAGAGACACTTAGCTGAAGAGAACTAATGAATATCTGCTATACCATGATACACTCTGATTAGTGCCAGGGTGCTCTGGAGATCGAGTCGGAGTTGGGGCACCCCAAAAAGTTATCCAGTCCCAGACAGCTATCCAGGCAAACAGGATTGCAGAAATAGTTAACTGGGTACCAACACTTGAATCATGTCTGGTGACAGGCAACATAGTAACACAGAGGGGCATTTTCGATATAACGTTTAAGTCCGACTTTGGACTTAGGTACTGTTTTCATCTCCACCACTTCCACCAGGAGGCCGTTCCATGAATTCACCTAAAGGAAAAGTCCATAAGCTATTATTAAGATGGGCTTGGGGAAAATCCACTGCTAATTTCTAGGATAAGCAACATAAAATGTTATTGTACTGTTTTGGGAAAGCCATACCAGACAAAATTGCTCTATTTACCATTAAAAAGGTCAAGACATCCAGAAATTTGCCATGGTTTACAGAGGAACTATCCAGCCTAAAAAGGGAATGCTGATGCCTTGTAAAGCAATGGAGAAAAAAAAAAGATACTACTGATAAATCCAAATGGAAGTCAGCCTTCTGATACTAAAAAAAGAAGGTAGCCAATTCAAAATGCTAGTACTATAGCAGCCTAATAGGTCAAGATGAACTTGACAACAAAAAACTGTCCTCCTTAGTTAAAACACTAGCTTCCACTAATAAGGATGAACATTCACAGAAAACATGTCCCACCGCCCAAGACCTCGCTGATCATTTCACCAATAAGATCCTCCAAATTAGATCTGAACTATCTAAAGCTATTCCAGGATAGAAAAATAGCCCAACCCGTAGTTCAGCCTTAATCGCCGGAGATCCTACAACCCAAGGACTCAAAACTGACAAAATCTGGGAATCTTTTCAACTACTAACTGCTGAGAATGTAAGATCAATACTGTTGAAATGCTCCCGAGCCAACTGTTCCCTGGATCAGTGCTCAAAACACCTACTCAAATCCAACCCTATGGAAGCAGTAAACGGGTTACTCAATGATCTCAATGTGCTGTTAAAAACTGGCTCTCTTCCTCCTGATATGGGCAAAATTGTTCTCACTGCACTACTGAAGGGATCTGGGCTAGACGTAACATCTAGTACAAAAACCAGAAGAAACCAGTCTTCGCAAAAAACACCAAAAAAGCAAAACAGCGAAGATGACTAACAAAAACAAAAATAATCAAAAATTAAAAACAAGAAAAAATCAAATTTTTATTTAAAAATACAAATGCATAAAAAATAATAATAAAAAAAATATGAAAAAGACGCCACTTGTTTATTAAAAAATTAAAACACTTTATTAACCAAAGGATAGCAGGGAGAAAGGGACTCGACACAGCTGTGTTTCGGCTGTACAGGCCTGCATCAGGAGTCTTCTCACCGTGTGTTGATTTTTAATTCTATCCAATTGTAAAGGGAATATGTGTGTCTCTTTTTAAACTGTGGCGTTAAATGATCCTTGAAACAAAGTTAAGCAAAAAGCATCAGAGCAGCGTCTCGTCTCTGTAGAATAAAAAAAAAAACGCTGCTCTGATGCTTTTTGCTTAACTTTGTTTCAAGGATCATTTAACGCCACAGTTTAAAAAGAGACACACATATTCCCTTTACAATTGGATAGAATTAAAAAACACACGGTGAGAAGACTCCTGATGCAGGCCTGTACAGCCGAAACACAGCTGTGTCGAGTCCCTTTCTCCCTGCTATCCTTTGGTTAATAAAGTGTTTTAATTTTTTAATAAACAAGTGGCGTCTTTTTCATATTTTTTTTAATTATTATTTTTTATGCATTTGTATTTTTAAATACAAATTTGATTTTTTCTTGTTTTTAATTTTTGATTATTTTTGTTTTTGTTAGTCATCTTCGCTGTTTTGCTTTTTTCTAGACGTAACATCACCTGCAAACTACCGTCCAGTGGCAAACATACCCCTTTTTACTAAAGCATTATAAACCTACATTGGTAAACAACTCTTTCTTTATCTGGAAACATTTTCTATTTTACACTGATCACAATTTGACTTCAGATTGTCACATAGTACGGAAACATTACTGCTAGTTCTAACTACATATGTCAAATAACACCTATGCAAAGGCAACCAAGCAATTCTTCTCCAATTCGATATATCAGTGGCGTTTGATGCTGTTGACCACACATTGCTACTCAAACGCCTGGATCAGATAGAAATAACAGAGACTGTGCTCAAATGGATCAGTGAATTCCTTTCAAATTGAAGCAATTCTGTCAAGCAAAACAACCAACTTTCCAGCTACTGGTCTACTAACCCTGGGGTCCCGCAGGGATCTTCCCTCTCACCGATCCTGTTGAACTTCTTTATGTCATCCCTTGCCTCAATACACCTGGGACTTAATGAACTACTATTATCCTACACGGATGACATCCTGCTTCTCTTACCAGTGACAGCATCAAACAAAGATCCAACTCAGTCTGTAGTGAATGGTATGACTGCTGTCAGTACTTGGGCCCTGACCAATAAACTGAAACTGAATGCGCAAAAAACCAAGATCCTGTAGTTCCGAAATCAGGAAGTTTAGGTCCCATCATCAATATCTTTGTCCAGTGGTCAAAGCTTTACAGTCGAATCTGAAACCAGGGTATTAGGAGTCTTGCTCGATTCTTCACTCACCTTCTATTTCCATATTAATCAGTTAAGGAAGAAAATACCCCGGCGAGTCCTGCACCCTTTCTCTCACTCGGATCACTCCCCTACTTACTGTTTTTCTAGGACTCAGCAGTGCAAATGGTGCGGGCAACGATTAAGAGAGGCTGACAGCACTGGAGCTTCCCTCTGCCAGTCTCGCCTATGCGGAAACAGGAAGTTGAAACAAAGTAGGCGGGACTTGCAGAGGGAAGCTCCAACGCTGCCAGCCTCTCTCAATCGCTACCTGCCGATGCTGGCAGCCTTTCTTTATTGCTTCATAGCAGGCAGGCAGTGGAGAAGGAGGATGGGCTGGGGAAAGAAGAGAATCGCTGGACATGGATGGGAGGGGAAGGCAGGGGAGAGAGGAGAATCGCTGGACATCAATGGAAGGGGAGGGCATGGAAGAGAGAATCGCTGGACATGGATGGGAGGGGAGGGCAGGGGAGAGAGGATAATTGCTGGACATGGATGGGAGGGGAGAGAGGATAATCGCTGGACATGGATGGCAGGGGAGGACAGGGGGCAGAGAAGAAATCGCTGGACATGGATGAGAGGGGAGGACAGGGGAGAGAGGAGACATACTGGACATGAATGGGAGGGGAGGTCAGGGAAGAGAATTCGCTGGACATGGATGGAAGGGGAGGGCAGGGGAGAGGAGAATCGGACATGGATGAGAGGGGAGGGAAGGGGAGAGAGGAGAATCGCTGGACATGGATTGCAGGGGAGAGAGGAGACATGCTGGACATGGATGGATGGAGGGAAGGGAAGACAGGAAGGAGATGCAAATGGATGGGAGGGGAGGGCAGGGAAGAGAGGAGGAATGCTGGAAATGGATGGAGAGGAGAGCAGGAGATAGAGGAGAATTGCTGGACATGGATGGATGGAGGGGTTTGGGGGGAGAGAGGAGAAATGCTGGACTTGGATGGAGGAGAGGGGAGAGAGAATTATTGCTTTACTAGTAAAAAAAAGCCCCGTTTCTGATGCAAATGAAACGGGGGCTAGCAATGTTTCTTCTGTGTGCATGTGGGAGTGTGTGTGTCGGTGCCCTCTGGCCTCTCTCCCCTCCCCCCTCTGAGTCCTTCACTGTTACAGAGCCAGGGATTTGATTTCGTGCTCTGCTGTTTTCCTTCACTGACTGTGTTACAGAGAGGGCGGGGCAGACACTCATAGGAAAACCGGATATCTCGCCCCCTTCACACTTCCGGCTGGAGGCTTCATAGAACGTTGGTGTTGCCTTTTATATAGAGAGATATGAATACAGGGGAGGGAAGAGAGGAGAACTATTCGCCAGAATGGGCAGAAAAATGGTGGTGATGTCTTTCAAACACCCGCCTTGCCTCTTATGCTGTACATCGGTGGTGAGGTCAAAGATGACATTTTTCTAATGTTACAATCAGTCCATTAATGAGAAAAAACAACTCTTAAGTAATGTTGGAATTTAAATCTACAGGTTCCAGGGTCTGCAATCGAAAAGTCCACTGCTGCTCTCTCTGCAGTAGCAACCTGTCTCTATCTCCCCTACACAGAAGAGACCTTTTCACAATTTGACATCTGGCTTAACACTTCCCATCAAGCTTCATTTTTTAGATGTGGAAGTAATGCAATCCCAGGGTGGATTTATTTATTTATTTATTTATTTATTTATTACATTTGTATTCCATTCAGATGTTTTTGTGAAGCCAACAGATAAGAACACCATATTAGAATACCACAGCTGTAATCCAAAAAAGACTTAAAGACATCTTACCTTTTTCACAATATCTCCGATTTCGACGTATTTATCAACAGACTTCTGACTTCAAGAAACACTCAAGCAGATTTTCTTAAAATTTGGCTAAGCAGAATTATTCAACAAAGGTTTAAAAAAACTGCCTATAAGAGAGCTAAATATAACAAAGAATTGTCATTAAAAGAAACAGATAGGACAAATACAGAGATGGTGCATAATACCTTTGTGGTTAGATATATGATGGGAGGGAAAGAGGTGGCTGCTATTATCAATAAAAAAGAGGATAGGATATTCTTAAATCACATCCTCTTTTTGCACAGCAACATTTCAGATTAGCTTTCTCACAGAGAAAATGGATAACAATATGGGTTTTGTTGGTCATAAGTGTGACAGGCAATGCATGTAAAATACAATTACATTCCAACAAACCCCTTCTCATGCATAACTGTCATGCAATTATTTATTCATACAAAGTCCAAGCTTTATACGCAGATTCACAAAATGTTCTCTGGGTAACGGTTTGGTCATGATGTCAGCTGTCATCTCACTGGTGTGACAATAGTGTAGACTGATGACCCCTTCTTTCGCCAACTCTCGCACGTTGTGGTATTTCGTTGCGATGTGCTTGGTGCGTGACTGAACCTTGTCATTCTGTGACAATCGGATGCAGCTCTGATTATCTTCCATTATCTGGATTGGTCTCTGTTCAGCTATTCCGAAATCCAGCAAAAGTTTTTCAATCCACATCAGTTCTCTGCACGCTTCCGATACTGCCACATATTCAGCTTCTGTAGAAGACAAACTCACAATACTTTGTTTATGACTGGCCCATGAAATTTGTACATTTCCATACATAAACACATATCCACTTGTGGATTTATAATCAGAATGATCCCCTGCCCAATCTGAATCACAGTAACATATTAGTTTTGCATTACTATTGGCTGAAATCTTTAATTTACAATCAATGGTACCCTTTAAATACCTTACCATCCTTTTAACTGCAGTCCAATCTGATTTGGTAGGTGAGCTGACCCTTCTGCTCAAAATTCCTACTGCATTTGCTATATCAGCCCTGTATGTGGTAGCTAGATATAAAAGCTTACCTATGGCTGATCTATATTGGATGTTATCTGGTAAAGGTTCTCTTACTGTTTCATCCTTCAGAAAATCAGTGATCATGGGAGTGCTTACAACTTGGGCATCTTGCATACCTAAACTTTCAATAAGCTCATTTATTTTCTGCTTCTGGCTTAGAAGATAAGAACCATCATTTTGTTTCTCAATTTCTATACCAAGATAGTATGACACATTTCCAAGTTCTTTTATCTCAACATTGTGGTTTAAATATTTTACAATGTCCTTGTACTCTTGCTCACTTTTGCTTGCAATGAGCAGATCATCAACAAAAGCTAAAATGTATGCATATTGTCCATTTGTGCACCTAGTGTACAAACATTTATCTGCTTCACCTTGCTTAAATCCTAAATTTGTCAATATTTCATGCAATTTATCATTCCAACATTTTGCACTTTGCTTTAATCCATAAAGACCTTTGTTTAATTTACACACTAGCTGTCTTTGTTTTGTATTTATGAAACCTGTTGGCTGTTCCATGTACAAGTCTTCAGTTATATCTCCGTGAAGAAATGCTGTTTTCACATCAATGTGTTTGACTTGCATGCCTTTTGAGACTGCAATGCTCAGAAGTGTTCTGATTGTCGTGTGTTTCACTACAGGTGCAAACACTTCATCAAAATCTTCTCCATATTTTTGAAGATATCCCTTTGCCACTAATCTGGCTTTATACCTTTCCACTTTTCCTTGTGCATTCCTTTTTAACTTGAATACCCATTTGCATCCTATAGCTTTCTTGCCAGGAGGTAATTTTGTAAGAATCCAAGTATTATTTTTATCCAATGCATCAATTTCTTCTTGTGCAGCTTTACGCCATTCAGCAGCTTCTTCTGCTGGCATTTTCTCAATCTCATCCCATGTTAAGGGCTCTTGAGCTTCTGCTGACTTTGTTAGGTAAGACAGTCTTGGGGGTGGAACACCTTTGTTTTCCCTGGATGAGCGTCTGACAACAGGTTGGTCTGACCTTTCCGCATCCTCTAAATCTGAGAGTTCTTCTCCAATTGATTCCCCTTCTCCAACTGTACTGTCTTCTTCAATGATCCTTTCTGTGTCTGCTTCCTCTGCCTGTTCCTCGTTAGATACAGATGAGTTGCTTTCAGACATCTGCCTTGGTATGGCATTTATATACACTGGCATGTCTATTATGGTTCTAGTTTCATATTCTGGATGATAAGGCTCATCTGGGATAATCCAGCCTTTATCAACCCTTTTGTTTTCATCAAAATATGTAACATGTCTTATGCCAACAATGCCAGTTTTCAGATTCAAAATTCTATATCCTTTGTGTCCTGGAGCATAGCCAACTAAAATGCCCCTTTCTGTTGTGGAATCCAGCTTATGCCTTCTTTGCTTTGGTACATGAGCATATGCTGTACTTCCAAATGTTCTTATGTGTGACAGGTTTGGCTTCCTACCATGCCATGTCTCATGTGGTGTGCGCTCAGCGCCTTTAGTTGGCATTCTGTTTTGTAGGTACACTGCTGTGAGAATGGCTTCCCCCCATAGTCTTTTAGGGAGATTGCTATCTGACAGCATACATCTGGTCATTTCCACAAGTGACCTAAATTTTCTCTCTGCAACAGAATTTTGCTCTGGTGTATAAGCTACTGTTGTGATATGCTGAATGCCTTCTTGTTCTAGAAATGTGCGCATGCTTTGTGAAGTGAACTCACCACCATTGTCGGTCTGAAGAACCTTTGGTTTTCTTTCAAATTTATTGCTCACCATGGCTACGTATTTCTTCAGCATGTCTGTGACTTGACTTTTTTCTTTCAGCAAATAGGCCACACAATATCTAGAGAAATCATCCAAGAATATTAGCACAAATCTGTTATTTCCCAATGATGGGATATTAAACGGTCCACATAAGTCACTGTGTATTAAGTCCAGCACTTTATTACTCCTATTTCCTGTGTATGCAGGAAATGAGGGTCTCACACCTTTTTGAGTAACACAGTCTATGCATTTCTCCATTTTACCAGCATTCTTCCTTACTTGCGCCATATGTGAGGCTTCACCTGAAATGCTCAGTTTATAAACATCATTATGCATTAAAGGTTCAGCATACACTTCATCATTTTTAGAGATTGTGCACTTACTGTTTTCAAAATGAATCGCAAATCCCTTCTTATCTAATGTAGATACACTAAGCATATTGCAAACTGCTTGGGGAATATACAAGACATCACTTACAGGAATTTCTTTAACTTCATTAGACACTTTGCATTTTAAGAATCCAATACCTTTTGCTTGGATCTTAGCAGTCCCTGCGTTTGCAGTTTTAAGAATACCTTCCTCTGGACACATTTCCTGAAAGAAATCCTTACAATTGGTTAAATGGCATGTGCTCCCTGAATCCAAAATCCAAGTACTTTCATTTGAATTATTATTTACCATAGTCAAAGATTTTTCTGCCATTAGAAAACCCTTGTGTTTATCTTTGTCCTTCATACATTTCCTGGTTTGAAAATTCTTTAGTTCCATTGGCTTAGGTGAGCTAGAGGGAGTGTTTTGTGTTTCCTTACACCATTTAGATACATGTCCCTCCTTTCCACATGAGTAGCAAATCAGCTTGCCCTTGAGTGGAGTTTTCCCATAGCTCCGCCTTCCTCTGTTCTTTGCCAAGAAATTTGTTTCATTTCTCTCTGACTTGCTTTGAGAACACATCTCCTCAGAATCATTTATTATGCATTCCTGCCTTAGTTTTGATGTTGCCTGTTCAAAAGATTGCCCTTCAATGGCCTCATTTACAGACCTAAAAACATCAAACTTCTTTGATAGTGAGGTAAAAAGAAATGCTCTTTTCAATGCATCACACATGGGAATTCCAGAAAGTTCTAACTTTTGAAATGAAGACATAAGATGCATAATGTGATCATTACATTCACTTTTATCCCCTAATTTGGTTTCATTCAACTCTGCCAGCCAAATTGGTTGCTGCTTTGCATATGTAGTTGCATACATAGTTCTCAGTTTATATAAAATGTCCTTTGGTGTATCTTTTCCCTCCACTAATATGGCTTGTTTCTCTGAGAGAGCTTCCAAAAGCATGCACTTCACATAATAGTTTGCATTGTCCCATTCAGCCATATTTTCAGCTGTTCTGTCTTGGTCTAAGCATATATTTAATCCTTTTGCTCGAAGGAGACATATGAATCTTAGTTCCCACTGCTGATAATTAAACTCATTTAATTTAGGCACCTTGAGAGAATAGAACAATGGTGAATTTCTTCCCTCAGCCATTTTCTTAGCCTTCTGTCTGCTGTGTGGGGGGAGAGAGAGACAGACTGAATCTTTCCTTTAAAACTTAAGAGAAAAATGTGGCCTTTTTTTCTGCCTGGTAATATTTCTCTTCTTTTTCAATTCCTGAGCCCTGGGCCCATAACCCTTTTGTTGGATTATTTGTAGTAAATAATTAGCAGATCTTAGTACACACAGCTTCAGCTTTAGAAATGTTAATTTCTTTCTTCATCTCTCTCTCATTCACCCCTGAATAATTCACTGCTGAGTCACTTTAAAGTTGAAGTAACAAAACATCTGTTTACTCACAGTTTGTAGTTAGATTATAATCAGACAGGCTTATATATACATATTACTATACATTTGTATTATCAGCTCCTTCCATGTGCTTAGATGGTAATGGATGCTCACACCACCATAGATCCTCTCAGGTTAGGAGAGATCATGAGCTCCATGTGCTCCATGTGCTGCATGTGCTGCATCTGACCCCCACAGGAAGTTGCATAGCTGTGTGACCTCACTAAGTAATTCACATCAGAGGTCACAGAGTAATCACAGAGAAATAATAGGTGACAGGCAATGCATGTAAAATACAATTACATTCCAACAATAAGAAGTATGGAGTGCAATGACAGTGGAAACATTGCAATTCATCAGTCCTGCAGATGACAAGACTTTTTTTTTTAGATCGACAACTACATGATTCTGCTTATGTTGTATATATTTTGCGCTGTAGCTGTAAGAAAATCTATGTGGGAAAAACTAAAAGATCATTGAGAGTAAAAATGAATGAGCACCGGTCAAGTATAGTACATTTGAAATTAGATGCTCCTCTTACCCAACACTGCCATCTCCAGGAGCATACCTTCGATGATTTTGAATGTTTTGCGATTGACAAATTCTTCCTTGAGTGCTCTATATAGAATTAGTGTGTGTGAGAAAAGGGGTACACTCCTCTTAATGAGCATGTACTATCTTCTCAACAGTGCATGCATGCTCAAACTATATGCATGTTCTAGAGTGTACACTCTTTAAGAAGTCTGCACCTTCTTTGTACATAGTGCATTCTCTTTAAGAACAATGTGCTCTATTGTCTGTTGACAACCTTTTGTTGCTAATGACAGCCCATCCCTAGTAACAAGGAGACTTCCATTACTGGGAGACAGCACCCTATTCTTCGCCTGCTTCCCCATTTGTTCCTACACTGTCTCCATGTAGACTCACCCTAGTTGAAAGATGTCCAAGTGGCAGTAATCATAGCTCTTCTGGCTCATTTCTTCTTGTGGATATATATCTACCACTGCTCTATAGTGACACTGCCGGTTGTAACATTATTTTCCTGTAGACAGAATATTCGCCAAATAAACTGTTTCACAAAAGTAGATGTTCAGCTGCTTGCTAAATACTAGACCAGAACAATGAGTGTGAAATGGATCTCAAATAGAATTAAGGAATAATATAACATTTTTGAGTCAGAGGTCGACATGGACTTCAAATCACACAAGGAATAAGTATCTACATGGAAAATTCTGTTTTAAGAAATGCAGAGGGGCTACTGGCTGTTTCAGATAAATGAGAGTAAATCACCATTTAATTCATTGTACTATTGATACACGCCAGGTTTAGATGATGAAGATCAATTAAATCTGCATGATACCATCTATTGAGTCTCTCCTATATGTGACACAGACTTTAGACAAAAATATCATGGATTAAGGAAAGTTAGCAATAAGTTACTGCATTAACAGGACATAGTGGTAGACATTTCAGTTTGAGTATTTTTAACAAACCTACATCCAAGTTCATTAACTTCTGAAATTCAGCATCTCAAATGTAAGCCCATGACAAGGATCTCTGGCTAAATAGTTTATTTTTGTCATGACAATCATTTCATTGCCCTTCTACAGTGATGGGAAGCTAATTGCATATATCACAATTGCCATGTCTCCAAAGGCAGATGACATGAATGCAAAGGAAAGATCACAATGAACAGAGGGACTGTCTAGTTAAAAAGAAAATTGGCTGGTGTAAAATAGCTGTAGAAATCCAAAGCAGAATCCTGTAGAATAATAAATCACAAAGTCCTCTAGGTTATCATCGTCTGCTATAGTTCATTACTTTGTATCATTTGCTTTAACCTTGGATTGTCCTTAATACATCTGTTCTGTGGTGATTAATTTTTGCCGATGGAAATAAGATATGGAAAAACAATGCTGTATTTCATGAATAATTAGCCTAGCCATAAGTGAAAACGTTGATTCCACTGATATTTGTACAACCAAGTTTGCAAGTTTTTTCATATGTCAGTGACCCATTCAAAGGAGAGGGCAAGATACATGTTTCATTAGCACAGTTCTTTCAATTCTTTTAATTGTTGAAAACACTGAATCACATGTACATCCAATAAAGAAAAAGAACTGCATCTCTATCTGACCATAATGAGATTATATATAACAAAAAAGCATCAGCATTTTTAGATTTGTTTTCTCCCATTAATGAAAATTCAGCTATCAGTATATATAGAATTATTACTTATCTTCACACTAAGCCACTGCAAAACCATGATGTCTCTGGAAGCACTACATACAAGAAAGGGGCATTGGTTCCGAGAAAATATGAGTTAAAAACCAACAGAAGGACTACCAGTGCAATAAAGGATCCTGGTAGAATAAGGGATACAAAACCTCAAGGCCTCGGTTGAACTGAAAACATTCAGAAACTCTCTAGTCTCAAAATTAAGTGCAAGCAATACCTTCTATTCTTGGATTCTAAACTGGATTCTGCTCCTTCAGCCCCAATTCCTCTGAGTCTCTTCTGTTCTCTATCCAATCTCCTGTACTTTTGTTTTAGCTATTAAGCCTTGCTGCTTTAGGGATAATAGCACTGCCTGAGGTTGCTTGTCCCAGCCAATCATCAGGAACGCCGCCTCCCAGGCTGTGTCTGAGCCTGTCTAAGGCTCCTGTGGCCTCTATTTGTTCCCTAGAGTTTTGGAAAGGTCATAGACATCTGGCCCCTGGAACATGATGGCTTTTATAATTCCACCTAGAGCAATGAAGGGGACAACATCCCCTGACCAGTGACTGACAGGCAGGTCCATATTCTAATGCTTTACAATGCAGGCAGGGTCAGAATAGGAGCAGGGACTCTAGAATGCTCCCCTGTCTTTTGTCCTTTGTCTTTTGCTGAAAGGAGTTTGACAAAACTTCTCCCCCATCAAAAAATAAGCGCACACTGAAACAATACTATGATTCATTTACATATTTCTACCAGTATTTCTTTCCACCAGAGAAGATCTGGTGAATTTGTAGTAGTGTGCTACAAATCAAAATACATATATTTCCATCCAATACATTTTCTGGTAATGAAAATGACTTGCTATGCAAGATTAAACCTGCATGATTACTAAAGTTCCAATTCACTGGTATTTGTCTTTACATTCATATGACATAAAAAATCTCTGATCTCCTTATAGGTCCAGAAGCAGTGTGAAACAACACTCCTGTCAATTCTACATTTGAGGCAATTACAAGAACCAAGAATTCTACTGTCACGATCTCAGGATGGTGAACCCTTGGACCGCAGCTGGAGCTGCAGCAGACAAGTCCCCTGGGCTGGCACAAGCCAGGAGTCTGGGCAAGGTGAACCAAAGCAGGATCAGAGGCAAGGCTGGACCAAGGGCAGACAGGACTAGGCAGGACAAGGCAAGAGTAAAACAAAGCAAGAACTGGACAAGGCAAGACTAGACAAGACAGGGCTAGACAAGGCTAAGCAAGGCAAGACTAGACTAAGAAAAGCACAAGGGACAAGGCAAGATAGATGAAGCAAGGCAGCGAGTCTAGAACTGGAACCCAGACAGAACAAGGCAAGGCAAGGAACTAGGCTAAAACTGGGACAAGACAGGCAAGACAAGGGCATGGCAGGAACAGGATCTGGACAAGACTGGACTGGACAAGGCAACAAGCAAGACAGAGAAGGCTAGGATTAGACACTAAAGACAAAGCAAGGCATGGGGAAAGGCAAGGTCTAGGCAAGACCGGGCTAGTCTGGGCAAGGACAAGAATCCAAGGCAAGGCAAGACTGGTCGGGTCCATGACAGGGCAGTCTGAAGACAAGGCAGGGCTAGAGCATGACAGGAACTCGGGGACAAGGAAGGGCTGGAGCTTGGAAGGAACTCAGAGACAAGGCAGGACTGGAGCCTGGCAGGAACTTTGAGATAAGGCAGGGCTAGAGCTTGGCAGGAACTTGGAGACAAGGCAGGGTTAGATCTTGGCAGGAACAGGAACAAGGAACAGGAACAAGAAAGGAACTGGAAAGAAGGCAGGAACATAAGGAGTCCAGGAGGACCTTGCAAGGCAGAAGATCATGTTGTGAAGTCCCTGAAGCTGAGATCCTGATGCACCTATATAGGGCTCAGCTTCTGATATTACAGGAAGGTGTCTCTCTGAGTCTCCTGCTGCAGAAACCATAAAGGTGCTCTTCTGGTACATGCCTAGGAAAACCAGGTCTGCTTACCCAGAAACAAGGAGGAGCGTCCTGGAGCGGAGGTGAAGATACTGTGGGAGCTAGAACTGGAACCCAGACAGGACAAGGCAAGATAAGGAACTAGGCTAAAATCAGGCCCAGACAGGCAAGACAAGGGCAAGGTAGGAACTGGATCCGGAAAGGACTGGACAAGGCAACGTGCAAGACAGACAAGGCTAAGACTAGACACTAAAGACAAAGCAAGGCATGGGGGAAAGGCACGGTCTAGGCAAGACTTTACTTGTTGTGGCAAGGACTGCTGGTCTCAGCCCCACATACATTGCAAGGGTTTGCACTCCTGTAAGTCCCCTTATAACTAATTCTGCCTCAATACTTATCACCTGTGGTAAGCAGTTGGCTGTATTTTTAATCAGAGACAAGGGCTGCTATGACTTGGGAGCTGGTCCCGAAAACAAGCACCTGCAATGGGGCAGCCAAGCTCAGTTGGGAGAGATATGGCTACACTGCAGCACTCAAAAGATTAAAGTTTTCCACAGTTTTACTGTATCTGTAATCCATGATTATCTCCCCCTCCCCCAAAACATTCAACTGGGAACTACTTATGCTTGTTGAACACAAATCCTCTTTAGTTATTTCTAAATCCCCTCATGAACCTTTGCCTCCCAGATTTAACTAAGGGAAAGGGAAGCCCCACCCTCATGCCTTGCTTGCAGGTCCCTACCAATGGCTTTCATATCAAACTGCTGCAATAAAATCACCAACAAAACTGTAAAAATAGTTTAAATAGGGCTCACCCCTGTTCCTACATTTCAATGTCTATCTCTTCAACTGAATTGGTTTCTGTTACTTCAAAAGTTACCTCTATCACTTCAGGATCTGTAAGTACTTCTGTTTCTGCTGGAAACTCCTGCCTCTGCCTAACTGCCCTGAGGAAATATCTGTTGAATTCCCAGTGTGGCTCTTGAACTTCTAGGGCCCCATTCCTGGGTTTGGCTCTCCCTAATTGGTCCATCGTTTCTACTTCTTTTATTGGGGGATGGAGCCAAGGACAATACTTCCCATGATTCCTATGGTAGTCTGAATTGATTGAGCTCAAGGAGGTTTGATTGAGAACAGGAGATGGTATGACATCAAAAAGTTGAAGCCACTTAGGTTAGTCTGTATTTTCCCTTCCCTGCACAGCTGTCATTCTGTGTACACTCAAAACAAAGCTAACAAACCTATGAGCTGCTGCATCCACATTGTCCTTCTTTATTGTTGGTAGCATTTTTATTTAACCTCACTATATTTTCAAACATGCTAGCTTGTGCAGCTTATGGATATACACAGAGGAAGTATACTAAAACTTTTCATAGGTAAAGCAGTAATTTGTTATAAATCGTAATCAGTGTGTCATTTGGAGGGGCTGGTTATAGGGACACTTAGCATGTGTTATATTTATGCAGAGATTTTTTTCTGCTGGTAAAGAGCCACTAAAACAGACATCATGTTATTAGAATCAGGTGCTCAACATTCAGAGTTTCTGTCTCTTTATTTATGACATTTATATCCCTCATTAAACACACATTATATTGAAGCCTGGGAGCATTTAAAATCTTTTTTTTTCCCTGTGCCTAGAAAAAAGAGAAAGATGGTTTGTGGGAACTTGCTCCTTTTGTTTCATCAGTAGCTGCTGCCTTTGGGCCAGACATCAGAAAAATGTGAAGGGCATAGAGGGGTCAATATTCAAATGGCCCTTAGACATTCATCACTCTGCTAGATACTGGTAGTTCATCTTGGGGATTATCTAGGTAGGTGTCATTCTGTGGGCTCTTCTTCCATAGATTAATGATCTTCTCTTCAAAGTATTTAGTCATTTCATGTGCTGTTAGGGGCTTCTCATTTACAATTATCATTGGTTTGGTAGTTAGGAGTTTATCAATCAGCTTGTAGAATTTCTTTGTGTCTTTGTAGTCTGACCCTACTTGTTCTTTGTAAAAGTTCTTTTTTGCATGTCTTATTTTGTATTTGTAGTTGTTCCGCGCTTCAGTTCACTAGGATTTGGTGAGTTTATTCTTGTTTTTCTTCCAGGCTCATTCATGGCTTCTGCATTGTGCTTTGAGCTTTTTCAGTTCTTCGTTGTACCATGGGGTTGCTTTTCTTTCTTGTATTGTTTTAGTTGATATGGGGGCTAATTTGTCCAGAATGGTAGTGCATCTATTGTCCCACTCTGTTGGAAAGTCTATGGAGTCAGTTTGTGGAGACCACTGGTTCTTGTATTTTGAGGATCAGAATTTGGTTGTCAATTTTTCCATGCAATTTGTGAGGGGTTCATGTTTGTGTTGGGTGTGTCCCTCTTACTTTCCAGTAAATGGTCATGTTTAGTCTGAAGAGGTCAGACCAGGGAGTTTTTGTCCATCTCGGGTTCTGTATTGTAGTTACCTGACTTGGTGAGAGTCTATGTGTTAGTAAGTTTGGTTGCATGTCCCTTGGCGTGTGTTGAAGGCACTGGTGGCATCTGGAAATCCCAAAGTTTAAGGAAGTCAATGCACTCGGTGTTTTCTTTTCTCTGGTCTTCTAGATGTAGGTTGATATTGCCTATTATTAATGTATTGGGATAAGATAGGCAGGTGTTTGAGACGAAATCCATGAAGTTAGATTGGGTTCTTTTCTAGTTTCTACGTGGTTTGTATAGTAGTATGCATCATAGTTGGCTGAGTAAGGTATTGTCACTTATTTTGATCAAGGCGATTTCCAGCTGTGGTGTTATTGATTACTCAATGGGATCCACTAGGAGAAAGGATTTGTAAATTAGTGCGATGCCTCCTCCTTTTCCCCCCATTTCTGGTCTAGTGTATGATTTTGTAACCTCGAGGGCAAAGATCTAGGATTATGGGGTCTTCTTTGTCATGGATCCAGGTTTCATTGAGGAAGGGTAGTCCTAGGTCTTCATCCAATATCCAGTCTTTGATAATTTCGGTCTTGTTGACTGCTGATCTGGGGTTGATGTATCCAATTGGTATTGGACGGTGAGAGTCTTCTGTCATCGTGGTTTTGGGTATTTTCAATAGCTGATGCTTGTTTGGGTTGTTGGCTTGGTTGGTTTCCTTATTTGCCATTTGTTGTTTTTGGGTTGTTGTTGGGTGTGTACCTGCACCTGTGTGTGGTTGAGAGACTCTGTCTGCTTGTTGTTGCTCTGAGTTGGTGAGGATCGGTGTTTTTTGTTGTATGGGTTGAGATCTAGGGTTTTGGTATATTGTTGTTGTCTCTTGGTGTTAGGGCTCCTTTGTTGGATATTAGCACTAGGATATATGTTCTTGCTGGGAGTTTTATGATGTGCATTTTTCCTGTAACAGGTTACTGTGGGTTGAAAGTTGTTTTGATGTTTGTTTTTGTCCTTTAGTTTTGGTGTTGGGGGTGTGAGTCTTTGTTTGGTGATTATTTTTCTTGTTGCTTTGCGGGTAGTGGTGTTTTGTAATTCAGTGTTGTCATTGTGAAGTGTCGTCTCTGGTTTGTTATTACTGGGTCCTGTGGGTAATTTTTTTTGTTTTTGTTTGGGGGTGGGTATGTGGTGGGTTGTAGCGTGTGTTTGGTTTTCAGGTCAGGAGTGTTCAGAGAAGTTCTTGTTGCAAAAATAAAATAAACCCCACACATTAAAAGGCAGATCGGAGTGTCTGAAGCACTAGGTGAAACTTGAGACATTTGTTCACTCAGCATGTGCTTCTACGTCTCTCTTCATTAATTCATGTTTTTAGACCATGTGGCAGAGTCAGCCTATTCTAGGTTATCTAACAACTTGGCATGCTGCACCTGGAAAATAATTAATTGCCTGCTGGATGCAGCTACATGTTTAAAAACATGCTTTGGAAGCAGAATGGGGTCCCTGGAAGGAGACAAAGGAGAAGAGAAATCTCCCAGGGGGACTCGGGGGAGAAAAAGACCTTCAGGGAAAGAGTGCAAGCTGTGCATAATCATGTAAGCTCTGGAGAAAGAATGAAACTTGAGAAGAGTGTGTGATGTTAGAGATCTAGTGAGTTTCAGGCTGGCAGTGCTTGAAGAAACAAATTAAGTGCAATGGTTAGTTTTTTTGTAGGACATTATAATTGCGTGAAAACAGGGCCCAAGTTGGTAGGACAAAGGAAGGTTGCATTGATGTAGTTTGCCTGCTTACTTTTAGAGAGACAGGGGGTAAGGAAGTCATTGGGTAAGGAACGCATTGCCAAAAGTAGTAAAAACTACTCTCGACCACCTAAATTTTCGGAAAGCACTAAAGACAGACCTGTTCAGAAGAGCATACCTCACAGACCCAACATAAAAATACCTGGTCACTTGTGACACAAAATAACCAAAGACCGTAACGGACATTACCTGACTCTTCTTCCCCCTTTCCCTCTCTAATTTCCCCCCAACTGTACCTACCATACATGTACCTCATTCTACCACAATATCACTTTGTATTCATTCATACCATGTATTTGTTCAGACCGTAATCGGCTAACGCCGCTAACGGTTATATGTAAACCACATTGAGCCTGCAAAAGGTGGGAAAATGTGGGATACAAATGTAACAAATAATAATAATAATAATAATATTGGCAGTAGGGAAAGGAGAGCAGAATCATCATTATCACCTGTAACATTTGGGGTGAGGGCAGTTCTGCACTCTAAACTCACCCCAATCTATATCTGTGGAAGGTAGCTACAGCAAAGATGGAGGTTACGTTTTTCTGAAACATTTTGCATTTCATTGGCTGCAACAATGAACTTACTCCATCGCAGGTGCCTACATGTCCTCAGCCTTTCCCATAATTTCATTGTATGTTTCATGAATGGGTTCTCCAGCCATGACAAGTACTTCAGGGGTGTATGAGCTACTCCATGGCTCTCCAGCAGCACATATCTCTTCTACCCCTCCCCCATTATCTTTCCATTCCATGATATTATCTGCACTGTCAGATAATAGTGAAAAAAGTTAGACCTAACCATTCCTCCTTGAAGGGATGGATTCCTATGGGCCTACTAGGCCCAGGCCCAGAGGCCCAAAGGTCTTGGGAGGGGGGAATGCCTTCTCATTATCAAGGCAGGCTTTGTGTAGCAGTCTACCTGTACAATCCAGTGGTTGTGTTTTTCAGGACCGTGATAAATCTATTTATAAACTCTGCTGAAACCCTGATGTTTACCATTTATTAATGCTTGGCTGGGAAGGGGGAGGGGGCCCTATGTGCTAGTTGGCCAAGGGCCCACAAACTTGTGATCTGTCTCTGGCCCCTTGCCCTTTCTAGTAGAGCAAGATTTTTTCCTCCTTTCAGCAGTCTCTTGCTCCAAATAAATTGGAAAGTTTTCCTCTGAAGGCATATCAACTTTCCTTTCAGTATGTCCAGTACCAGTGCCTGAAATAAAAAGATTAGTTTTAGTAGAATAATCATTTTTTACAGCCATGACAATGGAAGAGTCTCCCATTTACATACATCTTCCATATTTTTTGAACAGAGGAAGATCCCCTGCTATCTTCACACCCAAATATCTAATGTGCTCTGCTGCCCACTTAAATGGGCATTCCATTTTCAATACCTTCTCCCCAGGGAGCAAAATATACAAGGCTTCTTTCTTCCCCATATTCACTTTAAATCCTGCTCCCTTCCCAAATTGCTCCATTTTTTTCATGAAGTCCACCATTGGTGTTTTTGGGTCCATAAGGAAAACCAAAATACCATCTGCAAAAAATGATAATTTATGCTGTTTCCTCCACCTCAGTTCCCGTAATTCTGAAATGTTGGCGTATGTTCTCCACCAGGTCTCAAGCAATGGCACAAACAATAATGGTGACAAGGGGCATCTCTGTCTCATTCCACTCCCTTAATTGAAATCTCAGAATAACCTCCATTGACTTTAACACATGCCACAGGTTCACTATATAATATCCACATGACAAAATTTTCTCCAAAACTCTTTTTTCTCAGCACCTTTAATATGAAGTCCCAGTGGACTCTTTCAAAGGTCCAGTGCCGTAGCGAGGGCGGCTGACACCTGGGGCGGTTCGCCGCTGCGCACCCCAGGGAGGGCCGCTCCACCCCGAGTGCACATCGCTGGGAGCTGCGTCGGCTCCGTTGGTTCCCTGCTCTCTCTGCCCCGGAACAGGAAGTAACCTGTTCCGGGGCAGAGAAAGCAGTGAACCAGCGGAGTCGACACCCCCCCAGCGGCGTGCACCCGGGGTGGACCGCCCCCCCCTTCCTATGCCACTGCAAAGGCCTTTTCTGTGTCTACAGCTAGAGCCATGACTGTAATCCTCTTCTGGGCTACCCAAATCAAATTCAAAACCTATATGATATTGTCCAATTCCAGCCCTCCTCTTACAAATTGTGTCTGATCTGCCTTCACTAGCCTCATCATCAGGGGTGTAGCCAGAAGTCCAATTTTGGGAGACCCTGGACTGGGGGGATCAGGCAGTTCCTCTCAGCTCTTTTCTCTTCCCTGCCTCCAGTCCCAGCACTCCCCTCCCTCACACCTTTACTGGTGGAGATACCCAAGTCCCGCCAGTCGAAGCCAGGGTGGTACTTCAGCTGTGGATGCTGGCACTTCCACGCATTTCTGAGCATGCGCAGAAGTGCTGGCATCTGTGGCTAAAGCACCTCACCAGTTTTTCGCTACTTTGTGAGATTTGGCATTCATCCCTGATTGGTCGAGACTTTTGGACTTTGTAACCGTTGCAAGACCCCTGATATAGGCAGCTTTGCCAAAATATGCACCGTATTGGGTCTGTTCAATAAAATTTTGAGTTGATGCCCCCACTGTTGAAGGCTCCTTGTGCTTTTGTTTCCGCTCCTGTGTACTTTGGATTCCCTCTCCTGTCTTTCCTATTATACTGTACACAGCTGCATCTATTCCCCAGAGGGTTCACTGTTAAAGAATTATTTCAATTAAAAAATTGTACCATATGACTAAGGATCAATCGTTTTTTTTTACAACATTCTCTTGTTGAGAACAACAAAGATTAAATGTGTGCATAGTGATCAAGGAAGATTTCCTGATACTTGTGGACACTTGAGTTTAAACAACAGGAGTTGATACAAATGCGCATATAGTGATGCAGGAGATTCATTTTGATGTCAATGGACAATTTAGTTTAAGTAACAAGAAATGTTGATGTGGAGGGGCATAATCGAAAGGGGGCACCCGTCTCTAAAAACGTCCCGGCGAAAGGGCGGGGCATCCCGTAATATCGAAACAAGATGGGCGTCCATCTTTCGTTTCGATAATACTGTCGGGGACGCCCAAATCTCAACACTTAGGTCAACCTTAGAGATGGTCAACCTAGATGTTGAGATGGTCGACCTTAGAGATGGGCGACCCCGGTTTTCACTGATAATGGAAACTGAGGACGCCTATCTCAAAAATGACCAAATCCAAGGCATTTGGTCATGGGAGGAGCCAGCATTCGTAGTGCACTGGTCCCCCTCACATGCCAGGACACCAACCGGGCACCATAGGGGGCACTGCAGTGGACTTCACAAATTGCTCCCAGGTGCACAGCTCCCTTACCTTGTGTGCTGAGCCCCCCAACCCCCCCCAAACCCACTCCCCACAACTGTACACCACTACCATAACCCTTAGGGATAAAGGGGGTACCTATATGTGGGTACAATGGGTTTTGGGTGGGTTTTGGAGGGCTCCCATTTACCACCACAAGTGTAACAGGTGGTGGTGGGGGGTGGGCCTCGGTCCACCTGCCTGAAGTGCGCTGCAACCACTAAAAACTGCTCCAGGGACCTGCATACTGCTGTGATGGAGCTGGGTCTGACATTTGAGGCTGGCATAGAGGCTGGAAAAAATGTTTTTAATGGGGTTTTTTTTGGGTGGGAGAGAGTTGGTGACCACTGAGGGAGTAAGGGGAGGTCATCCCCAATTCCCTCCGGTGGTCATATGGTCAGTTTGGGCACCTTTTCGAGGCTTGGTCATGAAAAAAAAGGAACCAAGTAAATGCTCGTCAGGGATGCCCTTTTTTCCATTATTGGCCGAGGACGCCCATCTCTTAACCACACCCCCGTCCCGCCTTCGGTACGCTGCAGACACACCCCCATGAACTTTGGTCATCCCCGCGATGGAAAGCAGCTGAGGACGCCCAAAATCGACTTTCGATTATGCCAATTTGGGCGACCCTGAGAGAAGGACGCCCATCTCCCGATTTGTGTCGAAAGATGGGTGCCCTTCTTTTTCGAAAATGCCCCTGATAGTTTCACAGTGTAATGTGAGCATTTTGTCATAAAGATTATGTAAGCAGGATTGAGCTTTGCCCAGCTATAAAGGGGTGTATGTTTGTTTGTTTTGTGTTTTGTTACAATAAATAGAATTTGGATATATATATTGTTGTCCTGGAGCACATCAAGTAAGTGAATTTATATAGGAGTGCTCTGGTTTGCATTATTATACCCTCTCTTGTTTAAATAGAAATTAAAAAAGGGCTTCAATGTGATAATTAGGCAATAAAGAGTTTTGTATATTCATCAGTTCTGGGCTTGCTGTTTTGTCTGTTTTTGGTGTGGATCTGAAGAGCCTCTCTGTGTTGTACTGTTTAGGTAGTGCCAGGGCAGACTAGGCAGAATCTGGGCAGAGTCAGGAATTATGTGGGCACTAGTGATATTCAGTGCCAGTGCCTGCATAACTAACTGGGCAATTAGGACCACATAAATGGCTGATCTGTTTACCTGTTTAGCTATGCGGGTAGAGAACTAAACATTGGTTGTTCTTGCATAACTTCTGGGTACCACCACTGACACAGGTATTCAAGAAGGTGCCTAGATATGGCCTGCCACTTAATAGAAGTTGCAGAAGCAGACAAGGTGAGAGATGAATGACAGCCTTTATTGTAAAATGCAGGTAAAAGGGTGCCTGACAAGTCCATGTATGTACGATTTTATGTATATTTAAATTTTTGTTATCTATGTTTCTATGTTTACTAGTATGTTTCTATGTTTACTAGCACATATGAGTTTGTCTTGTTGGGCAGACTGGATGGACAGTGCAGGTCTTTTTCTGCCGTCATCTACTATGTTACTATGTTATTGTATCGCCCCTGAAGTAGAACCAGCAGGGCGAAACACAGCCATGTTGGGCACACTTTTACCCACATTTTACAATAAAGGTTGTCATTCATCTCTCATCCTGTCTGCTTCTGCATGTTCCATTCTGCCTGAATATACAGGTCTAAATTAGCCAGCAACAGTCAGCATTAAAAAATTTACCACTGCCATCTCAATATTGATCTGTTTATATCTATGTTCAATAATGATATCAGCCAATATGAAGCACAGTCTTCTCTTTTCTTTCTTTCTTTCTTTCTTTCTTTCTTTCTTTCTTTCTTTCTTTCTTTCTTTCTTTCTTTCTTTCTTTCTTTCTTTCTTTCTTTCTTTCTTCTATTATGCAGATCCCTACCACACTTATGGATGGCAGCAGTTCTTCACCTTCCATCAACTCATTAAATTGCTCTGTCAGAACTGGAATTCACAGGGTGCTATACCTTTTATAAAGTTGTGCCATCATCCTATCTAAACCCAGTGATTTATTTTCCAATGTTTTAGTAGCCACCTGGACCTTCCACATGCTACTAGGCTTTTCCAATCCTCTCCTCTTCTCTGAGAGCCTCACCAGGTCAACTATTTCTAGATAATCCTGAATCCCCACATATTCTATCTACTCATCCCTCTTATATAACTACTGATAAAATGTTAAGTGCATTTAAATTACACAGGATCTGCTTTATCATTCATCTTCAACAGGTCTGGTAAAAACTCTTGATGAGTCAAGCCTAACTATGTGAATCTTGGAACTGAAATTCAAAATAAAAAAAACTCCCACCACCAACAATCACCATATGACCTTTAATAATAAATCCCTGAGAGTTTAGATTGTAGAACAAATAGAAAAATCTACTGGAGGCATAGACCTTGTAACCATGTGATTTATCATCTACAATGCTGTGTATTCTGATGACACAATATAAATTACATCATATGATTACTGTCATTAGCCTGCTTTCAAGGCTAAAGGCATCCCTTACTATACCCTTGAAATATGAGTGCATGAAGATATGAAATTTGTGCCTGTGTTTTTTAGCATTCAACATGAATTTTAATTATGGATTGAATTGATATGGTACCCTTACCAAAGCACCTTGCAAAATGGTGTAATTGATAATTTTTCTATAGGCAAATAAAGAAGAATGAGCTTTCAGCTTAGATTTAAAGGTGGGCAGAGATGAAGAGTAAAGCCTGTGAGCTCTTACTAAATTTATATTTAAATCCATACTCCAAATCAGAGATAGCATTGCCCTAATTCCATTTAGACCTTTTCAGTGTACATTTGTGCTATGTACTAGCCAGATGATATTGAAGACCTCTATAAGAACACTGGGTTGCTTCTAGAGAAGGAGTATCTCCAGCAGGGTCTTTGGAAATTTGAGACAAATGAATCACCTGACAAGCTTACCTTAGCAGAGCAAATGATTTAAGGAATCTAAACATTCTCAAAACTCAAACTATAGTATCTTCCTTGCAAGTTGGCAAGGCAAGTCCATCCCATTTGCAGATGGCCAGGATATGCGATCTTAAGTTTTCCATCTGAATTCAAAATTTTTAGTACTCCAGCAGTGGTTGCCATCTAGGATCAAGGCTGAGATCCATGAGTGCTATATGGATATCCAGGTAGCCTGCCTATTGAATTGACAGATTGGCTTTAGAAGATGGGCACAACGCCTAGTTTAAATAGAAGACTTTTGAGCTTGTAGAGTTCTCCAGGGCTGAAATCAGGGATGCCTCTTGTTCTAACACCACTTTTAACTAAGCATAAGAAATAACAAACTGATATTCAAAAGCCTTCATGTAGTCAACATAGGGTGCTGGCTGCATAAGCACTTTTGTTAAATTTAATGCATCTAACAAGCACACAGACATAACATAACACACTGATAAGTCACTGATCTGGTGAACTCCTGTCACAAAATGCTTTAGTGTTAAGGTAGGGGCCTTAAAACTACTCTATCTACTGATTGTCTTTTACTTTATTGTGATGATAGGGTATTGTTTACCCTGGATCGTGGATGATGAATAATTATGAGATTGAATTTTCTAGCTGGCTTTCTCCAGTGGGAATGGTCAGGGGAAGAGTTAGTGAGGTCATGGAGGTTGTAAAGTGAAATGGATTGTAGGGAAAATGGTCTTTAGCTCCTTTCTGCCAAGCATGTAAGAGAAAGGATAGGGTTCCTGAGTCTATTGGGGTCCTGGATGCTGAATAAGGACTGAACCAAAGGAAAGGCTGAGAGGAGTGGGTTTTGGCTCCTTTTAACCATAAAGAGAGTTGAGGGATTGACTGGAAGCTTATGACCAGAGGAGAGGTACACTGGGGGAGAGGACATACCAATGGTGAGGAGTTTTTCCAGAAGCCTGCTGTCAGACTTGTGAGTTCTTGTACTGAGTAGAGCGCTGCTGAGCCCGGTACTCAGACCAGGTTCTGCTTGGCGGCTGGACAACCCCAGGTTTCACCTGCGCTGACCGCTGTTCCCCAGAGGTTAAGCCCCTAGGTGCGGGTGGCCTGCAGGACTTACGGGATGGAGCTGGAAGTGGGGTGATGAATGTATCGGCCAGGCAGGCAGCAGGTCAAGAGAGTAATCCAGGTACAAGGGGCAGTCAGTAGGCAGGCGGCAGGCAAGAGAGTAGTCCAGGTACAGGCAAGTCAGTAGGCAGGCAGCAATCAAGAGAGTAATCCAGGTACAGGCGAAAGTCAGTAGGCAGGCGGCAGGCAAGAGAGTAATCCAGGTACAGGCGAAAGACAGCAGGCAGGCGGCAGGCAAGAGAGTAATCCAGGTACAGGCAAAGTCAGCAACGAGGGACCAGTATATAAGAAGAAGACTACAGAGTTAAAAACACCTACCAAAGTAGAAGCCGAAGCATGGAGTCTAGGGAGAGCTCAGCTGATAAAGTGCTGGCGTCTGACATCAGCAGGGAGAAGGGGCACAGCCATAGGACAAGAGCAGGGGAAGGAGGAACCAGAAGACCAATAGGAGAGAAGCAAGGGAAGCTAGGCAGAGGAAGAGCAGACCCAGGTGGGTGGAAGCAAAGCAATCAAGGGGCCTGGAAGCCAGGCAGAGAGAGAGAGAGAGAGCAGAAACAGGTGCATGGAACTAAAGCAATTAAGGAGCCTGCAACCACCGCTCTCTGAACAAACCCAGAGAGGACTACACACACATGGCTCTGGTAGTGCCAGTCAAGTGTGCATGACAACGGGACCCCGCACAGCCCGAGGACGCCGCTTGCATTGAGGTAGGGGACATGACACCTACATACAACAGCTCCTTTCAAGTTCTATTTTTTATTTGATATACAGCAATAGGGTCATGCCATCAAGGCGGTTTACAATTCATAAAATGATAAAAACAAAAAAACACAATTAAAAAAGAAATTACAATCTTATAAGAAAAGGAAAAACAAAATAGTAGTTAATATTCAGGTGCATATGACAGTAGTTGATACCTCCAGACTGTACCTCATAGGCAGTCATCAGTTTCACTCAATCTAAATGAGCCTTAACCAAACACTTAGAAACATAGATGCATGACGGCAGATAAAGGCCAAATGGCCTATCCAGTCTGCTCATCCTCTGTAACCCCTAACTCTTCCTTTTCCTAAGCGATCCCACTTGCTTATCCCATGCCTTTTTAATTCTGACATAGTCCTCGACTCCACAACCTCCACCAGGAGGCCATTCCATGCTTCCACCACCCTTTCTGTGAAATAATACTTTCTTAGATTACTCCTAAGCCTATTCCCTCTCAACTTCATCGTTCCAGAGTTTTCCTTTAGTTGAAAAAGGCTCACTTCCTGTACATTAATGCCCTTGAGATATTTAAAAGTCTCTATCATATCTCCTATCTCACTCCTCTCTTCCAGCGTATACATGTTGAGGTTCATAAGCCTGTCCCTATATTTTTTTTGTGTTGAAGACTGCTTACTAATTTTGTAGCCGCCCTCTGGACCGACTCCATCCTGTTTATATCTTTTCGTAGGTGTGGTTTCCAGAACTGCGCACAGTACTCTAAATGGGGCCTCACCAGAGATTTACAAAAGGGCACTATTACCTCCTTTTTCCTGCTGGTCATCCCTCTCTTTACGTACCCAAGCATCCTTCTGGCTTTGACCGTCGCTTTTTCTACCAGTTTGGAAGCTTTAAGGTCATCAGACAGTTCCAGAGTATTATTATTTTATCTTTGTCTTATTTTAACTTTTTTTTTTAAGTTTTTATGAATGCATTCCTGAACTGCACTTAGAATTGTGGATACTTGTGGGTTATGAGTATTTGAAATAAATAAATATATACCAAGATCTTTGTATTTTGGGGAGATTGCCAGTTCAGAAAACACTTAGATTCAGGGAACCCACAAAGGCAGTAATGTGAAGGAGTATTTTTGCAGGGTTCAGGAGGAGCTAACTGAAAAAGAATTGATAAAATATTGAAGAGGTGTCCTGATAGAGGACCCCATAGAGACATAGGAAGAGGAAGCGAGGAGAACAAAGAACAAAAATAAGAAGCAGCCCAGTGTCATTTCTTGTTTTTTTTGGTAAATTTTTCGTTTGTTCTAGGTCTGTGGAGTCTAACAGATAAACTCTTAACTTTTAGCACCCAGTAAACTCTTTTATATATACACATCTAGCTGGAGTGGACATTGGACTCTTTGGGTGAGTGACAAGAATGCGGAGAGTGTCACTGGAAGCCTACAGAAAGAAGGCACAGACACTGGGGATTGAAGCAGATTTTTGACCAACCCTTAGGGCCCATCAACAGAAGATAAGATGAGTTTTCCATCTTCAACAGCCAGATAACACAGTCCATCAAGAGAACTGCTATAAGCATAAAGCTGTTTGGAAACTCCTCATCCCCCAGCAAAGCTCAATATGCTAAAGGAAAGGAAAGTAGCTAATCTGTATTCTGTTCTATTCTCAGCATTTCTAAGCCCCCTAATTTCCTTTAGGAATCATAGCGGTAAGAAAAGAGCATCAATTACATAATCCAATATCACTAATTAAGATACTTCTCAAAATACAAGGTTTTTAAAGCCCTCCTAAATCATATATAATCTTTGATTTCATGAAATAATAAAGGTGCAGAATTCCATAATTTGACAGCTAAACAACTAAGGGGTCCTTTTACCAAGCTGCGGGAAAAAGGGACCTGCGCTAGTGGTGGGGGACGTTTTTCCTGTGTGCCAGGGCCCTTTTTACTGTAGTGGGTAAAAAGCCCCCAGACACACATGGTCATGTGGTAAGAAAGCTCTTATCACATGGCCATGTGATGGGGAGCCCTTACCGTCTCACCTATTGAGGTGGCAATAAGGGCTCCCAGGCTACCCTGGCAGTAACTGGGCAGTGCGCGTCGATGCCCAATTACCACCGGGTTACTGCCGCGCAAGTCATTTCAGGGGTTTTTCTTTTTCCTCTGGAAATGCTGCGTACTTGGGGCGGGACTACTGCTGGTGTCCACGTTGGGCCGGTAATAGTCCCAGAAGAGCGAGCGGTAAGCCCACATTGGGCCTACCGCCACTCTGTAAAAGGGCCCCTAATTGAACTATTAATTAACCTTGTATACTGAATCTTACAAACTACAGGAAAAGCTAGATTTAATGCATAACATTTACATATAGACCGAGTTGAATTTGGATAAGAAATCAAGGAAATATGATCAACAGAACAGCAACCATAAAATATTTTATGAACCAAACAGGCCAACTTGAAATCAATCCTAAAATTAACCAGCAACCAATGAAGCTCCCTAAGCTGTGGCGGAGAAGGGCAGTGGGGGCAGTGGGTGCGGTCCACCCCGGGTGCACGCTGCAGGGAGGTGCAGGGAGCAGCTGCGTGGCTGTCAGCTCCACCAGTTTACTGCTCCCTCTGATGCTACTTCCTGTTCTGAGGCAGTGAATTACTCCCATCACCCCTAGGAGGTAAGAGCAATGTGCCGGTGGGGGTGATGCACCGGGGGGGGGGGGGGGGGGGGGGAGGTGGAGGTGATGTGCCTGGGGGTTGGAGATGATGTGCCAGTGGAGAGTTGATGCACCAGGGGGAAGTGATATGCTGGGAGGGGGGGGGGGGGGGTGCAGCGGTGATCCGCCCAGGGTGGCAGCTAACCAAGGAATGCCACTGTTCCTAAGCAATGGTTTCACGTGGTCATATTTATTTCTTACTAAAAATCTACTTTGCAGCACAGTTCTGCAACAATTGAAGCCTCTTTAAATAGATCTGATTGATCCATGCATACAAAGAACTGCAGTAATCTAATTGCGACAGGATGATCGCTTGTACAAGCAATCTAAACTGTGCTGGAAAAAACGAAGAACAAATAGCTCTGAGCTGTCTCAATTTAAAAAACACTGTTTTACATAAGTTGTCAACTTGATTTTTCATAGTCAATTGAGTGTCTAAAATAACACCTAAAACTCTTGATGATTTTTCAAAGATCAAACTTTCTCCAGATTCAAGAGTAAGATTTTGCTGAATTTTAATCAATGAGTTATCGAAGTATAGTAACTTAGTTTTTGCTGTATTTAACCTTAATAAATTTGGAGATGCCCATTTATGAGTTCTGGAAATACAATTTGAGATAGCAGATTCACAATCTAATATATCACTTGAAAAAGCTAACAAAATAAAAATATCATCCACATAGGAAGCTGTAGAAAATAATGAGAACTTAAAAAGTTTCCCAACGAACTCTTAAAACATTAAGCAGCAGGGGTGAAATATGGGCGCCCTGAGGGACTCCACAGACAGAATTCCAGCTTTTTGAGCTTCCCATTTTTTCTTACACTATACTGCCTATTTTTGAGGTAACCCTTGAACCATTCCAAAACTAAGGGCCCTGTTTATTAAGCAGCTTTATAGTCACGTTAACATTTTTAATGCGCGTTAACCTTGTATGCGAGTTAAAACCATGTACGTGCCTACAACATCCCTATAGGCGCCTACATGATTAGCGCACGTGCTAAGTGTAGGCGTGCTAAAAACACTAATGCACCTTAGTAAACAGGGCCCTAAGCCAGTCAAACCCAGATCACTAAGCCTATTTAGTAATAATAAATGATCAACAGTATCAAAGGCATCCAAAACATCAAACTGCAACAGGACTCAGGGTATATTTTGACTAAGCAAGTTCTTGGTAACCAATGTTACCAATAATGCCTGGGTACTGTGCTTAGCTCTAAATCCAAACTGTGACTCATGAAGACAATGATATGAATCTAAACAGGACTGTAGTTGTATTGCAGCTAAAGATTCCATTAATTTAGCAAACCAAGGAATACTGGCAACTGATTGAAAATTTGCTGCCACTGACCAGTGGTGTAGCTAGGTGGGGTGCAGGGGGAGCGGTCGCTCCCCTAAACAGATATTTTGAAAAAATGGCGCCTATGCGCCACATGGAAAATCTTTCTCTCCCCCGTCCTGCGCAAATCATCTGTTCTCTTGTCTCTTCTCCTGCCCGCTCTCTCCCGTCCGTAGTCGTTTTTACTTCCCTGAAGCCTTTTCCCTCCTGCTGCACCTGCGATTCTCAGTCAGCTGTTTGCCAGCGTCGGGGCTTCTCCTCAGACACGTCCCCGCCTACACTAAGCAACTTCCTGTTTTCCGCAGAGGTGGGATGCGTCTGAGGAGAAGCCCCGACGCTGGCAAACAGCTGACTGTGAATCGCCAGTGCAGCAGGAGCGAAAAGGCTTCAGGGAAGTAAAAATAACCAGGGCCGTGCCAACACGGTAAGCGAGGTAAGCATGGCAGGGGGGTGCCTCCCTCTGGGGGGCGCCGCCGCACCATGCTCACCTCACTCGCCCTCCCGCTCCCATTGTTCAACTACTGCCCACCCTCTTCTCCCCCCCCCCAACATCCCTTTTCTTTTCTTTTTTTTTCTTTTTAAATTTACCTCCGTGGCGGTCCAGCAGCGCAGCATCAGTGAAGGAGGAGGCGCTCCCGACGTCTCTAGCCTTCCCTTCGCTGTGTTCCGCCTTCTTCTGACATCAAGGAAATGACATCAGAAGAAGGCGGAACACAGCGAAGGGAAGGCTAGAGACGTCGGGAGGCGAGTGCCGGCTTCTTCACTGACGCTGCGCTGCTGGACCACCACGGAGGTAAATTTAAAAAGAAAAAACAAGAAAAGAGATGTTGGTGGGAGAGAAGAGGGCGGGCAGTAGTTGAACAATGGGAGCGGGAGGGCAGGGGAGAGACGAGCATGGATGCGAGGTGGGGGGGTCATGGAAGGGAGAGAGGGGAATTGCTGGATAGGGATTAATGGAGGGTGACAGAGGAGCATGGATGGGAGAGGCAGGGCAGGGCTCAGGGAGAGAGGGGAATTGCTGGATAGGGAATTAGGGATGAATGGAGGGCACAGAGGAGCATGGAT